>NC_086371.1:5713750-6317500 GCF_036324505.1 Eleginops maclovinus
ATAAAGATTAAGGATGTAAAATATATACATATGTGGAATACATTGAAAGTATTTAAATACAAGGTACGGTAATTTAAATACTTTACACTGTTGAATGAGGAGGTATGGACAGATGCATATATTACGTATAACATGGCATTAAATGATGATTAAAAAAAAGATCAAATGCCTGAAGCTAAGAGCACAAAAGCTGTCCTGAATGTGTTATCTATGGTAATGTTGCATATTCAATCTCTATAGGCAGATCAATTTAATGCACACATTAATGTATGAATGAAGACCTTCTTTCACTGGAGCGAGTAGAAAGTGCTGGTCATACAAGTAACCTGTCAACGCAAATGCTTCAGAGAAACAGGAAATGTTTTAAATTGAGTTCAGGAGATTAAGAAATGGCAAGGGGGCCATGTTCAGTGAAACAAACTCAACCGTTTCTATCTGGAGGCAGTGATCTGTAGCATTGCAGGAGGTAGACATGAGATGAAATTAACATAATGACGCTCTCTATCGTGATTATGAAAGTTCATAAAGGCTGGGACAGGATGTACTTTATAATCAGGACTGCTGGAGCCTTTATTAAGTGGATATAAAAACACTGAAAAGACTTACTCGGTACATACTCATGATAGAGTGTAATTGTTTATCCTACTAATTAAGCTATATTATATTTCTAAATGACTCTTTTTTAATAAATTCATTAAATCTCATTACATTTACATCAATTTAAAACTTTCATATAAATGAGAAAAAAGTGTTTTATGCAACAGGAAGGATTAAAAGACAAAGAAGTCCCAGATGTGCATCCTCACAGTTAATTTGAGGCGTTTAAAAGTGCATAAAAGCAGATAATGATGATGAATTGAGGATATTATTCACCTTCAGTTTACATCCACCTCAAAAACCAGCCTAATTACATAGCTCGTCCAACTGTTGCAGGTGTCTGTGCATCAAAATGGGAGAAAAGGTGTTTGGCTTGCTTCGTTTGACACGAAAATGGATTCAAGTCAAAACATGTCTTTCAAATCCCGAGAGAATTGGGATTTGTTGTGAGATCATCCCTGAGATCATGTACCTGGTTCAATTCAATGCTTTTGAAATGGTTTACATAAACCTTACTTGTTACGGGTTATGTTTTATTTTACCACATCCATGAAGAAGACATAACGGTGGGGCCTTAGAGAGAAAAGACTGATGTTTCCAAGGGAAGTCAAGCTGTTTTTCTTAATTGATGTCTGTCAGTTAATCTGTACAAATGTTGGTTTTAGTTTTAACATCATTATTCTGATAGAGAATGAATGCTTTGCCAGTAATGCCATGGAAAATTTGATTGCTGCTTAGATGAGGTAATTGGCAATCCAAGAAATGTCTTGATAATGCTGAGAAATCAATCAAGAGGAAGTCAGGGCGGATGGTTCAGTCATGCTCCAAACTTCGCCTGTTGATTTTAAAATGTGTCTCATGTATCTCACATTTAGACTACTAAGACACTGGTTGAATATTGAAAGTGTGTTTATAAATAAAACATCTGGACAGCATTATTTTTACATATTTGCTAATCCAATATTCTAAAATCAGAAAATAACCCCGGAGATAATGAGATAATAATTAGCCTGAGTCTTCGTCATGTGTTCACCATGAGCATGAGTCTTCTTCATGTCTTCACTATTTGCCTGAGTCTTCATCATGTCTTCTCTATTTGCCTTAGTCTTCGTCATGTGTTCACCATGAGCCTGAGTCTTCATCATGTCTTCACCATGAGCCTGAGTCTTCATCATGTCTTCACTATTTGCCTGAGTCTTCATCATGTCTTCACCATGAGCCTGAGTCTTCATCATGTCTTCACTATGAGCATGAGTCTTCATCATGTCTTCACCATGAGCCTGAGTCTTCATCATGTCTTCACCATGAGCCTGAGTCTTCGTCATGTCTTCACCATGAGCCTGAGTCTTCATCATGTCTACTCTATTTGCCTTAGTCTTCATCATGTCTTCACCATGAGCCTGAGTCTTCATCATGTCTTCACCATGAGCCTCAGTCTTCATCATGTCTTCACCATGAGCCTGAGTCTTCATCATGTGTTCAGCATGAGCCTGAGTCTTCATCATGTCTTCTCTATTTGCCTGAGTCTTCGTCATGTGTTCACCATGAGCATGAGTCTTCTTCATGTCTTCACTATTTGCCTGAGTCTTCATTATGTCTTCACCATGAGCCTGAGTCTTCATCATGTCTTCACCATGAGCCTGAGTCTTCATCATGTCTTCTCTATTTGCCTTAGTCTTCGTCATGTGTTCACCATGAGCATGAGTCTTCATCATGTCTTCACTATTTGCCTGAGTCTTCTTCATGTCTTCTCTTTTTGCCTGAGTCTTCATCATGTCTTCACCATGAGCCTGAGTCTTCATCATGTCTTCACTATGAGCCTGAGTCTTCATCATGTCTTCACAATGAACCTGAGTCTTCATCATGTCTTCACCATGAGCCTGAGTCTTCATCATGTCTTCTCTATTTGCCTGAGTCTTCATCATGTCTTCTCTATTTGCCTTAGTCTTCATCATGTCTTCACCATGAGCCTGAGTCTTCATCATGTCTTCACCATGAGCCTGAGTCTTCATCATGTCTTCACTATTTGCCTGAGTCTTCATCATGTCTTCACCATGAGCCTGAGTCTTCATCATGTCTTCACTATGAGCATGAGTCTTCATCATGTCTTCACAATGAACCTGAGTCTTCATCATGTCTTCACCATGAGCCTGAGTTTTCATCATGTCTTCACCATGAGCCTGAGTCTTCATCATGTCTTCACCATGAGCCTGAGTCTTCATCCTGTCTTCACCATGAGCCTGAGTCTTCATCATGTCTACTCTATTTGCCTGAGTCTTCATCATGTCTTCTCTATTTGCCTTAGTCTTCGTCATGTGTTCACCATGAGCCTGAGTCTTCATCATGTCTTCACTATTTGCCTGAGTCTTCATCATGTCTTCACCATGAGCCTGAGTCTTCATCATGTCTTCACCATGAGCCTGAGTCTTCATCATGTCTTCACCATGAGCCTCAGTCTTCATCATGTCTTCACCATGAGCCTGAGTCTTCATCATGTCTTCTCTATTTGCCTGAGTCTTCATCATGTCTTCACCATGAGCCTGAGTCTTCATCATGTCTTCACCATGAGCCTCAGTCTTCATCATGTCTTCACCATGAGCCTGAGTCTTCATCATGTGTTCAGCATGAGCCTGAGTCTTCATCATGTCTTCTCTATTTGCCTGAGTCTTCGTCATGTGTTCACCATGAGCATGAGTCTTCTTCATGTCTTCACTATTTGCCTCAGTCTTCATCATGTCTTCACCATGAGCCTGAGTCTTCATCATGTCTTCACCATGAGCCTGAGTCTTCATCATGTCTTCACCATGAGCCTGAGTCTTCATCATGTCTTCACCATGAGCCTGAGTCTTCATCATGTCTTCACCATGAGCCTGAGTCTTCATCATGTCTTCACTATTTGCCTGAGTCTTCATCATGTCTTCACCATGAGCCTGAGTCTTCATCATGTGTTCAGCATGAGCCTGAGTCTTCATCATGTCTTCACTATGAGCCTGAGTCTTCATCATGTCTTCACTATGAGCCTGAGTCTTCATCATGTCTTCACCATGAGCCTGAGTCTTCATCATGTCTTCACCATGAGCCTGAGTCTTCATCATGTCTTCACCATATGCCATTCACTCAGAGAATGAACTAAAAAAGCAGCAACTAAAAACAATATGAAGTCCCATGGAAGCTAATCTAAAAATGTGTTTTGTTTAAGTGATTTTGATACAATACTTTGTCACTTTTGACTAACAGTTAACGCATGTAATTATTATGACTCTCAGATGAATTTGAGGATTCACAGTTCATTAACATCGGATAATGGTATTTTAGCTCTTTTCTTAGACACCCAATGGCACAATGAGTAGATATGAACATCTATGCCCCTAACACTGAAAGTCAGCACTTAAAAGTAAACTTTGATATCATAAAAAGTTACTTTTTGGTTCAGTGTGCTTGAGGACAGTCACTGCACTTTTAGATTTAGTGAAGCGGGGATTTTGTGGCATTTCTTAAACTGAAGCTGACTATTTTTTTATGTCGGTTTGAATGCAGTTTGTGAAGCTTGTCCAACTTTGCAATATATTTCACTTAGATGAAATTCCATCTAATGACATGCTCTGAGAGCACCCTGTGGGAGAGGTGAACATGCCAAGCATGAACACAAATTTTTCAGAGTTATAACACAAAACATCACAAGATTTTAGAAATTCAATCAGTGGATACATTTTGTTTTTATGTTCCTTTCCTTGTGTCTTTCTATTGTCTACAATAACTTAATTTCAAAAGCAAAAAGCTTTTTTATTCAATCATTTTGAGCTACTGATTACATAATGTTATGGCCATAGAATAAATAAAGTTCATAACCGTTTATTAAGTGTCCCTGTAAGTCTCGCTTTCAATGTTCAATTCTGTATGCCTTCAGGTACCTTGGAAATCCTGATTAACCGCTTACAAAAAGAGCTTAAACTATCGCACAACCAAACAAGATGAGAAAAGCTCTTCTGGCAAGGCAAGCTTATTTACACAGCACATGTCAACACAAGGCAATTCAAAGTGTTTTCCAAAGTAAAGAAAAACATTGAGAGCATTAAGATATATTGCAAAAGAAACATCCTTTACATTCATCAGTCCATGAAGCATTCTTTCATAAAAAATGCAAATATAGGACACATATTGATTTCAGAGTGTGAGACAAATGTAAGTGGATCAAAAGCCACTTGAAGCAGTTCTTTTTGCAGTTGTATTCAAACAAAGCAGACAGCAGCATTACGTTTGAGGTAATGGTACTGAAAAGCAGTACAGTACATGTTTGAAATGCAGGACCAAGGCTAATGAATTAGTTATCCAAATGAGACAGCAGTGTTCATTTTGAATAAACCATACTATGAAAGCGGCTTGGACTAGCTGACTTCAATATGAAGGGAAAACCCCCAAAATCTGAAAATGCACCTGAACTGCTTACATAAGGTTCTGCACTGAGATGATGAAAGACGTCCCAAAATAGGGCTGACAGCACGAGCCGCATCAGGGAAACGGGAGTCAGCGAGGACTGTAATGTTTCGCTCCAGCTGCCACACGGCTAGGGAATGCATTGGATTATTGGAAGTTTAACACTAAGTTTCTTGTGCTTGATTCTCCTCCGCTTAAAATATATTCTACACAATAGTAAACAATTCCTGGGCCCGGTGTTCCCCAGTTTACTAAAACCTCTCTCTGACTCTCCCTTCAGGCTGCCTTTGTTTTGCCATGCCTTTGTAATTACTTTTGCCATAATGAACACACACACACACACACACACACACACACACACACACACACACACACACACACACACACACACACTATAGTTGCCGTTGGAGATCGACCTTCCAAGGACTAAGGCAGGGTGTGAAAAAAAATCACTCCTGCAGTTTATGTCGACCACAATGCATTGCAGTTATGCATTTGGTGCAAACAAAGGACTGAAAACTCTGGTTGCTTACCACTGAAAGATGAATTAATTGAAAAATAATTCTAATTAAATCCTAGTTACATTAAATTAATTCACTGTTGTTTGATAGAAGAGAGAATATACCCTTGATCGTCCCACAGAGGGGAAGTTTACATTCTGCATTTGACCCACCCTAGTGTTCGGAGCAGTGGGCTTGCATATGTACGTTGCCCTGGGAGCAGTGTAGGGAACGGTGCTTTGCTCAGGGACCTCGGTAGCACTTGGTCTTTCAGAGACTTGGACCAGCGACCTAACGCTTCCCAGGCCAAAGTCCCTATGGACTCTGCCACCACCCCCAATACAGGAGTTTCCGAAGATTTTTAAAAGGAAGAATATCGCTTAGCTTACAACCGGCAGGGAAATATAGTTAGGGTTGAAGGTGTATAAAGTGCAGTAGTGTGCATATTCAATCCCCTGCCTGCATTCCCTCCTCTCTCCAAGGTCATCACCATAGAGAACCAACCAATTAAATTGCAGATAAAAAAAAATGAAAGTAAATCTTGATCTTACAGAAAGTACAACTAAAGCGTAAACTTACTGCAGTCATGTAAGTACTGAATTATCTCCACACAGCAAAGGGTAGAGAAAATGAAAATTGAACAGATGCTTCACTCAGAAAATGGAGCTTGGAATTTATAATGAATGAAAAAGAAAACAGATCTTTGATTCCCTTTCAAAATGCAAACCCTGAGCTTTTTAATAAATGAGTAAGATATACGACAATAATGATTGTTCTTCATCTCGTTGTCGCTGCTCTCAATGAAGCTTTATTGTTCTTCATAAGTGACCACAAGACCAATTGGATTTTAAATTTGCACAGTCAGCACTTATGTTGTATACTGACAAGAGCCTGCATCACCAGAAAATGCATTGTGCCCAATGCAGATGAATCCATACAAAAAAATGGATCCCAAAACTTTTCTCCAAGTAAAAACTAAAGAAGATTGTGGGAAGCAAACTTTAATTTTCGAAGCAAAGAAGGGGGAAGGACTTTGTTTTATGCGTTTATTCAAATGACTTCTGTTCTTCTGATTTGACCAGATCAGAAAATGGAAAGTCTAATATTTATGTGCACATTTATTTTTATCGCCTGGAGGAAACAAAAAAAAAACCTTCTTACATTTCAATCTGCCAAATTAGGTCTCAGTGGAGATTTGTCATAAAGTTTGATATCAAAGCAATGTAAGGCTACTTGGAAATGTGGCCAATTTGTCATTAGATCACGTAAAAAGTTCATGGTAAGTTATTCGTCAAAGTTTCAGCCTGTTTCCCCTACAGCAAGGACATCAGGATGAGTGAAAACGTAGTTTAGAGGAACAGATGCAGTAGATGGCAGTAGAGTGAGGAGCACCATAAAGGACATTTCACTCTTGACATGTCATTCTTGGTCTCATCTTGCCAATAGATAAATAAATTAACCCCTGGAAAAATAGGTGCTCTGTTGATAGTTGTTAAGATACTTAACAATTCTCTTTTTCTTTTAGAAAACTTTATTGAATCTGTCATGACAGTTGAAGATAAACTAATGGATATACTGTAAACTGTTTTATTCTGAGAAAGATCATTTTAGTCTTTATAACATCCTGCTTTATTGTTCCGAAAGGTATTTTATTTTTATTATACTGCCTGTGGTGCAGCACTTCTTTTCACCCTCCGTCTGAAACCAGAGCCCCGTCTGCTCCTTTGGAGACTATTTGCATGCACAAAAACCGATATAACACCGTACAGGAAAGTGAAAACCCTCTTTAAAGGCAATGTGGACCCACCTCAATAGAGAACGATGTTAAAACCCTGCACACTATTTTTTACAGTAAAACAAAAAAATAAATGTAGATTGATTTTTAAGTCGGATTTTGAAAATGTTGAAAGTTGAAAAGCCAATAAAGATGTGTTTGTCTATTTGTTTTCTTGCAACAGATATCATAAATGTGTATTTTTGAAAAGGTTCCCCCTCGGCAGGACATTAGACAGCAAACCCAGCAACTATTAAGTGCACTGAAGTGGTTTGATATTCCGCCCTTTTTTCGTTGGAATTTTGAGCCTCCTCTTCTGCTCAGTAAGTGTCCTGCTGGGACGCCTTTTGATTTTTGGATTACATGGTTTTTAAAAGTTGGATTCTCCTCCTTAACGTTTCCCAGCAAGGCTTGTGTCTGTTTGAAGCTTTAAATAAATGAAATAAAGAGAAGAAGTGCTCCAAGTGGCATTTGACAGCTCTATCACCAGCAAGGGCTCAAATGTGATGAACCATGTGTCAATCAAAACGGATGAGAATCAGTCGCAGACAGCTTAACATTCGTCTTTCAGATAGGGATTTGGAATGAATGTAAATAGACAGGCCCACTGCATGACTGTGGTTTTCCATTTAAAAAAAAAAACACAGAATCAACATTTAGTTCTGTAAGAGTGGATTAAAATGAATTACTGGTCGCGTCACATCCAAACACTTAAATTATCCAGGATGTCTATACACTTAATCTGCTTGGATACAGCATCATAAATAAGATGTACATTATTATCTGATCAGCTGTCTATACTGTATATGTTTCTTATTTTCTGATTGCCTCATATTTTGTTGATTAAAGGAAGAATTTCTAAACCAAATATGCAAATCTATCTCCTTTGAGCCATAAAGGGGTTGGCAGCGTTTGGTGATTATTTCATGTTCAGAGAGGGTTACATTTATTTAAACTGAAGGGGACAGATCTTCCTCCAGCATGTTTCAAAGCCCATCCTTTCAAGATTTTCCATCTGCCTGTGCAATTAGCTATGGACAGGATCTCTATCTTTCGTCTACTTCCCCTGTTCTGCTCTGTTTTTCGTCCCCTCAAGATGAGAGAACCTTAAAGAGCCTTTCCATCCTGGGAGCTGTGCAGGGAAAGCAGAATTTGTTGAGGATCAAGTTCAAAGAGTGGCGAGAAATGTGTGAAATAAAACAGCCGCTTCAGCCACCTAAAGACGCTGAAGGAAGGAGCAACGTTAGGGTGTAGAGTGGAGGGCGATGTGGTCAAAGTATTGTTGTGAATTAAAAAGGATTTCACCTTCTTAATCTTTAGTATTTGCAGAGTATCCTGATAAAGACTGAGATTTGATGGCACTTCACTTTTAATAGAAAGTGTCTTAGGAAATACTATAGGTCTGGAGTCACAGAACATGAGAAAACTGGAGAGTAAAAGTAAGGGAGACTTCAACTTTACCTCTATGCTTTCCCAGATCACAAGTTTATCTCATTTATCTCCTCACCTTCCAGTCAAGGTTGGAAAGGGTTATTCCGCAGCTTTTCTTTCCCTCTTTTCAGCAACAACGTGCTCCACATAATTGGTTTCATTTTTTTTGTTAACTCTATGTGAATACATCATATGCCATTGTGAAGGATTTGCTCATGGTCATGTTTTTTGAAAAGGCTCAGTCCTTCACATTTAACATGCAATATGAAAGACTACTTGTTTTCTGCTATACAAACCGTCTTGAATAGAGCACATCAAATGAAGTGTGTCTTTGCTTGCATGTGTTAGTGTTGGTTTTGGAAAGCAGTTTTATATGATGGTGGGAAAAAACATCAGAAATATGTTGTGACTTTAGTTGTTGTGTGTTCACTTTTGGCCATAAGTTACCAGTAAACAGAACCAAAGCATATTAAATCATTGATATGATAATATGATATTCAAATAAAATAAGAAAATACATTTGAGCTTTTATGGTTGCTAACAGTGTTTTGGAGGAATTCAAATACTTGGATTAAATTTAGAAAAAGAAAACATGCATTTTATTAATTTAACCAACACAAGTCAATTAGTTATTTTATCTGCAACCGGTAATATCAAATTCTGTGCTCAGGAAATTGGTCTTGGGACCGAAGGGTCGCCGGTTCACGTCCCGATCGGACCAAAAAATATATGGAGTGAGCTGGTAGCTGGAGAGGTGCCAGTTCTCCTCCTAGGCCACTGCCGAGGTGCCCTTGAGCAAGGCACCTAACCTCTATCTGCTCCCTTGGCGCCGGGTACCTGGCTGCTTCTCTGCTCTGCCACCTCTCCTCTGCATGTGGTTGTGTGTGCATGTATATCCTCTGTGTTTGTGCATGTATATCCTCTGTGTATTTAATGTGTGTCAACACAACAGAGTAGAGAAAGCAATTTCCCTGTAAGGGATTAATAAAAGTATGTCTTCTGTCTTCTCTTCTACATCTTCTTGAACTGAAAAATATTTATACAACCCTTTAAATCGTTCTGTAGACAATCCCACAGTTTGACTCCAACCACTGAAATACACATCTGCTTTAAAGTAGTCCGTGCATACTGATGCTTAAAATGAAATTTCCTTCTTCAGTCCTCATCCTCTGAACTGAAAACAAACAATTTTTGTAAATGTTCTGTTAATACTTTGCTTTTAGCCCTGAATATAACTAGTAGTGTCTGGAACTCAAATAAATCCTTAGGTTTCAAAAGTCCTGACTTGATAAACAGACTATTTGTGTGTTCTCTGAAGTCCACTTTATGAATAATTCTTACTGCTCTTTTCTAATATATTATTTATATGTCAAGTATAAGAAATCACATGCTTGTGATATAGTATTTATTCATGCAACAGGTTCATTACAAGTGATCCCGTACAAGAACTTTAGCAGAGCTGAGAAAAATAAAAGATGTCAAAGTGTCAAACCTCAATAAACTCTGTCATTGAAGAGAAAATGGCCTTTTACTGTCAATAGAAATGAATCCCCTGTCAAATAAACGTTTGCCCAATGTCAAAGAAGAAGCTTCCTGTGACATTCAGTAGTGTACTGACTGACGGAAGCAACAAATAGCTGCCAACAGGTGTCAAAAAAACGTTGTTACAGTACATCCGGAAAGCTTTTCACTGAGGCTGCTGTACAGGCATTCAGACACAGCAAAACACCTTTGACGGTTTAATTGTTCATCAGAAAGAGCAATTGAAATACTTTAAAAAAGACGCTTGGCCACAGAATGTTTGCAGAGATCGGAAACGTAAATGTAGCGTACAAATCATGCAAGCGTATTATGGACATTGTGAGTCAAATTGGAAAAAAATATGGAGCCAGGGGAATGAATTATGGTTCTATAAAGCAGAACATTAACAAAAAAACACAAGATTATTCTCTGGATATTCTAACTTAAATATTCCCTGAGATTTAAAAGTGCAAATACATTTTCTGAGAGTAATATCATAATTTGCCACCTATAAATAGGAAATGCTAAATGCAAATGTCTTTAGGAGGTGCGGCAGAATTAGAATAGAACATGGTGTCATCTTTGCGTTTTTCCATTGTGTTTAATAATTAATTATGATAATAATAAAATGGTGAAATCCCAAAATGATAATATGGTGAACTAAAATCACGAGTAATTACATAATACTAAATCTGATTGCAAAGTAATCTTTTAGAACATCCACTGCATGCTTAACACATATAAAGTATTTATGTCAGCGCTGTGATTGTTATTTGTGATTCTTTTTCTTAAATGCACTTTATCATTTCAGAAAAAATAAATAAAATCTAGTAAAATTCAGACTTTTAATCTAAGAAATTATGAGTTTTATGTCATATATAAAGATACACCTCCTCAGGCTCTGTACATAAATAAATAATCATATTAAAAACCCTGCAATGACCCTCATGTGCTTTCATAGGTTCACTTATAAGTGAAAGGCAATTTCAGGGTTTGACTTTTGGATTTCAAATTAAATATACATATTTATTTGGGGATGAATGTGATGAATATTTTTAAAGGTATCGGCCTGAACGTTATGTCTGTCCAATCAGGAATTTGGACAAATGAATGACCTGTTTCATAATCACCTCATTCACTTTAGGTGTTTTGAGTTGTCTTTGCTGGGAATCCAAATTGTGCGCAAAAAGTAATGAAGTGAAAATTGAGATTGAAATAGAGAGCTCGCAGCGCCATGTTTCTCACCAACTCAATATCCAACAGAAAATGAATCAACAAATGGGTAGCTTACGGGCTGGCTTTTGAGGATTTCGAAGATACGCAGTCCTTTAAAACTGCAGGCTTTTTGCCATTTTAAGCCACCAACATTTTAAAGCGGCATTGGATGATTGAAATTCAAACAACCAAGAAAACATGGGGCACCTTGTTGATGGTTGACAGGAATCAGTTCCAAAAGACATTTCAGCAGAGGAGGCTCATTAAAAGCTCTGCTGCATAACATCATTAACGATGCATACCGTACATTGACCATCTTTCCGCTCCTGCAGGGTTTTTTTAGTTGCTGTGTTTCTCACCATCAGGTGATATGGCGTTTGGAGGCAGTGGCTCATCAAGATGAGTAACCAGTGTTCAGACTCCAGAGAGAGCCGCTAAGGTTGAGAAGGGTAGGAGTAACAAGAAAATTGAAGGTGAAATGTTGCATAGTGAGTAGAAATCTGAAAATACATTTAACATTTTTCTACATTTCCATGTGGGATGCATAATAGGCTTAGAAGCAAGTTAAATTATGTCTGTGTATAATTAAGCAGTTTTCAAACGGGGTGTTAAGGTATGATTACAGCACCTGTTGTTTTCCATATTTTTTAAATTAAAGGCCGTTTGAGATACAGAGTGTGGGGACACTGATGCACTTGCCTGGCGAAGTGTCACAACACTACTGGAAGCAAACGAGTGATTTTCCAATGAAATCAATTCTAAAGTCAGTTTCAATAACACTGCTCAGAATCTCTGTAAATACATGATGCATCGGATGCCAATTCATTGTGTACACCCTGATAAAAGAGATACATAAAGATACAACATCCCTGCAATTATATTATGCAGTGATCAACATTGTGATGTTCGCTTTTTCTGAATAATTGTCTGTGTCATTTATTAAGGACCAACACTCTGATATCCATATTCACAGCTCTAAAGAAGCAGCTGTTGCTGTTAAAAATGCATTCACTGCACATACTTTTCTCAGAGGAGTCATATCATCAGATACTGAGCCATGGAGAAGACCGACAAGTAATGAATGGATGGACAATTTCAGTAACATCAAAGTGCCTTATACAAAATAACAGTCGACATGGATCAAAAAGGCCAACATAAAACAAAAAAATCCTCACAACTCTATGGAAAGATACAAAAATTAGCAATTTGGAAAGCCTTTTCATCCTTTCTTAAAACGCTTTTGTCCAAATATCTGTCTTACAGTTTGTATGCTTCGGCTTAAGGTTTCAGATAGGGTCAGTGTGGTAATGAGGACTCTGCTGAAAAAGCATTTCATCGAGAGAAAATACGCATGGTGTAAAGATGATAAGCCGGCGGTGAAACACTAATCCTCTTTTGAGTAAATAAGTCAATTAAGCAGAGGTAAGTACAAAATGTGCTTTCTTGCTCGTTAAAGCAGAAAGTTAAGGAATGACTTATCTAGTAATGCTGTTTATTTTCTTCTAAAAGTAGAATGAGTTGTGTTGCAACTTATGATTATTTTCATTGAAAATGTTGTGCTTAATTATTTTCTCAATTAAGATTTTCATTGTTTGCCCAGTGTCTGGAAATAATGAAAAAATGCACTCTTCATTCCTTAAAGCCTCAGGTGATTTTTACGTTATGTCAACAGTTCAGCACCTCAATTTATAATAACCTAAGGCAAATAAAAGCAGCAAAACAATCTTCAAAGAGAGAAAATGTTGCTTGGAAAATGATTTAATTATGACAACATATCCGTTGAATAAAGATTTCTGTCTCTCTGTTTAACACCGTTTCTTGTAGCTACCTCAAATTTGGACGCTTATGTTTGAAAAGTTGTTTAAAGCTACAGAATTTCTTTAAACTATAGTGGTGATCCAACAGTATCCAAAAATGCAGTTCTAGTTGAAATCAAGAAGCGTTTTTTTTTTTTACAGGAATGCATGAGACCTGTGGAAAATCTCCCTCTGTTTGAATGGTGCAGCCCAAAATCAACCATTACAAATACAACTCATTGTTGCCCCGTGTGGTCATCGAGGGAAACACACCCAATCTAACTGCAGCTACAGAACACCAGTGGCTAAGTTACACTACTCCTACTCCTAAAGTGCTTCTCATCGGGGACTTGATGCTGCCCCTTGTGACTTGGAGCAATACTGCAACACCACAGAGATCATAGGATAAGAACTGGACCCTGTTCTTTGTACACAGATGAACAGGTTATCAATTCATTTATAAATAAGGTTATCAGTGCAGACAGTTTGACATGAGTCTGCATTATTTGGTTCTTCGTTTGGAGAAAATCCCATTCACAAGTTATTCGTCTTAATGGAGTTACTCAATATTACAGATGACAAACCAAAGCTTGCCACCGACCTGCCAAATGTTCTTTGTTATGTGAAAAAACGAAAACCCCACAGATGATGGTTTTGTTGTAAAGAAATAAGAACAGATAAGAGCCTGGAGCAAAAAGAGAGAGCATACTGGTCTTCAGGGTAGGTTTAAAATCTGTCAGTTTGAGCTGCCTCACAACACACCACCGCCCCACACACACACACACACACACACACACATGGATGCAGACATACACAAGGATGCACGCAGGCACATATCCACGGATGCATGCACTCACACACATACTCTACATAGACACACACAAACATACAGATGCAGAGAGAGACGTACACACACACACACACACTATCTTGTGGGAGGGACCCGTATTGCTCACATACTGTACTATGCACAGTTGCTTCCTGTACAATAACAAAACATGCACTTCATAAGTATGTGCGCAAAGTCTTCTGAGTCTACCACAGGAAGTATTACTCGGGAGGGATGAGCAACTGTTCTCATGTTTATTTCCTCTCAGCTTATAACCATGTCCTTAAAAAACAGTCATGCGGCTCAGGTCGGTAGGGCGGATAAACAAACGATGACCCGACTGCGGGGTTATGTGTACAGAGGTTACAAAAGGACACGGGCCTACTGTCAAAATACTGCCTTGTGTGACAGTGGGAGTAGATAAACCAGTGCAGATTGGTCATTGCTACTGGACTTGTCAGTTACTTTCACAACAATGTATCTTTTATTTTTGACTTGGTATACTATGAAGACATGAGAATGCAATGTTTAGTGAATAATGTAGATATTAGTGAAGTTGCAGCGGATCAGATTATGTATCTTGCATTTGTATGTAGTGTCCTCATGATTTAACTTACATTTGAATATAATGAGAGGCAGAAACTGGAACTACATTGGACTTGATTGTCAGTCAACACAACTCTAAATCATGGATGTAAATAAATCAATATGTATTACCAAGGACAACGCTGGAGTCGTGCTTTAAATATTAGATCTGAGCAAAGGCACCATCTTAGCTCTGCACAGCTCCACATGCTCTTCATCCATAACTGATTCCCTCAGTTGCTCAGGTATTTATCCCCCGTCTGACCGCAATCTGCTTGTCTTAGTTAATGCACCCAGGGCTTCACCACTCATCATACCAAAAAGACATGTGGTTAATGGCAGCAGGCAGGGTGGGAAGTTTGACATCAATCCAGGGATACAGAAAGTTAAACAACATCATTAGAGTTGAATTTAAATTACTCTAAAAAAGTTAAGACACCAATTTAACACTGTGGCTCTCTTCTGTAATGACTGTATTCACTCCTCGCCAGCACAGCCTGCATATCGGCTCTTTACAAACGCAATTGTTTGCTGAGCATCACACTCTGGATCTCTCTTCTATCCCTGTCTGTGGAGATAAGAAAGCAGCAGGATGACTTACTGTATGATAGCATATAATTCATTCCCATGTCACAGAGAAGAGTTAAAGTCTTGGGATCCTCACTTTAAATCCAGAAACCTGAAGCTTTGAGCCGAATCAAATTAAAGCTTTTCTTACTGTGAGAAGGAGGAACTCGTTATCTCTCACACTCTCAGTATCACATGGCACTCAAACGCCCGAGGCCTCTGTCTTTATTAAATCCCTGTTTTTGTTTCAAGTATGCATTATGACTGCAAATCAAATAAATGTTATGCATAAAACAATTTGCTGTCAAAAGTGTGTTCTGTAATGCAGTGACAGCTTGCTTATTAGCTTGGAGTAGTGCGACCATTTCTCAGAAACAAACAGAGTTGCTCTGCAGGCTGGAGAGCCTAAAGTACTTTTAGTGTTATCTCTACTGAAATAATTGCTCTGCTTAACACATGGAGCCTAAAAAACCAACTCAAATTAGACTTAATGCGTGAATTTGTGGTTGCCTCTATTAAGTACTCTTTTTATTTTGCCACCATTGCTGTCATGCTGTGTCTCTTATTCTGATTTATTCGCCCAAAAGCATTTGGGCTGTATTCAGTGGTAACATTTCTCCATTAACATTCAAGTTTCATTCTTTACCTTTGAAACAGCAGTTCCTAATGATCACAAGCTGCATTTATTAGCTGCTCCTGATTCCTGAGGGTTTGATCATTCTATGGTCTCCAGCTTCACCCTGTGTTGTGAGCTTTTTCCGAGCAAATCGTGTTCAGCTAATGAAATGTTTGAAATGGAGATCCCCTGATATAGTCAAAGACAAGTAGAACTCATGGTGAGATTTCTTTAAAGACCTCAGCTCTCAAGCCAAAATGTATGAGAAAGTGTTCAGGAAAAACAAAATTCAAATGATTACTTGACAACCGAGAGAACTTTGTGATATGATCAGAGGAAAGACCAAGCAATCCGGGCATTTAAAGGAGTACATGTACACTCAAAGATGTAACATGAAGCTTAACGCAAGTTCTTTCAGGAAGACTGGCTTTACATGCATTCACCCCGCAGCGGCATTAATCAGTTCATTATGGGCGTTCTATTTTAACCAATTACATTTTCACCTCAATCCCCAGTAACCAATCATTGTGCTGCAGCCAAACTTTAAAATCGATCTCCTCTCTCCTGCAGTCAGGTGTCATTTCAGGTGTTTTTGCTACCGCCCGCATTTATCCCAGCTACATCCATTCATCATATCCAGCGCCTAGGAGAGCTAATCAAAACACCTCATCACACCTCCTATTCTTCCCAGAAGGTGGGGGTGGGGGTAGGGGGTGTTTCCTATATGCTCACAGATGAATTCCCCCCCAAGATATATACGATATCAGGATCCAGGTCTAATCACCAAAGACTATTAACATTTCTTTCATATATCGCATGTGTCACTAAATGTTCTTTATACAAAAATGAACTCTTTCCTAATTGTAAGTATACAACACAACATGACCGTAGTGTTTGGTACCACTATAATGCTTCAAAAGGGGGAAAATACCAACAAAAATAATTGATAATAGGATGATAATCCTTGGTTGAGTTTAAGAAAAATCATGCTTGAGGTTAAAAGGAATATGTTATTTACTTAACTTAAGTTAACTTGCAGCAGGAAAGTTACTAACTGTACCTATGTGCAACTGAAGGGTCAATCTGGTTTTTTTTTTCATCTAAAAGTTGTCCCAAAATGTCCTCCCCACAGGGACTCTGTCGCTGTTTATACTGCATCGCCTAGATAACTAATATACTCCGGTCACATTTAATACCAGCCAAGAGGCCGCCAAACAGTTTTGTAGCTCCCTGTGGTGATTCAGTTTCACCTGAAATACATGCTCTCAAAAAATACGGGTACCTGATATGCATTCAGCTGATACAATTCGAAGCAGGTAAAAATGTCAAGACATGTAGACAATGTCTCTATTTTTTGTGTTCCCTCTGGTGTGTTATTTAAACTATAAAGGACACAGGTGTTATCATTCTCCTAACAGCTGGTGATGTTGTGTGCAGGGCTTTTGTTTAAAGTAGAGAGCAATTTTCTTAGCTGTATTAATTTTAGGCAAGCATCGTCTCTCCCTTTCTCTGTAAGCATGTATTCATGGACCCTTCCCTGGAAACAGAGATAACGTCTGTTCTTGATTGAAAATACCAAAGCCTCTTTGTGTAGTTACAAAATCATTTCCGTAAGTAGTTCTCTCCAAGCAGTGACATGTCCTCTTTCTGCAGGTCCACTGTCCCTGCTGCGTGCGTCAAACAGAGAGGCTCTGTGGAATAATTGCTTTCAAGATAGTTTTGACCTGGGGCAACCAGTCTATATTACTCACTTTGATAAACTGCTGATGCTCTACATTTCAAATATGGGAAAATAAAATGTCGTACTCTTAAGAGAAAACGTTTGTACTGTGATAAGGTCGGTCACATAGCCTTCAGTCATTTGAAATTGCAGTGCCCTGTGCACCATAATAGGATGTTATCTGGCATTGGTCATCAAACAAATATTGACCAGAACAACAATGTGTGGGAGCGATACCGCTGTTGGTAGTCTAACATTTTACAAAAGAAGTTGACGGCCTAGAATAATGACTTTTCTTCCCCAAACACAATGCACTATTGTAAGAACTTCAGCTGCAAAAACGTGTTTCTGTATTGTACAAAAGTCAAAGGAGTTGCATCTTAACGAGCAAAAGTACAGCTCATTGAGATGTGATGTAGTTTTGTTGTAAAGATTGGTTTCTTCTCTGTAAGCTGTACTGTTCTGCAGGCTAATACTTTAAGACTGAATCTATGCTCCTGTACCTGTTGTTTTTTCTTTCTACTTTTTTATACTGCAGTATCTGCCCATGTGTTTCTTTTTTGGTGTATAGCTCCGGCTTGAATATGCTTAATGTAAGGCAGAGTTTCTTGTAAAACAATCTCTATGCAGATGATACATTTTTTATCCTAAATATGTTGATTTCTTCTTTTTAAGGTAACATTTTTACATACACATATTCTCCTAAACCTGCCGCTCTATTTAAGCTCCCAGATATGACTGCCTCTGCTTCACTAATGCTGCTGCTGCTTCTTCTTCCACGTTGCTACTGCCTGCCTGCCTCACCATCCCAGCTAACACCCGTAGGCTCGGGGGGATAGTAATCAATCATCACTCAATGTTCTATGTAAATATGTGGAGTGTTAAGGCCCGAGCGTAGACGCCGAACACAAACTATTTGCTGCTTCTAATAAACATATCAAATAAACACGTTGTTTCTGTCTGACTAAACTATTTCTTAAGTAACCCCCCACCAACCCTAACAAGGGGAGACAACACAAGCAGAACTTATTTTCGGTGTGCATCATAACAACCTCTGGATACAGAAACTGGATATTATGGGAAGTAGACTGAGAATAACAGATAAATATCCAACCCCATTCCCCAAAGTTAACAAGGGCAACTAGGACTTACTGACCCAAATGATCATTAATTATGAGTCCTACAGTAAAACTACAATGGAAGACCTAATGGACTGACCATCCTGAGGGGCCTGATTTAAAATGGGTCTTCTGTTAAGCGCCTCTGTAAGAGCTCAGTAAGTTAGTGGCATTATCACAGAAATTAAGGAAGAGTAGATAAGATGAGGGGGGAGAATGTGATCTATTAACCATCTTAATGAAACTGTCGGTGCAATTTCAACTGAGACTCCCTCAGTAGAAGATCCAGCAGCAGCTCGAAGTCCTGTGGTGAACAGAAATAATAACTGAATGACAAATAAATGGAGAACACAGCTGTGCCCCATGGGTGAAATGAACTGCTTGTGATGTGTGTGTGTGTGTTTGTGTTTGTGTTTGTGTGTGTGTGTGTGTGTGTGTGTGTGTGTGTGTGTGTGTGTTTGTATGTATGTATATGTATGTATGTATAACACATAATATAGGGACTATTTTAAGCTTGTGTGTATAACTAGGGCAGGAAATGTGTTGTTTAATTAGGATTCTGAAAACATCAGCACAACTGTAATTGCATTGTTCCTTTTAAATGCACTTTTTTTCCAAGCCTGCCCACAGGTGACCTATGAAAGGACCTTTGCAGGCTCACTGTGATGAGGTATTTGCTCAGTGCGGCGCAAGACTAGCCCTGCATGCCAGATGAGCTTCACATTTAAAATAAGAAATTCAAAATGACAGCTAACGAATGAAGGCTCGATCAAGGGGGAGAAGTAAGACATGACGAAAAAATGGATAAGGCATCGGGAAATAGAAATCTTGGTAGTCTTAACATTAAAGTAAATCTGCTGCTGTAGTCAACAATGTGCTTAAAGGATGCATATGAACAATACCATCAAATGTTGTGAAAATATTTCTTAATAACTACCAATCATTTCTGACTGTGGGGTTACCAAAATTGAAAAAAAAAAAGAAGCTACAAATAGAGAGCAATGAATCACAGATTCCGTGTCCTGTTTGAATCAAGGTTACGTGAAAGATGACAAATGTGTTAGAATTTCTAAAATGTTTATCTCCTTTGACTTTAGTTTGATGCATTGTAACAGCATCAATCTATGTCTGCCAAAGCTTCTTTTTGTAATTCAAATGCTCACCAAAAGAAATGATCGAAAAAAAGACCATAAACTTCACTGGAAATCTGATTTCGTCCAAAGACAATCGGTTTGTATCACTGAATAGTTTCATGACAAAAGGACAAAAGTGATTTCACCCTCTGTTTGAAACCAGAGCCTAGTCTGCTCTGATTGGTTAACCGCTTAGAGGTGCCCGCTCCTTATTCTATCACATACAATGTGTTTCAGCGCTAGCCAATAGACGCGCAAACGTTATGTAGTGATGTCATAAGATAAGATAAGATAATGGTAGAGGTACTTTTTCGATCCCAAGGCTGGGAAATATTTGCGTAGGAGCAGAATAAAACAAAACAAGGCATTGCACTTAATTAGAAATTAAAAGAGTAGAAATAAACAATTCTAAAAACATAAAACATCTCAAAATAGAAATAGGATAAACCAGCATTAGAGAGCAAAACAATAATATATACAGTTGAGTGCAAGGAGTCTTCATGTTAGTGAAATAAACAAAGGGGTCCAATGGAGGTGTATTAGAAAGGGGGGGAGTGTGCGGGAGAGAAACTCCCTCTGGAGGTAACTTTGGGATTTTAGCCTTTGCAGACCATTTACATGCACAGAAACCCATATAACACACTACAGCCTAAACAAAAATAAAGCAGAGCATCTCCAAACTAGATTGTGTATAGCCTATAGTTTGCTGGAAAACATATATCAAATAATTTAGCTTGGAGCATTTAGAGTCCAGTTTCTCGTGCAAAGAATGAAACAAATATGATCAGATTATACCCCTGGTACAGGAAGTCTGATATTATTGCTTTATCCGGTGATTCCTCAACAGTAGTTTAACATTATGTCATTTTGTAGATTCCAGAAGACAGAGCATCAACAGCCTTTGAGCTCAGGTTTCTTCTTCAAATGCATATTAAATCTATTACTGCATCATTGAACTGGTTCTTGTACTTCTGCCATGATGGTAGACATGATAGATGCACAACGATAAGATCAGGTTAGGCCTTCCAATCGCCATATTGCACTTTGTGAATGACTAATAACCATATCAGTCACAACCGGAGCAAAGCTTTGGACCATTTGGTTGACAAATGCAACGTCAAGATAATGACCCTAAGGGAAAAATGCACACAAACTATAAACTACCCAAAAGCGAGATATAGATCCTGTTGGAGAGACAAAATGAATCACATCAAGACAGGAAGAATACTTCATGTTAATAGTTCAACACTTTTGGGAAATACTGTATGTTTCATTCACCTCTTGGTAAGATGTAGTAGGAAAAACAACCAGGCATATAATGATGAAGTGTAAGGCTGAATCATGGGCCTAATAAGAGCCTATTTCCTTTTGAAACAGATCCAAATCACACGGTGGACACACAAGTTATGTTATCCTTTGGTTAAAATTGCAACAATCATGTCAAAACAAGCTGAGAAATGAGTTCCCAAGAAGTTATATTCACTTAAACGCCCCCTCAAGTTAGAAAAACAACTTGGCAACAGGGTCCTTGTGAAATGTGTCTAGTTTCCCTGGTGGTGTCCAACAGGAAACTCTCTAGCTGAGCTCTGTTTGTCATATTGATAAAGTAACAGTGGGGGCAGTAACTTGGTATGGGGTGAAAATCCACCACTGGCAGAACAAGGCTTCTCACCATTGAACACCATCTAAATGCGAAAGAAATAACGGGAGGAGATCTTGCAGCAGGTTGCGGTCCCATATCTCCACAATCTGGGAGCTATCTCTATCCTTCGAGATGACAATGCCTGCCCCCACTGAGATGAGGTTATCACAGCCTATACCTTCACAATGTGGGAGAAGAGTGGGAGAAAAGATCTTGCGAACCGCCCAGATGTCAACCAATCGTGGGATCAGTTTTCCTGAATAAATGAGATTCTGAGCATCAGCTTCTGCAAAAAAGAACAATAGCTACTATAGCATCCAGGTAGGAGAGTGGTTCATTGTGGTGTACATACACTGAGTTTAGTTTTTGCAAGCATGGTTAATTTAATATTAGCCAAGCAGTTGGATTTAAAACATGAAAGCTAATATACTTGTTGTTTGTTCTAGGTTTACTTACTTTTACTGTGCCATGCCTGATTTAGAAACACCTGGTGTTGTTGCATCATGCTTACATAAACTGCACACTCTAATTGTGCATGTATAAATTTGGTTGTCCTAACAAGCTGACAAGACATTTCCCTGACATTGTGTGTTCGCAAGATTTACATAACTAAAGGGATAGGATTCTCTCTCTGTTAATCCTGTTTAAGAGGATAACTCCATTATGACAAATTTTCTTTTTTAACCTAAAGCTCTTTACTAAAAAGTGCCTGAACATGACAAACCGTGCTCTAGTTTCAACGGAGGTCTGTTTCAATTCTGTGCCTCGGTCTGAAAAGACGGAGTAGAATTTTTCTCTAAATCTGAACCACAGGTGATCATCATGTTTAAGATTTTCCGTCCTAAAATATATTGATGAATATCTGTTGGAGTGAAGAGAGGATAACAAGTTGGATTTAACAATTTGAAGTCCAATTTGATACTTCATGTTAGGGCCTTTCATTTCATTTGCACATTTTAATCATGCTCTAAATCAGTAAGTGAATTTTTAAATGAATTACACAGTCTGCTCACAACTTCTCCATGGGTCCATTTGGATTCTGAATTAAATTTGATGAATGCAACTGAAGCTAACAGCGCCCAAGTTATTATCTGCACCTCTGCAGAGATTAAACTCTTCATATACAGGCACTATGCATTCCCTGTCAGCCCACATCCTGGTGTTTATTAAAAACAAAGCGGATTTGAGGGGCTGTTGCATTCAGTTAGCGTTCGAATAGCCTAGCCGAGTATCTACACAGCTGTCTGCCAAGTTTAACTTAGGTGCTGTGTGGGAACAGACACGCTTCCAGCCAGACTGGATATTACTTCTAATTAACATGAGCGATTGAACCCAGTGCCTCACAGTAATGGTTTAGAAATGAAAATGATGATCCAATTTTCCACAAGCTTAACTGCTTTCAGGAAACCCCAGCGAAGATGTCAAGGTAGTGCTGCACCCTTAACTTTGATATTCAGCACTGTGTGTGAATTTAAGTAGAGCTGACGCAACCAATAAGGGACTCAAAGTTTATAGAAAATTACGAAAGAATGAGAAAGACTTCAACTTTTCGGTGGTTTCCGGTAAATGTCACTTTCTTTTGTGATTACGTGTCTTATCTGGGCAACACGTTTTATCTCACATTTTTACGATGTCTTCTCTTGTTACCTTTACCTGTCTGCTGAAGCATGAATGCCAAAAAATGTCTTTCCAAAAAGTTCACTTCCTCAAAAATGCTAGGGGGAATCTGAGGGCATGATGCAAAATAGTTCAACTCAGATTTCCAGTCTCACTTTTAAAACCCCAGAAATAATTGTTTTCACAAAATATGAAGGCTTCTAACAAAATGCCAGTGGCAAGGACCAGGGTAAATAAACCGTGGGGATGTTGATTCTTTCGTATTTGACAGGCAAACTTGATGATTTCCTATGTTTATTTGAGATGTGAGGGTCTAAAGGAAAAAGGGTGTAGTATGTACAAACTCTAAAGCCCCCTGAGACAAATGTACAATTTGTCACATTGGGTTATTTAGATACATTTGATACAATAACTCTCTTTTAGGGTTTTGCTGAACAAATACACAGAAATCAGTAAAATAATAAAGGGCTCAAGTAGCAATCTTTACTGCTTAAGATATATCTCTATATATATATATATATGTGTGTGTATGTATGTATGTATATATATATACACATACACAAACATACACACGCACTTACACACACACACACACACACACCAATAAATTCGAAAATTGTGGAAAAGTTCATTTATTTCATTCAGTCAATTAAAATGTGCTGATCGCCTTTCACTGCACGTCGCATTGATGCAGTAATTCATGCCAAATGAGGCCCAACCAAGTACTGAGTGCATACATATGAACATCCTTTTCAGAAGGCCAACATTTCTGTATTACAAATCGTTTTTTTTATTGGTTTTATGTGATATTCTAATTTTCTGAGATACTGATTTTGGGTTTTTTATTAGCTGTAAGCCGTAGTCATCAAGATTAAGACAGATAAAGCCATGAAATGTTTCACATTGTGTGATGAATCTATATAATATATGAGTTTTGTTTTTTTAATCGACTTGATGAAATAAATGAAGTTTTCCACGATATTGTGATTTATTGAGATGCACCTATACACACACACACACACACACACACATACACACACACACACACACACAGAACAAATTGAGACCATCTCTACATGTATGGCAGCCATTCGAGTGTCCGTTGAATTCCAACACAGAGAAAAAATTGTCAGCAGTTTATAGAATACAATTTAAAAAAGTACTTTAACTCAACATACCTATAAATAATAATTCTGAAGTGGTCTCTTATTTTTTTCCCGCGGCGCTATATATATATATATTCATAACAGCTACTCAAAATTGACTAATTTAATACTTGTGTGACATTGTTTAAGATCAGAAAGACCTCCTCCTTCTTGACTTAATTAACGTCATATATTGATTCAGAGAGGACGCATGCTCAACTATATTCTCCCTGGTGCACGCTCCAAATTAATCAAGAGCACACTGCTTTAATGTCACAACACTGCACTCGCACTGAGCTCCATGGGGACTAGATGGGCATGAGGCCATGAGGTTTGAAGAACCACCGGTGGAGAGCGAAATTAAAAATACTCTGCATATAAAAGTGATATTTCTAAGAGCAAACACACAGTCATGTCGTATCAAAGATGTTTTAATAGCATGATTTGTGAAGTATGTCACTGACAAAAAACATGTATGTTCAAACAACCACTATGACAGCAATAAATAGAAATGTGCAGCATGTTACAGTAGTCACTAAAAGATTACTTTGTGGACATCAGCCAACGTGGGAAACGTGTGTTAAGTAAGCAAACAAAGCACAACTGTAACAAATTGTTTTTTAACAACAAATATTTATACTAAACAACAAACAAAAGACACGAGGGCGTTTGTGTATAAGATGCTGTCGCCAAATGCAAGCTATGAGAATTCAAAAGGAAAACACAATTTCCACTTTTGTTTTTTAAGAGTCATTTAATGGCATTTCAAACGGCTTTAGAAAACCAAGCACATTCTTTGAATATGTTTACCTAATGAATATGACCATGTCTTGCTGTTTTCACATGACAGTCTTCTGCTTTATTAGATCTTTGAGATGGCGGTCAGCAAGGAGCCGGTCAGCACGACACAGGATGCCAAGGAGAAGATTAAAGAATTGACTAATCCCTGAGAAAGAAAGAAAAAGGAACTATTGAACAAAATACATTATTGAAAGTTAAAAAGCTGTTCACCAGTAAACCTTCATTTGGAGGACGTCATGTTCTCCTTGGTAAACTAGTATGCAGTATACTAAATCATTTACAACCAGATTGAACATATTGCTTACCCTAATCTCTTTGAACACCAAGGATCCCCAAAGAGCTGCAACCAGACCGCATCCCTGCAGAGTAAAACAAATGAATTAGTGTAATTGTCTTGTCGTTTCAATGTGTGAAGCAATAATGTCAATATAACAGTACGAGGAATACAAGATGCAGGATGTCCCATGCCACCAGAAAAAAAAAGACCAACAGGTTTATCCATCTTACATTAAGTCTGGCTAAACTGCACCCAAAAATGCCACAAAAAAAATACCTGTTGAATGTTAGATGACCCGCCACCTTTCGCTTAATGACACTCGTATTAAAAAGACAATTCCTCTTAAGGTTGGCAAAGTAAAAGTCAAATAAAATGTGTGGATTGCCATTGAATTTCACTGGCCGGTCATGATCTTCTGGGAAATTAATGTTTCTTTTTAAAATTCTGCACATTTTATATGCTTCCTTGCAAAAGCACCACAGGGGTAATATCCCAATCAGAGACAGACATCTCAGAAATCTGAAAAAATAAACCATGCACGGCTCGATACCAGCAATTAGTTGAACCTATTTGTCATGCATGGTCTGCAGCGGGACATCTGGACAGTTTAATGAATGTAAGACTATTGAGGGAATCTGACGTGTCAAACCTAACTGAAACATCCGCAAGACTGATGTCAATTGTCCCAGTGTTTTTCCTTCCATCATTGACAGATATAATTGAAGATTCATACTACTGTTTGTCAGGTGGTGGCAAACAGAAAGTATTTCAATTACCCAGCCAATTCAGCTGTCAGGACATGGTGTACTTACTGCGGTGACAATAGGATAGGTAATGACAGCACTCAGGTAGTTATTGGCTAGGAACCAGCAGTATGTGGCCAAAGCCCACATTATTCCACACAAAAGACCTGAAGAGCAAAAAGGAGACGAGTGTATTTGTGTCTTTGATTCAAATACAGTACATAGCGCGTACATTCAAGTGACATAACACAGGAAAAGATGTTCCACATTCTACATTGAATAACTTTTATACTGTTTGCACAGAATTAAAGCAACATTATGCAAGATTCTGCATTTCATTTTAGTTAGTACCACTTCAGTTTCAGAGGTGAATTATTTTAATACAGTTTGCTGTCCCTTTAGAAAAGGAGTCAAGGCAAAGCAGCCCGAAGCCATCACAGGGGAAAACAGAAAAAATGTTCCTCCATAAATTACCATCCAGCTTCACCAAAATTATCTCATGCGATAATGCGTTTGGGGGGCAGAGGGGCAATTACAGAGGCAGCATTCTCTCCATTAAAAGTTAGCGTAGCAGCCAAACTGTTTTGATTTGAATTAGCTGATGAATTATACTATACTGTGGCCAACACCCCTAGCTTTTAGTCTTCATGAATATGGACATGAGAATGTTCTTTTGGGAGTATTTCATGCGAATAGTTTTTAGTTGTCAGAAGAGGTGAAAGAATCCAGCGCTTGACAAGCAAACAACATCATTTGTCGAAATGTCAACCAATATTCTTTTATATTCCCTTGAGAATCACTCGCATAAATCCTTCTCTTATCAAGTCAAATCTGTCTGCAACCTCTTTATTTTCTTAGTAATCGCCTTTTTTTATTGAAACAAGAACAAGATAAGTCCAAACTGTAGAATACACAAATGATTCACAGTGAAAAGAACAACCTCTCACTGCACAGGCAGGTTTTTTAAAGATAATAACTCAAGTCAAAGATAAAATGTAATCATGGTTGGCCGGATATTATGTGTCGTTTTCTATGGGATGCTTTACGTTTGAAACTACTAGTATTACAGACAATTTGGGGTTCATTGGAGTCATCGAAGCCTTCTTTATCTTAAAAAGGGTGAACAACTTTTTTCTTTATAAAAATACAAGCGGCCCATTATTCACTTTTTTTTCTTCTCATCTCACATGTAATAATCTGGTCAATATTCAGTTTAACTGTACCATTTTTTGGTTCTGTACCATTACCCAACATTTGTTACCTCAAATAACCACACAATGTGTCACTGTCAGGAATCTTAAGTTTACTAAGTGAAAGGATAAGGGGTCTCTTTAGGGAAAAGGTTGGGAAACACTGATCCAAAACACATGACCTCAATGCCTTTAGGGTAAGAATATCAATAAGAGAAAAACATACTAGGTTAAGGTCCCATGAATGAGCGCAATAGATTTTACAGTTGCATACAATGATCAAAGCAGTTGCAACTTTGGTAATGCCACAAAACACAGAGTGATAAAGAGTGTGTTACCTGGCAGAATGACTCTGGAGTAGACTCTGGGCCGGTTTTTCATGGCAGCACAGTAGATGGCAAAGTACACTGTGCTTGTAGCAAAAATACCAGAGCTCACCGAGTGCATATAGTCGAGGTCTGTTGAGAAGATAAGAATTGACAGGTACATTATTCCTTTTTACTCCCTATAGGTTTGCAATGAAGACATCAATTTCCCCTTCCTTTTAGAGTCAGTACAGCCAATATCAAAGTTAGAGCTACTTTAAAGCAGCATAAAAAAGGGAAGGTGTCCTTTTTTTACTAATCCTTGAGTTACCGCACTGAAACTGACTTTAGGGACTCTCAGCAAGCTGGATGTTAAACCTGGTACGCTGGAGGATCAGGTGTTATTTATAGCATAATGGTGACATATGATCTTTAACCCTAGAGGAAGGAAATGTTAGTCCATTTCCCCGTTAAGTAAGACGTATCGACAGTAGCTTATAAAAGGAAAAAAAAAAAGAGAGGTAAAAGTGAAGGCTGTTATCAAACACTCAACCCATACCATAGACACTGGCTCCGTGGAACATGCTGTCCCGGCATGATGAATGGTTCTGGATGTAGAGGATGGGAGAATAGAAGGACCCGTACAGCAGGCCCGCCACAACAGCCAGCAAGAAGCCTCTAATGAAGAGTGAAACTCAGAAACTGCAGGATGGATGGATTTCAAACCTCCACTGACGTATGGTAAAATACGAAGTGGCACTTAGCATGGCCTTTTCTAGCATTTCCAAGTGGACACACAAGCTTTTTCTAGTGTCTATTGCCATTAATTTTGCTTTTTACCATTTGATTGCCTAATTGCATTGAAAGTTGTATTCCAGCTGGCTTGTTTTATTTTTGCAAACCACCTACTAAAATGTAATGTCTTATTTGGGAAATGATTTGAGTCATGACTGAATAAAAAAGGTGTACTGAATGTTATCTCGCAAAAAGTCTGACAAGGGACAAATCGGGTTACATTTAACACCAAGCCTGCCAGCAGTTGTAAACAGAGAATAAGTCCTCTGGTGAAAGCCTGGGGTTTAATTAAAAAAAAAAAAAAAGTTCTTTGTTGTTTCCTAAATTAACATTTCTAATTATAAATGTAAAGTTTGCTTTGCTTCTGCAATATTTGTGCTCACTGACTGAACTAACCGAGCTTACATGAAACGCCTGGTCTTTGTTCCGATGAGGTCTATCCAGAACGTGGAGGAATTCGGACAATAACTGCTCGAATTTATTCTCTGTAGAAAGTGACAGAATCCTTGTATGAGGTTGTGTTGTACTTCAAAACCACCAAAACACATATAGCATGTCAAAGTCATCACAACAGGGATGGATTGTCCTTCAGATTATTGAACTTGATTCCACTTCGATGTGAGAAATGGCTTTTCTAAATAAGGTGAGGCTGAAAATAAACCAACAGCAAATCGATGCCCTTACCCTGTCAAGAAGTAATGGAATGGATTCAGTGATTGGATGCAATTCCACATTTGTTTTCACACAGAAAAAGATAAGGCCACTGTAACAAAGCAACAAAAAGATAATAATCACATCAGTCATCTGACATCCAAAACATAACTCGATATTAGACAGTGATGTCTTTCGTTCTTGTTGCAGCTATATAATTATCATACTGGCTGAAAGGTGGGATACTTTCTAATTCAAATATTACCTGAGAAGACACATCCCAGCTCCACAATAATTTAATATTGGCCTGGAAACATCCTGTGGAGTAATCCCAAACAAGCCAAACCTGGGAAGAAAAGCCATTCAGATACTCACTTTGTTTTGAACAAATTGACAAATTAAAAAGTCCCCTGCGGTGAAATCTATGCAACATGACCCAACCATTGTTTTCAAACTCTTCTATCCCAGAATGACCTTATAATATAAAGTTACTTAATGTACAGTTAACTAAAGAAAGGAAATGTATTTCCCATTCTGAGTGGAGGAACATAACTCTGACTCACCGTGAAGTGCCCCAGCCCATCAACAAACTGCAAGAGCCCCAAATCAAAGTCCCAAGGCCGAGGCCAATCGTTTTCACAATTGGAACAACTGTTATATTGCCTGTGGATGACATGGAGGAGCAACCAAGTAAGCATCATGCATGACACATACAGGTAGTACGTAACGTGTGGCTGTCATCAATAAAGCGAGGAGGGGAGAATGCACTGCAAAAGGTTTTAGGCAATCCAAACTAGGAATACATTGGAAGATTTTTTTTCCCAGTTTCATGCACAGTGGAATGCTTGATCGCCAAAAGGCTTAATAAAAAAACGCCTCAAAATGAATTGCAAGGCTTTAAGCCAGATGTACAGGCCACAGCTCAGGGACTTGGCCTGGAAACCAAAGGGTCTCCAGTTCAAGTCCCAATCTGGCCAAAAAATATGAAGGGTTGAGTGGTAGCTAGATACCAGCCGATCACCACCTGGAAACGCCATGTTGTCCTTAAACACGGAACCGGACCCCCAAGTGCTCTTGGGTGGCAGAAAATTGACAGCCCCTTCGCTCTGCTCTACGACCTCTTCAATAGTGCATGTCTATCAGACCTGTTGGTGCTAGTGTGTCTGTATTTCAGTGTGTATGTCAGTAATAGTAAAAACCAGAGTGAAGAACTGAATTTCCCCTTGAGGATAAATAGAAGATACTAGCTGAATCCCGATAACCAACAAAACATTGGTCTAACTGGCCTCCCTAACAGCAACAGATTCAATGTCATCGTTTTAAAATTGACTTCTAAAATGAAATAGCGTGTGCTAGGTTCATCCACACTTGAAGGTGACTTGCTCCAGTGACACAAATGCATTCAATCTCATGAAAAACAAGACAAATTATTGAGGTTCGCTTTTACCTGTAACCCAGAGGATACCTCCAAGCATTGCAAAAGGATGGAATTTGGGCGAGTCAAGCATTATGTCTCCAACAATGGATACAGCCCAGATCGCTGAACAGTACACCCACTGAAAAAACATACCTGTAAACAAAACAGGCAGATTCAATTACAGGCATGCAACAAACAAAAGAAACTTGCATTTTGCTGGAAATGGTCTTCCTTATACTGAAATATTAAAGAAAAGAAAGAGCTGTATGCTTACCATCTCCAGTCTCTATTCTTTTCAGAGGAACATAATTGCTTCCGTACAATAGCACAGCAACCACATTTGCAGCTAATCCATAGGAAAAGTGAGTCGAGTTGGTAATTTTAAACTTCATCAAGTCGCCTGCTACTGCATTTTCACCATCTGGAAAACGTTTAAAGCAAAGCAAACACCAAAGATGTTTGTTTTCAGACAAGATGCCATCATCAGGCTCCTGAACATTAATCACAAACGATTCACTCACCTTGTTCAGCAGCATGTTCAGTACTGTTACAGCTCACCATCAGCAATGTGGTAAACAATAAAAGCAAAGGCGGGCATTTTGATTCAAGCATGTTAAAAGTAAAAGTTGTTTTCTGTGTTAAAACAGCAAGTGTCCCTGTGTGTGTGTGAGTGTGTGTGTGTGTGCAGTGAGGAGTAAAGCTCAGCCAGGTGCTGCCAATTACTCAATCATTCAATCTAACTCACAGGCTGCAGTGGACGCATGACCACAGGGAGTCAAATACTGCAGCACAGGTGGGGAAAAAGTCTTCTGAGATGTGTTAGTGGCTCTGGTAAAACATAAGATGTGCTGAATCATAGACATGTTTCTACTTTACTTAAATTATACGTTTCAAATATTTATTGAGAACGCTGCAGCCAGGATTTTAAAGCGAAACAACAAAAAGAGATTTCCCTTCCACTGGACTCACTGTACTGGTTAGCAGCATCGATTTCCTGGGGCTTGAAGTCCTTTTGTTGATCTACAAAGCCTTACAAAAATATTGCCCCTTTCATATATCAGAGAGTGACTGCCTCTCATTTTACAACCCTTCAACAACACTTAGATCCTCCACTTCCTTTCTTTTAAAAGTTCCAGAAGAAATCTGGAAAGGCTGCTTTCTGTTTAGGCTTTTTGCCGTAAACGGTGGAACAGCCTCCCCTTGCATCTGAAAACAGCAAAGTATTTAATTAAAGTCCTATCTTTTTCATTTGGGTTGAATTCAGACGTATCATAGTTCATATTTGGTCCCTACTCTTTCTATTTATTTTGTACTCATTTTAAGTAATTGTCAAGGCTTTTCTGTACCTCGTCTTACTCTGTTATATTTTGGGCTGCATTAACGGAGCCATACAAATAAAGTTATTATTATTAATAGTAAAAAAGGATCACATGTTGGTGGGAAGTAACTAAGTATATTCACTCAAACACTTGATTATTAAAATCAGCTTTTATTTTATGCAACATTTCAAAGGAAAAAATTGTAGGCTGACATTTTAGGCCATAATATTACAGTGGTTTGATAACCGTAGTTGCTATAGTTAAGGATCCAGATGAATGATACAACAATGAATCAATGACATTTCACAATATATTAATATGCAACTATACTTTTAGCTTCCCAGCACAACAATATATCAAGCAGGCTAGATCAGGTGAGGTTGACCTTTGCACTTTCAACATTATTTGTGTCCACCAAAATGTAAATGGATGGTTTTCTGTTGAAACATTGTACACTGAGGTATAGTTGACCTTGACAATGTGTTCTTCTTCAACATCTGCACATTTAAAGCATCTTTTCCTTTCTGAGGAAGACAGCTCTTATCTACATCATCTACAATACGAGTTTATATAGGCCACAGAACAATAGCTCTATATTTAGCCATTTTATTTTCGGCTTCAGGAAATCCTTTTAATGGGCCCCTGCGTCCAGCTCCTTCCACAGGAGGATATAGTTGTTTCCTGCTGCTAACTGTTTTTACTCTTCACATGTATTGCAATTGTAGTTCAATTGTATTGTGTCTGGAGGATGTGACTGTGCCCTCAGTCAATTAAAGATTAAGGACCTGGACCAGCAGAGGTCGCCTAAAACGCATGGATACAGGCCTATAATGGAATGGTTTTAGGTCTGTATTTGAATAATCCCCCTTAACTCTAACGTTTATATATACATTTTGTCATGAATTATATTTTTGCACAAATTGCTAGGATAGCTCTTCTATTCATTGAATGTGTGTGGATTAAAAATGTATGGGAGGATATCCAAAACATAGACATGTCAACTTTTTATAACCTGGATACTTCGGCAGAACACAAGAAATAACTTTGTCCGCGGTAATTCAACGAACTTCTGCAGCATATGTAGGATGATGCAGGCAACACGAGCTACATAAATAAGATCCAAGTATGATTTCAGTTCTTTGAATTTATCATTTCGGATTAAAGCTATATCTGAACGTAGAAATAGGTTAACACAAACTTTTAGTGTCCTCATGTTGGGTCAGAGGGTGGTTTCCCAGCCCTGTCCATCCCACGCAGTTGCCTGCATGCATTACGTTCCCACAAATCCTCCTTTCCAAAATGAGTTTCGGAAGTTGTGCGCTCCTCCCTGGTTTGAGTTTGGCTCAAAAAAAGACACTCAACCATAATAATATCATAAGTTCTAATGGGGAAGTCTCGCTTTCACTGGCTGCGTTTCCCTTTCCTAAGACAGAGCAGCAGCTACCGGAGGTGCCCTCTTTCCAACAGGAGTTTAATAATTGCTAGCGTGTGTGTTATTTATTTATTGTTGGTGATTTCACAAGCTGGATACTCGAAGCAGCACCGGGGCAGGAGGACTGATAAAGACAAGTACCGACACACCCGTGGATTGTATAATTTGGATATTAGTGATGCTCAATCAGACTATGTGGAGACCGGTGCGAACTCTGTGCTCCCGACACGGTCCAACGTGGTCTACATCACGCTAAAGACTAAGCGACTGAAACCTGCTAATATTCGGGGAACAATCAGACCAAAACTGAGGAAAAAAGTGAAAAGGATTACGGAGGCTAAATCAGCTTTTAAGGAGAACAAACGTGGCACTGTGGAGCGGGACGTGGGCCAAATTCAGCGAAACTTTCCACATAAGAATACCTTGGGAGAAACCAAGGATGTTCATTATAAATCTTTGGATATAATCCCTACATATCATCCAGATGCACAGGCAGACTCTCCCCTTAGTTCTATCCGAATTTACAGCCAGAGGGCACCGCCATGGCTCAGCCCTCAGGACGTGAAAGCCATGCGCTTTCTGGCGGATGCCAAAATGTTGCGCGTCAAAGAAGCTTATCATGGAGATTATACGTCACTTTTAATATTTGAGGGCGAGACAAGCGTTTCAATGGGCAACAAAAGAGACACACAAGGGAACAATGTATGTGGAGGGCAGTGTGGAGTGATCAGCAACCCCGTGGACACCACCGAGGTGTTCGCTTTCCATCTCGACAGGGTGCTGGGGCTCAATAGGACCTTACCAGCTGTCAGCAGAAAGTTCAGCTTTTTACACGGTATGTCAACAGGAGAAAGGACAACGAATCTTTTAATCTGACCCAATCTGGATAACACTTGGTGTAGAGCACTTTTAAAACCAAGCTAATTCATGTGATTACTTCATCTAACTTGTCCTATTTTTCGTCATGTCTTATATAACTATAACCTCAGTCAACGTTGTATTCCTTTCAGTGTAGGATACTCTGGGTTATTATTGCACCTTTCACATCAAAACACAAAACCTTTCTATGACAAAAAGACCAAAAACATAAATAAAAAAATACCCCTACAGATAAAATCTATGACAAATACATTTGTTTTCTGGAGGTAAAGCCATTACAAAACACACTCATCATACAAGCCTTTTAAATGTTTGTGGACAAGTACATGTCACGTACACATTTAATGAAAGGTCAGTTCACACATGTGCTATGAAGTGAAGGTCTAGTGGAGGAAAAGATGTGCTGAGGATCTGTGCCATGTGCTTTAGTCACTGAAACTCTGACACTCGGAATGTAGGACAACACGAGTCCGGACTATTTCCTTAGAGGCTAGACTGAAAGCAGGGCCGGTACAGACCAAAACGTATCCACATATTTGAACCTAATACGGGTCAGGGAAGGTATACATTCAAACTTCTCAAACATTTTGAGAATGTCAGCTCACTATAATGAGCTCTTGGGGGCATATAGCAGGCGACAGCAGTGGTCCAACTTTGTTTCTCATCCACACTTCTGTTATTCCATCTGTGAATATACTGTGTGACCGTCTGAAACATCTGCAAGGGAAAACATATTTAGTTTTTTGCACTTCTCCTTAATGGTTGGTTGTTTCGTGATTTCAAATGAATGATGTGCAACATGAAAGTATATATTTATTGAGCTGCATAATACCACTTTTGATTTGCTTTATTAAACAGGGTAGCATAACGAGGTTTCGCTGTGCAGGTGTTTATGTGTTAACCACCGACAAAGCATTTGCATTGCTCAGTAAGCTTTTCCTGGGTAAAAATAGGTCCACAAAAACTCACTGAACAGTTGCTGAAATGTGACCATATAATCCTTTTATCCTCACTCTGTAGATGGCCAGCCATGTCCAGTGTTGTTATGGGATGCATCTCTCTACCCAGAAGGCTTTGCTGCAGGCAGGTCCACCGTGAGGATGACGTGGGGGGAGTACCAGAGTTCCTTGAAACAGAAGTGTTGGCATAAAAACATCAGCCCGAAGCCTGACTCCGGCTGCTCCACGGTGCATCACTATGAGTGGAGTAAACTGGCTCTGTTTGACTTCTTATTACAGGTAACACAAGCCGTAAGACAACAATGCAAAATCCACATAACTCTTAATGTGAAAAAGAAATATCTGCATCTGTCTTTACTTCGGTTTGCTTTTGTGCAATTGTGGTCCAAGCATTATTAACAATCCCAAAAATGCTTCCTAAATGACTTTTCTAAACCTTTTTTGGACTGAAAAGAAGTGTTGTTTCCTGTGTGGAAAGCCTTGATCACTGATAAGGTTTTTGGTATTAATACAACATCTCTTGAGAGTTATTTAACATTCATTGCATGAACATTAAAGAGCAAAACTAGCAGAGTGAGGAAATGAAGAAATACAACTTTCAAATATATTACTTTATTGCTATTAAGTCTGGCATTAAGGTCATAGTTCCACTGCTTTGACAATTTATCTTTATTCTTTATTCAAGTTCCTGATGAATTAATGTTTAAACGGTCGAGATACATTTACCCTGTGCAGTTAAGAAGAACAGACTTGGCACATAATAAATCTCATGAAAGACGCAAGTCATCTGAAAAGAGTGAAAATACATTGGTTTCTTTGATATTGAACAACTCTAACAAATTTCATTTCATAGAAATAAACTTTCTTGTCGTTAACAGACCCTGACAGGCTGCTTACTGCTGAATACAGATGCCAAAACTAAACTCAACTTTGCAACTGAGAAAACCGAAAATGTATCTTTAAAGTTAGTGTACCTTCGTCTAAATGATGTTCCTTTCTTAAACCACAGAGAAGCGACTGCAATGCTTTTTTTGTGTTTGATTTTTACATTTATAAATGAAATACAAGATGATCAATTTTAAATGTCTTTTTTTTCAAGCATATTCTGTGTGTTTTCCCACGTTTTATAGTTAAACACTAAACCGCAGCCTATAGGTTAAAACATTGGTCTTAAATACACTTATAATATGCTTCTCACCTTTAATTCTTGCAATGACTTAACCTAAATATAATCTCACATACAAGCTTACTGAGAGCATAGATAAAGACTAAAGGTGTCACATGTTGAACTTTTGGGCCCCTGCATGTAAAGCCAATGCTTAGACCTCTTAGTTACCATTGCTGTGAAACTTATTTGAATGAATGTGCACTTTTAGCAACATATCAAGCACAAAGCAAATTTGATATGCTTCACTGGCTTACTTTGTCACCCAATAACCCAAAAAATAAACAAAAACCCTGTATTTTCATTAGCTGAGACAGAAATTAGTTACATTACAATTTAAAGATACTGTATATGGACCTACATTCATCTATTTTTAGGGGCTTGTTGATTGACGGGTAAAGAGTATCGTGGATAATCACACTTCATGTCTTGGCAGATGCTCATTGACTTAACAAGTCCCAAGTGAAACCAATGATTGACATCTGAGATGCTCCATCCTTGGTTTAATTTAGACATTGGTAGCATCTCCTGAGACTTCTGCCAATCAAATGCTTTAGAAATTAAGTGATTGACAGATGGTTTGAAGCCTCCATTGAGACGATGGGTCACCTGTCCTTGTCCAGGGAACAGGAGTAACGTAGGAGGAATTGCTGTCTTATAGGCTTAAGAAAAGTTCTTGAAAAAAGCACCACCATAAACAACCGGCTGGATAGGTTTAGTTTTCTCAATATACAAATATTATCTTTGTGAGATCATTTTAAATACTTGTAAGGGCATCTTGTTCCTCATGGATTTGCCAAAAGTGTGTGAGCGTGTGTAAATGTTAGTTGCTTCAAGTGGAACTTTGTATGGCAGGCTCATTATGAATGTGGGTGAATGCTGACTTGTATACATGTATGTGAAAGCACTTTGAGGTGCCTTAGAGATTGGATAAGCGCTATGTTAATGCAGTGTATTTATTATTTACCATGCAAACAAAAATGTTTAAGGCAAGAAAAGCGAGATGAAAACAAATGAATGAATCAATCCCCACCGAGAGCATCATGTTCTTTTTTGATTTTTCAGATTCACAACCGTCTTGATAAGAGCTGCTGTGGGTTCAGGCCCAGACAGGAGGATGTGTGTGTGGAACTGGGCCTCCATGCTGACTGTAGGGACCAGAAACACATACAGCTGACAAACATCATCCACAGGGGACACGACCCCAGACACCTGGTGTTCACCAACAACAAGGGCTTCTTCGACCGCAATGAGGACAACCTGGACTTCAGGCTCCTGGAAGGAATCAAAGAGTAAGTATGGATCACAAAAACTGTGATAAATGGGGCGAAGCCTGCGAGCTAGTTCAGGCAGTCAACTCGAGCACCAATGATACAATCGAACATAACGCCCTTTGTCACTCTTGCAACCAACCAAACATAGTCTCCTAAATGTGCCGCTCTATTTAAACTGTTGGATCTGCCTACCTCTGCCTCGCTAATGCTGCTTCCGCCGCTGCTGTTTCTACGCTGCTGCGTTCACGTTGGAGATGCTCGCCTGCCCCACCACCATCCCAGCTTCCCCCCCAGCTTCCACCTGTAGGCTTGGGGGATAGTTATCTAATCATCACTCAATGTTCCATGTTAATATGCGGAGTGATGAGGCCTGAGCGTAGACGCCAAACTCAAACTATACTGCTTCTAATAAACATATCAATGAAACACGGGAGTTGTCAGACTGAAATACTGATAGTGGTATGATTAAGATATATAAACAGATTCAATTTCACTCAGAATGTGTTGTTCCTTAAAATATCAGTAACAACTTTTGTCAGATGTATCAATCTTCTTCTAATTTAAAACTAATAATAATCAGATTTGATAATCTGAAAAGAATGTGTTTAATGTTTGCCAGGCCTGTTCAGAAACTTATTTTTGGTTGCAATCACAAAGCACAAAGCGAATTGTTCCAACAGCACAATGACATTTTGAACAATTAAATCCTGTTTTTAATTAAAAATTTGAAACTGTCTCGGTATAATTACTATTTCGCAGATGGCTCATCACAGTAAATGTGTATTTTTGGCCTAAATGTAAGGGCCATAATAATGTGTTCTCTCTTTTTGGATGTATAATTATCTGTTTGAAAACCTAAATGTAGTCAAAAGCCAGTCAAAAGTCTCCCAGTCATCTTCAAAGTCTACATTTTGAAAGCTTAATTCCCTCTTCATGTCATTTTAGCTATACAAACATTGATCGTGGGCCGAACTCCGATCTATCTCTGACTCAAATAACAAACAGCACGTTAGTTCATTAACACCAGTCCACCACTCGTAGTAAGTACCCTACGTAGGTCAGCTCCAAGCCGGCTGCTGCACAGCTTCACATGCTACACAATCTCATTTTCAATCTCTGCAGGTATTTCATTTAGGAGTGGAGCCTTTTACTGAGCCGATTTGCAAGATGTGCAAATAGCATACAAATTCCAGAACTAAGAATCTGTTGCTACTGGCAATACTCACAGGCAGAGGTCCAATGTCACAATGACTTTTGATCATTTCCAGCAATTAAAAAAACTAAGCAAGTTCCATAAAACATGAATAATTACTGTTTAAAGAGAAACATTTGTTTTGGCATTTAATATCTCTATCCAAAACTTTGCTACCAAATGCTGCTCATTGCCGACATGTGTGGGCGTTAGCTAGCTTACATGACTCATCGTTACCAATAGGCTAACGCCAGCACCAACTACACACAGTTAAGCCTTGCAAGTAATGAGAAATGAATTGTGTCAATCAATGGCTAGGATGAGTTCAATGCACAGAAGCCCCCTATAGTAGTAGGCTGATAAGTCGGCTGATGCTAATTATTGATTGTTTTGAAGGTGTGATCCCTCTAGGCTACGTTTGTGAATCCAGTGTTGTTATTGGTACATTATACTTCCCTCACAATAGCCTTGTTATTTGTATTGCAGCTTTTTCCACTTTCACAGAATATGTTGTCATTCATTTAACAATTCCCCAAAAATATTTCTCCCCCAAACTTCAAATGCAAACTCCCGTCCTTAGACCTTATCAGAGATGTTCTTACCTGCTGAGTTGCTTTGCACATGAAGGGAAACCGTAGAGAAGAAAGATAAAATGTCCTAGGCGTTATAACATTTGTCCTATTTGTTTTTTGCTTGTTCTTCCCCTTAAACTTTTATTGTTTTCTGCACTTTTGCCTCTTGTTAAAGTTGTCTTCTTTATGTTGCATTTTAAAAAACCCAGATAAAGTTGCATACATTTCCAATACCATGTTCATTTGTATCTTTTATGAGCATGTTGGTAATGGCACTTTTATTCATAAAAACAGGGCACCTAGCATCACCACTGAACTAATGCGATTATTTTCTGCTCCCAGCCAAGAGAAGCTGTTACTCAGAGATATCTGCCTGAAACTCTAATTTAATTGAACTCTTCCTGACTCACTTTATGTCTTTCTAGGCTCCCTGAGCAGGCGGTGTCTGTACTGAAGAGCAAGAGGCTGAGGGAGAAGCTCCTCCAATCTCTATTTCTTGATCAGACATACTGGGAGAGCCAGGGGGGCCGGCAGGGCATCGACAAGCTGATCGATGTAATTGAGAGGCGGGCCAAGGTCCTCCTCACCTACATCAACGCTCATGGGATCAATGTCATAACAATGAATGTGTGATGAGAGTCACTTCAGTCTAGTGGCCAAATTAAAGCGGCACATAATAACGACTTGAACCCTGTGACTCCACTGGGTTCACAGAATATCCTTTTACCAGACACTGAAATTATTTCCACTTATATTTTATTAAGTACCTTTGAAAAACACAAGTTCATATTTAAACATAACTCTTTAATATCCCCTTAAATATAAGAGCTTAAAAGCATAATGGTGCCCTCCTCAGCAGACCGTTTTTCTCAGGACCATATCATTTCCCCGTTAAATATTGGATTATTGACAGGTTTTATCCATATGTTTTTGTAAAAATGATTTTTCTCATACCGCTAGTGAAGGAATTGTTCTAAATCTAGACTTTGCTTTCCAAATAGCATATGTTGTGTTGTTGATAACTGTTTACCAGAAAGTCATTCAAGTAATTTGTTGTTACGAAACCTGTACTTTTCTTACTAAGAAAGGCTTTCATTTCCATAGCTGACATGCAATTTGATCCTATCGTCTTGTGTTTCACTATTAGTTCTTTCAAGTCTTTGATTCCCTCTGACCTGGAGCCAAGAACACTTATGTCATTATTTACAGGATATAGTGTAAGAGTAATTTGCATTGTGTATGAATGAAATGAACTAAATTGTATATTATTTTCTTCTCCTTGCGTCAAGTGTGTTGCAGGAATTTAAATGTTGATTAAGCCTCTTATCGCATAGCTAACAAGCTGCAAGCCTAATCCAGTAACTGATTGGGGTTTTTCACTGAAAAAAGATGGCCATTTTAATGAGTAATTCAATGTTGTGTACAGTCTTAATATATAACACAATACAGCAACCCGTCATAAAGATTGGACATTGTAAACTTAGCATTGACTGATCTCTGAAGAACTTTAAGTGAAGTCGAATGTTGTTATTTTTTTATATGCACTATTAAGTTCCTTTTAAAGCTGTAACCATTTTCACTGTATTTATTTATTAATGGTTGAAGATATTCAAACATCAGATAGTCAATGAAAGCATTTATTTGTAATACATCTGCTGAATAATAAAATCATTTTTTGAGAAAAAGAAGCACATTTTGATTTGTCATTCATTATGAGTTTTGACTTAACATTTTCTTTTCAGCTTTATTGAATTTTGACGTTGATTTTAGCAGCATTTGATTCAAATTAGTGTGGGAGTCAGAGACAGGCGTGCAAATGAATTTGAATCTCTTTTGTTGTGATGTTTTCTCATAATTGTCCTAAATTAGATAGCCACCATTCAAAAGCTAACTTTAAAAATGCATTAGGAAATATATGTTCTCACGTCTATGCAGAATGTGTCAAAGGATGGTCAGAAATAGTCTGTGCCTCTGAAATCTGAGCCAGAGCGTGGTGTCTACTTCTCATGCTGTCGTAAACAGCGTGCTTTGGGCTCTCAGGGCTGGACGTGGCTTTGTGGGTTATTTTCTGGTGTCTGTGCAGGGCATGTTTTTTTAACCCCTCGTCACCTGCATAAGTGCGTCAGTGGGGTCCATGCCTTTGTATGTTTGTGTTAGAAAGACCCTTCTAGTTCCCAGAGTGCTCTGCAGCGGATCTTATTTTCATATTCTCACACAATAACACACACACACGGACAATAGGAGACCTCTGATTTTTTAGCAATAATATGTAAAGGCCATACTCAAATAAATCAGGAACCGGATCTTCCATAACAGTTTCCCCTATATCCGTGCTTTTAGTCAGTGAAACTTGATTGTGTCATGTTCTGCAAGTCAAAATGCTTAACTCCAAACATGCCTAAAGTAGCAGCTACTTAGTCAGTCAACTCAGGCACTCAGCTTACTAAATGCATATAGATGGAGTAAAGATTGGTCCTTTTTCAGCGAGATGCATTATGGATGCATTCAAGCTGAAATCCATAAAATCTGAATATATGGAAGTCTCTCCACATTTATGGAGAGGAGGCTGATGTTCAGACTACTGCAAAGATGGCAGTCCAAAACTGAAAATCGTTCAGTTTTATATGATTGGCATTTCTGCCATTTTTGCATGAAAATGACTTCATACAATAGTCCAATAGTCAATTACTTATTGCAGCTTTAACAGATATGAAGCATGCACGCTTCAGCTCATTGTGTTACAGTATATTGAGTTGGCATCTGCAGATCTATTGGGTAAGTGAAAGTCAGACCATAAAAATCTGAACCTAAAATATGTACTGAAGAACAGCACATTGGATCCTTGCGGAGAGCTTGATGATAAGATTGACGCCCCCCTTATCTCTGTATGGTTAATATAAATCTGTAGCCAGCAGTTGGCTAGCTTAGCTTAGCATAAAGCATGAACAGGGAAACAGCTAGCTTTGCTCTGTTTCAAAGTAACAAAATCGGCCCCGGATCAACATTAAACTCATTAATTCACACGTTAAATCTCTTCGGTTTTATCCGTACAAAAACAGTTGGAGATGTCAGGAAGTTAGTAGTGTTTGTAGGATAGTCTAAATGCTATCCATTTATGCAGCGCTATGCTCATTATCATACTTACATACAGAACACTTTGGATTCACCCTGCTGATTCTGTAAAGTGATCTAGGTTAAATCGCAATTAGCAAAAGCACGAAATGACACTTGATCTTGAACAAACTGAAAAATGAATAGTGAAATATATGTTTAAAGTTTGAAAAGAGTAACACATTTGTTACCTTGAGGCTTATGTGCCTTAGGGAAAATGCAGTGTTTGTAAATCGTATGTCCTCAGGCATGTCTTTCAAATTTAAATACCCTGAGAGACACTTCTGTTAAGCAGGGTTTAGCTTCAGCTCTTTGAGACATAAACTGGTAATTTGAATCATGTTTGCCAACGTTTTACAACATCACAAGGTTTTTGCTAAAACTAAATATATATATAACTATGCTTTTAAAATATATTCCTTTATGACAGGCCTGACATGTTCAGTCTTGTTCACATTGATGATTTCTCTCTTACACTGTGTGCTTTTCTTCTGCTCTCTTTCACACCAACAATTTAACACCTTCATTGTTCTTGTTTCAAAAGAGTGTACAACTTGCGAGGAGATTTTGTTTGTCAGGCTACATGATGAGAATAGTTTGAGACAGTTCATGTTAGATATACCCAGCTGGAAGTGGCTTGGCCAAACTCCAAACATCATCCAAACAGAGGAGTGCTTTATTCTCGTGACCTCAACTGCGTGCTGATAATCACTCTGGTTTACCATGATGTCACTTTTCCCATTCCCTGCCCTCTAGAGTTTGCCACTGACCTTCATGAACCCTGTCTAAAGAAAAATGCCACGCAGCAGTACTGGTCAAAGTAATGTATATTTTGACATTTATTCATCCAAGTTCTGAACTGGTGAAGAACTTGAGACACAAGCAAAGTCTTGAACTCTCTCTTTAGTAGAGAACATGAAACAGGAAGTGCAGACAGTACACCAAGGATACTTTACTTGGTTTTACAAAAGTGACAACTTAATAAACAGCATTGATATTAATATGTATCTGTTTAAATACCCAGGGGTATGCTCCTTTATCACTTTTTATTTTTTTTATAGACAACCTTCATTAGTCTTTCACTTTCTTTAATGCACTCTTGCACTCCATTTCCATTCAAATTACCCTAACAAACTCCCATCGTGAATCAATTATTTGGACTGTGATTTAGAGACAGTCGGGGGCAACCAAGCTCCCTACAGGTTTTAACTTGAGTCTCATCATCACACACCATGTTGCTAAATCATGATGCTTCCAGGGATTCAGTGCTCTTTTGAACACACGTTGGCTTATCTCAATATATTGGACTGGAAACAGTGGGGATCAGTTAGCTTTGTTCTGCTGAAAGATAACAAAATCCACCTACAGTACAAGCACCTTTAATGCTCCCAATCCGACACACTATATATTCACGAAAGTTTAAGAGTAAAAGCAACTTTGTGAGGCCATGTGCACAGCGAGGTATTTCCCCCCATGCTAAGCTGCTAACTGGCTGCTGGCAGATAAGACAGAAGTATCAAGTTTCTCATCAAACTCTTGGCAAGACATGTTCTTCTCCAAAATGTCAAACTATTTCTTTAATATGGGTCACATTCTGATATTTGTCTCACACTGACAAAAACTAATAATGGAATTTTAAAAGAAAAACACTGATAAGATATGTGTGCATTGACATTTTGCACAGAGTAGCCTGCGGTTTTTAAAAGGCCTTTATATAAATTATATTGGACCATTTAGTCTTGAAGCACTTGACAGATTACAGTGGATTCACTGCCAAGATTCTCGTTGTTTCAACATCACAGCATCTGGGTGGCCACTGTCAGAACTAATAGTTTGCATGGGAAGATACCAAAAAACCTGTAAACGTATTCTCTCTGTGTGTTGTTAACAGACAAACCACCATTAAACTGTCCTGCCACAATGAAGTTGGAATTTCTCTTTGCACTGATGAGGATTTGAGAGGAGAAATTTAAAGAATGTCAACATGTGTCAGATGCAGTCATGTCAAAGCTTGTTTGTTCCTAAACAGCCACATCTTTCTGTGCGAGAAGATTTATGGAGTCAGGGCACACAATGAATGATGTCTTTTTCGGTGACTTTTTCCTGCCTGTAGACATTTCTTTTGCAGGCCTGGTGTGCTGCCACGACCGTTTTATCGTATCCCCTTTTTGTGAAAGAAATAAAGCATCCTGAGGGAATTCAACTCACTGGCGGAAAATATCTGCGAATATCACCTCTCGCTCTTTGTCTATGTTACACCGGATTAAATATGTATGTGAAAAGTGAAGTTTAATAGCTAGGACTCATTTTTTCATCTATGGTTGAAGGTGCAAAAACATCTTTCCTCAATGACGTGAGCTGCATGTTTCATCACATCCGAGCACATCCATCTCCATGTTTTCTGTCTGTACTTTCCCCCCCTGTTCTGTAGGTCAGGAGTTGGGTCAGTGGCTGAGCATTCTCCCTAGAGATGGTTCTAATTCAGTGAGCTGCTCAAGGACATGTGAGCAAGAAATCTGAGGTCATAGGAGATCAATCCATGTGTCAGTTGCAAGGCAGCCTCTCCAACCAACCACATCTCTACCCTGCTTTTATTAAGCTGCTGCAAAGGGAGCATTTACGGGAGTGAATTCCCTTTCACATCTATGATAACAGCAATACCTCAATAAAGATCAATGTGTTAGAAGTTGAAAGCAATTAAATAAAACCCTAGCCAGAGATGAAGAATAAAATACCATAGCATGTTTCTATGGTCAGATAAGAACCTTCTGAAGTTAACGACATCTGAGGCCGTGGCGCTAGATTAAAGGGATGAGCGCACATACTGAACAGGGTGTGAGGCATCTCCATGGAGTGGCATCCCAAACATCTGCTGCGGGAGATATGTGGGGCAATCAAACAGTTGTGGGCTGAATATGTCACATTCTATATTTAGAGATCTTGTGATGAGAGAGGTGTGTCATGTTAGAGCATGCAGCAAACTGTGAATGAAACCATTAAGGATGATGGTTGACATGATTCAAGACGTTTACTGCTAATGTGCCACATGATGGGAAAATGATTTTACGTCATTGTTGATGTTTGATTTCTATGCAGGACACAACCAAAAGCCATTGTTCCATATTTCATCTAATTGAGTAACAGGTCGATGCTAAAAGGTTTATTTTGTTTCACAATTTAAGTTCTTGAATGACTGTGAACAGAATGACTATTGCCCTTTGTAACATTTTCGTTGAGCAGAATTTCATGAGCATGTGATGTCCACTCAGATTTCTCCAAATAAGAAAATGTGGATTTACGCTGTCTGAAGTTTATAATAGTCACATTAATCACCCTGCAGACTCAGCCGGTGCATGTCCAGCGACCGCCTGCCCATAAGTCATCCGTAGTGGAAAGCATACCTGCAAACATATGAGGACCCAGAGGAGAGGAACACACAACCCTTACAGTCCAACACAAGCCACTTTGTTACCCAGAAAGTATGCTTCTCTATTAAACTGACACAAGCATGTGCAGTCACTGGCTGAAGGTGCGAACAGCCTGAAGAGAGAGGCTCCAAACATTCCTCTACTACCCCATTCCTGACTCGTCTCTCTGAGGTCAAACTGTCCCAGCAGCAGTACTTTGAACTTGACTGGGCCTCACTCCTGAGCTGTACAGAGATCCTATGTGACAGAGAAGGTATTTACTGTATATTCTACACCAGGGATAGGAAATCAAGGCATGCCTTCGAAGCACACGAGTATCTAAGCTTTCAGTCTGTCCAAAGACCATAGCAGGGAATATCAGGGGCTACAATCTCCTCTCTGGCTGGGAGATTCTTTCAGGATAAAAGCCTGTTTTCTGAGACCCTATTTTGCACGTGACTGCCACCAATGATGATACTGTACATATGTATTTGATGTGGCAAAGGATTAAGATAGTTTATTGCAGTGATGATTGCACAACACCGCTGCAGCTTGTGTGCATTCTATCTACTCTCGTTTTGAAATTAAACAAATTAAATTGTTGCTTTAGAAAACGTAACATTAGTCGCTTACCGTGCAAGTAACTTTGATGCAAGGTATCAACCTGTGATAAGTGTCCAATTCAACAAGGAAGGAGAAATATGAAGGTGGATTTGCCTCAATATTATTTGTGTGAGCAGATCCACAATCTGATTATCTAGAACATAAAAAAGTACATTTAAAGAATATATCTTGCAAAAGTAATGAATATATTTTTCAACAATTGTACTTTTGGTCAGGGTTTCGAGGAAATACTGTATTTTATTCATGTGGAAAATATATACAGTGCTCTGTGCTTTGACTGCAGTAGCTTGTTTTCGAACACTACTCTCCAACAGTTACAGCAACACATTTAGGCTAGTCTTTATGATGAAGATGCTGCACAGAGAACTTTGTCCTTGGTAGGAGCAGAGACTACTTTAGAACTGAAAACACCATAAACCTAATTTTGCCCGACTCCATTAGAGTGTATAAAGGTGCACTGCGGAAACGACTCGACTGTTTTTAAAGAAAGTGTAACTGATTGAAGAATGTGGAATGTATTATCAGTAGGTTTTGGAAATACAAACCGAGTTACAGGGAAGGAAGGTGACAGAGTTCAGCAAGTATTTTCCAAAGTTTGGGCTGTTTTCAGAGACAGAAAGGAAGACGAGTCTCAAAGGGAGAAATAAACCATTAGTACTTCTATTCTTCAGGTCACTGTCTCTAAAACCCTAAGCTGTTTCTCTCCTATGATCCTTATTTTACTGTTGATTGTTGGATATACATTCACAGGTTGGAACATTTTATTTTGAAACTTTAGCAGCTGGTTTTTCGGATCACTCTGTGAAAACCTCTATATTACATTCATTGCTATGACTCACATCATAATTTACATTTAAATAGTTTGATGTTTTGTTCTTGAACCTGGAAATAGAAGTGAAAAGAAAAGGTCCTTCTACTGTTTCTTCTTCTCTATTCGTTTTTTAGCCAATTCTTATTATTTTTTATTCAGCACTTGCAAATGAATGAGGACAAAAAGCTCATACTGCTCAACTTCATAAAACATAAAACTAATAACCAACATTTAAAAAGTGGTAATCTGGGTTCACTAAACAATTGAAGGCAATAATGTTGTAATTTAAGGACTCTTTGAAACACGAAAATTTGCATTTTTCCAATCACAGTCCTTCTATGTTCTTCACAGAGCAGAGTTATGCTTTTGAAAATATGATGGAATAATTTCCACCAACATGTTTGTCGTCTTATCTCAGAGACCTTCTTTCACTTCATAAGAGTCTTCAGATGGGGTTTTGCTTCTCAGCCTGTATGAAGAAGGAAGAGGAAAGAATTGGTCACCGCTGTGGCTGAGGCAACACTCCAAACTAAATCTTCCATGGTGAATGTTACCCAGGAACAGCCTGGCGTGGGCTGGGCAGGCCCACAGAGCGGGCCTGAGAGGAAATGACTGAGCCCAGCCTCGGGATGGGGAGGGTTCAGTCTACTGGTCATGCCCAGAAGTCTCCGGCCTCACTGGCATCACAAGCCAAGAAAATGTTGAACAGGAAGAACAGGAATATTGTGTTTCAGAAGCTCGCATAGCTACAACTCAGAATCAGTGGCTGACCGAGACTTACTGTTAGTGGAAAATGCAACAAATATCATTTTGCATTTTGTCTTGTTTCCTCATGTTAACTTTGAACATCTGACACCAGACATGTTTGGATGTATTGCTCTTTTATGAGTAATACTCAAAGGGGTGCCCTATTCTTTTGAGTGTCCTATGTTATATAATCATTTTCCTTTAAATTGTTTGCTTTGACACTTCTATTTCTTCTTGAGTTGGGTCATTTTTATTGACCTCTCCTGTCACAAATATTTGTATACAGATTTTTTGGTCCAATTCAAAGATTTAATGAAGTTGTTGACTCCACAAAATGTGGAGATGGACAGCTCTTTTAACATAACATGCCAACAATACCAAGTGGTTCAGCAGATGAAAAGAAGAGGATGGGTCGGGGTAAAATGTTGCTTCGGTTTCCAATTTTTAATGTAAAACTGTCGATTATAATCGTGTATGAATCTAATTGAAGTAATCTGATTGTTACTGAGCTGCAACACCAATGAGCAGCTGATGCTAAATGGAGCCACTGATGCAGAACAGTAGAAATCAACACATTTTATGAATTCCTTTGTGGAAGGGGAACAGCAGTGTAATGTTATTCTACACTTCAGAGATACTACGGTGCGAGCACACATAGTTTAGAACAGGAAAACAATGCCACCTAGAGGACTTCCAACAGAAGATCTAACCAAAACCACATCACTGTACTGGCCACAGAGATAGTTTTGAGTGCCTAAACTCTGAGTTAATGGTTTCATCCTCAAACCAGTTTTTGTTGGTGTTCATTTATTTACAGCTGCCGATAAAAATCCATTATTTAACACTGACTCACGGTGGAGCTAAACATATCCTCCTGTCACATCAAACAGGTGTCTCCAATGTTGCAAACCGAAGATAGATAAGACTAAATGAGCTCATTGTTGGCAGAAGGAAGTAATTCTCTCTCGCTAAACCCACTACAATAGTAACATAGGTTAATTAAAGAGGTTGTTATGGTGGCAATGCTGGATTTATTTTCAGCTATTGAGTCATTTTCAAAGAGCTCCTCTGCTGCTCTCTAGTGGCTTTACTTTAGCAGCACCATGAAGGAAAGCAGCTGTTTTGGAAGGGCACAAGGGAACAGTGAGCGCAAGGTCAAGCAGACTTCATTATACCTTGAGGCAAAAATTAAGCCAGTTCAATGAATCCAGTTTTTATGAGGGCAGATGAATGTGAGGATATATATATATAAAAAAAGAATTCCTTGATAATTAGTGTAGCGCTTGTGATATGATGTGAAACATAATGATGTTTTATTAATTTAAACAGGTCTTCAGGGGACCATTAGATAGTAAATGCTGAGTGTCTTGGTAATGATTTTGTGAATGCCTTCAACAGACGAACCTTTGGTCATTTGTTCAATTAGCTTATCTTTATCTACCTTTGTTTGACCTCTTGCTAATAATCATCTTTCAGAAGCAAAGCGAAAATCAGCATTAAAACGGAGATGTTACCATTGATGATCAACTCTTTTGACACTGGAAACTGTGGCATTTGTACTGCAAGTTTTCTTTGCCCCAAAACAAATCTTAAAAGTGACTAGAAAATATTTTTCAAAAGTTCAACATTAAGTTAGTATCTAGGATAACAGGTATACATTTAACATCACCAAATGCAATACTCTAAAATAATACTCGTTGTTTCTGCGTGTTCTTTTAGGTCGTAAATGTTGACAAAATGCAGCTCCTTAAGGCTGGGGTCATCAAACATTTATCTGAAGAATTAATTCACAGACAGACATAAATAATTAATGAGAACAAAAAAAATCTACTTTAGTGTGTCAACAAAAATAACATGTACGTTTTTACAAAAAAAAAACATTTGGACAGCACGCATCTGAGATTCAGCCTAGTAGTTTGATCTGTCTATTAGTGTCTTGATTATGTATGGATGTATAATGTAGCCTACCCGGTTTAAACATTCACTTTACACATGTACACTCCCTTATTTCAGCAAATAGATCAGTGTGTTTCCTGCTCACTCCCTCTGCTTAGCTCTCTCCCACCACGTCTAAACACAAGTAATTAAGTATAACTTAGCATGCAGAAACAGGAGTGTTATAGAGGGTATTATGCTGTAAATTAAATACCGAGAAGCTCTAGCTGTGAGTGTTTGTGGGAAGCAACACGAGCAGAAAGGATTGAGAAAAAAGTGACTGCAAATTTGGAATTCAATGTTGTACATATTAGGAACTGTGTTAATATGTTGAAAAAAACAACAACAATTCAAAACTAGATCAAGTACCTTAATATTGTATTGTGTGTTTTTCTTTTTGCAATGAAGTACTGTACATTTTAAGTGGGTCAAAAGTTTAATATCTGGCTGAATTTAATATAGGGGAATGACTTGCCATTTTTAATAATGTATAAAATGTGTAAAACATATCTAAATGAATGTGGGATGTTATCAGAGAAGTCTTTGTCAGATTGTTTGCCTGTGCTGCATGTTGCATCATATGTATTTCCCCCAGGCTCCTCTCCTCTGAGCTGATGAACTGTTGCTTCCTGAGTGTGAAATGTAAGACTGTAGAAATAACAGCTGTGTGTTTGTGTTTCATCAGAGCTCTTTATCTGCAGCAAATCACTTTAGCAATGGTGGGTTTCTTGTGGCACTTGTGGGATCGTATCCTTGGCAACCACCTAGATGTGGGAAGTTGTGTCTCAGAGCGGCATGCACATGCGCACTCACTCACACCCCACTTTCTCACACCTCATACAAAGTGTGAACAGTATCCTTGACTTCTGTCTCTTGTTCGGATGTATGACTCCGCTGTTTCAAAATAAGAAGAGCGAAGACATATCTGCATATTTCTGATAATGCTTTATTCTAGATTTTATTTCTTCTTAGTGGATCAAGATGCTTACATGGTGCAAAAAGTCCCTGAGAAAATGGGTAAAATAAAGGACTGCTGCTCGATACTTCGAACAGGATTAAGTATCGAGCAGCCTTCAATGTCACATCATGAAACACAACAGCTCAGTTTTGATGACAGGTGTCACTCGACATTTAATTATTCAACTTGTTGTTCAATATCCTACCAAACACAAGCATTAAAACACAAGCAATGAGGTCCCTGGAGCAACACATCAGACTAAAATAAAGAATAATACAGCTTAGTGTCATGTTGAATATTAACCACATTTATTTTTAGCTGCCATTCTTATAGAACCAACCCAATCACATGTTGGTCACACTATAGGTTTGTATTTGAATATCCTGAGAATGTTTATATGCTATGAAATGATAAGAAAGACACAGCAGTTTAGCTGAAATGGTTTGAAGGTGACATAAACCCCTCCATTAACTACATCCTTATATCTTCATATCTGCATGTACATTTATTTGCATCATTAGAATGCAACCTACTCATTAATACTTAAGTTCCCAGGTATCCATATACAAACAAATCGTGATATTTAAAAGGAAATGAGGCTGCAAATGATTCAATCTAACTGGTGGTGAATGCGTTTATCAAAAATCCTGGTAATGATAATTGTAGTGTGGCACACAGTCTCACACTCCTGCAGTGCTTTACTCCTACACACCGAAACAGGGCCACCAAGAAGACTGTGTGAGGAACAATGCATCATTTACACCCACACGGTGTCTTCTCTCTTGTCTCTGTGGTCATGCAGTTTTCTGACATGAAGCCTTCTCCTTTGGGAGATGAGAAACTAGAAATACCTCGACCTCCTTGTGTCAAACCTCTCCCGCCTCGCAGGGCAGGGCTCTCCGGTGGCTCGGCTGACAGTGACAAACTGACAATGGCTGAATGCTCCACTTTACTGAAAATGCGTCTTATTTTTTATTATTCTCTGTTGAGCCGCAGAGAGAGGAATGAGGTTGACTGAGAAAAATAACTTTTTGCCCTCCAAGGACTTTTTACATGAAGACTTATGGGTTAATACGACATTTCACAGGTACAGGACACTGTTGCTCAAGGACACAGTTCTCACTGGGCTCCCCAGGTATCCAACTGAACAACAACTAACATTGAAGATAAAGTTAATTTATGTGGTTGATTTTGCAGCATAAAGATGTCGGTTGCCTCATGAGATGCTGAAGTTGGTGATAACTGCAACATATTTATGTTTCCCTGACATTGGCGATGTTTGTCAGTTTCCTCAGGTAATGTGGAAATATGGCAACAATTACTAGACCTCTTACCAATGACAAAGCTGTTTTCACCTTTTCTGGCCGACTATAACTCAGGTTGAAGGACTGATGAAGCTTTGACTGGAATTTAGTAGGTTGCAAATCATCACCAATACGAACGATTAATATGTAATGTGTCCTACCCTAACAAGTGCAACAACGCTTACAGTGAACAAAGGGAGATGTCAATTAAACATGCCCAAAGAGTCCTTAGAAGAGGTTGAATCTGAGATTAAACACATGTTTGTACAGGTCGATTAACTTTTCCTCTAGTACCATCGTCACGTCAACAATCTCGATTCATTGAATATGTTGAGCAGCGGAATAATGAACAAAGCGGGTCTAGTCCAAACTGAACATTTACTTTGAATGAATGCAGCAGTTTACAAAAGGAACAGTGGTTGTAGTAGCCAGTAGCCTCGGCTGCACTTGGTTTTTAGTGCTAATTACTACATAACATGGTACAATGCAAAACGAATATGGTGAATATGGTAGACATTATAGCTGCTATATTAGCCTATAAAGTCTACCACATCTACTATGACTTTAGACTCTATCTGTAATAAAGTCAATTTTATTTGTAGAACTAGAAAGTATTACTTTTTTACAAAAATGTTCGTATTCAGAATAGTTTTAGTATTGTTTTTTCGTTAAATGTTCCCAATCTGTTGTACAGGAAGCTAGAAAGTGAACATTGTTTGCGTGTGTTCATTGCTGTTTGTGTGCCTTCATGTCTCCTTCATTACGGACTTTTTGAACCTTGTCAATTTTTTTCAAGTTGCCTATAAGATATCTGACAGTCACGTCCCTTCATGTGACTTTGGGGATGTCAGATACTTTTTCTTTTAGCAGCAGGAGTTCATGATAGGTGTGAGATAATGAGACAGGACGCCAGTTGGCAGGCGGCTGTCACCGCTTTACACAGATGGTTTGACATAAATGCCTCATTCCAGACACTGCTGGAGCATTTGAAATATGCACCCATAGATAGCTGGTTTGATCTCTTGAAATTATTGCTCTGTTTTGGGCTTGAGATATATCAAAGTCACCTGCTTGATGATTCAAACCTGTGCATGTTTTTGTGTATAGCAAGGAGAAAATTGTCATTGTGCAGCCACTTGAGGAAACAATGATAAAAGTACTTAATTATTGGGTACATTTGAAGTTTTTGCAGCTGGAAAAGCATTGTTTTGTATTCTGGACCATGTAAATAAGTACTGTCGGACCTAAAGGCATACATTGTACATTAAGCTTGTCTTTGTGTGCTCACAGTCATCAGAGTTGTCATTACAGCACATACATCGCGTGTCATTCGACAGAGAATATGGTAGCACCGAAATTGGGGCTGAGCCATTGTTGCGTTGGATGACATTAAAGGAGCCCTGTTATGTTTTGGGGGGTTTTCCCGTTCCAGTAGTTTGTTACATTGGTTTTTGTGCATGTAAATGGTCTGCAAAGGCGTGTCCCTCCAGAGGGAGTTTCTCATCAAAGCATGGAAACAAGTAGAGTGGTGCAGTAGAGGCACAAAATACTAATATGAACCTGCAAATTAGAATTATATGTCCTCTTTAGTGTTATACCAATACAATATAAAAAGGAAAGCTGACTTGTGTGTGAAATTCATGAGCTGTCTCAGAGGCACATTCGGAAAGCACTAGAGGCGATAGTACAGAAACATGCGTGTCAGCTCATGTTTTCGACATTACTGGCAATTTATATTCCATGTGTGTTTAATCCTTGAATAAATATAAGAAGTCGTTGAATTATATTAGATATGAGAAGCATTTTGGACTTGAAAAGCTTGCAGTGTAACTGCATTCAGCCTCATTTATAGTGAGAGCCTTTTTCACTTTCTTCAGGGAGTCGATGTCCGTTTAACACAGTCCTTGTTGTTAGATGTGATGTATTCTTTGGTCTGCACTGCTATATGTCAAGTGACAGCAAGAAAAACTTAATTAACACTGAAATTATGGCACAACGGATTTCACGGTATCCGAGAGAAAAAGGTCCAAGGGGAATTGGGACTGACGTTAATTTAGCTTGTCTATCAAAGCGCTTTCATCACCTCCCTCTCAACAGCATCCTGCCTCTCCGCTGAGGGTAGTAGCTGGCACTGATGAATAGATGAAATAACATTTGGACAGTACAAAGTCGGCAGCAGGGCCTCCCCTCTCCTCTTTCTTCCTCTGGGGATTCGGGGGGGAATAATAACAGAAGTGGAGATGGTGAGAAAGAAACAGAAAGGAGAAGGAACAAGAGCAATAGTACGGTAATATTTCAGTGGAGAAGCCAAAGAGAGGGAGAGGGCATAGAGGAGTACTAATAAGAGAAAAGGAAGCAAAACAAAAACAAATCAGATTTAAAAGGAATAGTTCAACATATTATTAAGTATACTTCATACCCATTCACACCTGCTTTGTAAAGTCCAGTTGAACAGAAACCTGGAGAACCATGTGGCTCAAATAGTGCATCTATAAAGTACATGATCTAGTAGGTTTTATGTTTCACTCTGCAGCCTAACCCATAACATGTGTTCAATAAAGAACCTGATTAAGCTTATTCAAGATAAATTACATAATAAATAAATGATTTTGACCAAACCTAAAGCAATTTAAGGGCAAACTGGGAATTCAACTAGGACATATTCTGCTCATTTTCAGCTTCATCTTTAATTTTTTGGCTCTATTGTGACATGTGGGTAGCTGGCCGGCTCTGTTGTGATTGGTCAACTGCTCAGAGTTGTCCCGCCCCTTAGCCTCTCACATACAATGTGTTGGAGCGCTATCCAATAGAAGCCCAAGTGTTTCATAGTGATGTCATTATGTAAAAATACTGTATTATATGCGTGAGTGATGGAGGAAACTTTGGGATTTTAGCCTTTGCAGACCATTGACATGCACAAAAATATATATAACACACTACAGGAAAGGAAAAAAGCTAGAGATTTTCACCAAACACTTTATATGTTAAACTATTAATGTTTGGAGGAGATATCTAACACACAAGGACAACAGAAAGGATTTATGTGAGTTTGTTAACCATTAGAATTACAATTGTTGAGTTATCGCCAAAACCACTTCATATGTGAAGTCCACCAGACACCAAGTTACCAGATAAATGATGCTTTTGTAAAACATTTCCATACTGAGCTTTCCTAATTCATACTATTTCATGCTGTGCTAATACGTACCGCTGATTATAATGCTTTACATTTCATTTCAGGATGTGCAAACTACTGAAAAGTCAATTTAAGGGTAAAACAAACCCCATATGTGCTGCACGTCCAACATTTCCTGGTTGGCTACCTGCAGACTCACAGAGAGGTGGAGAGGCCGCTGCACAACACATCATGCAAGCTGAGCCCCCCTCTGATGCACACACACACACAGAACACACTCTGTCCTCCTGGACTTTGACAGCTATTCCTGCTGCCATCCCATAATATATCCCCAGATACTTTCAGATCCACAACCCCCCAACTACAACAGCTCCGGGTGAAGACACAGGAGGTGTAGAGTACAGAGTTGTGGTCTCCAGGGAGAGTGAGTCGATACAATGGACTCCTCCTGCCAAACTTCTGCCACACACACACACACACACACACACACACACACACACACACACACACACACACACACACACACACACACACACACACACACACACACACACACACACACACACACACACACACACACACACACACACACACACACACACACACACACACACACACACACACACACACACACACACACACACACACACACACACACACACACACACACACACTTCACTGATTACCACATGGAGAGACAGAGATAAAAGGCAAATTGCAGAAACGGTGACAAGAAGCAAAGCTAAAGTCCTGGGAAATGAAGGGGAAGCAAGAGACACTGAGGACATACTGTATGAAGATATTCATATAGCAAGGTGGGGTCACTAGAGTGGGGAGGAGAAAAGAGAAGAAAAACACGTCATGGCTTTGGGGATTGTGCTTGACACAGGGCAGGGCTGAATCCTTGGATCACTGGGAGGAACATCCATCATGTACGAGTCAGAATGAGATTGCATCCTCCTACCTGCAGCAGCAAACATGATATCATGTTTCATTTACATGCTACACGTCCTCTGTCATTCAATGCACCAAGGAAACCCGTACACAGCTTAGCGAATGTCTCACTCACAATATATGATGTATTGTAACATAAGGAACATGACTGATTTCCAAACAGTGGTGCTTGTGTAGACATATTGTAATAGAGTATAGATATACAGACTGTAAGCTTAACTTAAAGATTTAGCTGAAAGAAATGGATGAATTGATTGAAGAAATACAATGTGTTGGTTTTACATGTCTTTCTCTTTTATTAGTTTTTACAAATGATATATAAGTAAGAGCTTTAAATGTGATTTACTTGAACCTGGATCCAGTATTCAAGCTGAGATATAGAAATCCAAACAAGGTAAATCATTGTATTTTTCTAAATATTGCACTGTTTCTCAAAAGGATTTGACATGCACTAACTTAAGGCATAATTAATTCTGTGAACATATGCATTGTTATTATCTCCTTTTGACATTAATACATTATGTTCTGGATTTCCAAGCATTATTACATTTTCATTTTCAGTTTTTAGTATGATTTCTTTAAGCACAAAATAAAGAAATGAATAAACGATTCATCTAACAAACGTTAACATAAATCCAAATGTATAGTTTGAACAATGCTCAACAGGAGAAATAAATACAGTTTAACTGAAACATCATGGCAGGCAATGTCTGATAGCTTAGACAAATACATTTATTTTTGTATTTCTTTTGATCCTCTGATCATGTCAAACACGTCAAAGCATTACCCTCCCACGTCTTATTGTTCTATCTGCTGCATTTGTATTTATTTTTTGACGCTCCATTACTGCGTCACATCATCAGTTAGCTGTTAGAGAGAGAAAAAAACCTGGATCCAGATATAATGAGTCATCTGCCAAATATGTACCACTGAGGAACAGTTTGTACTGCATGAAGCACACTGTATCAAGCTCTAGGTGTTAAGGGATTAAATAGCGCCCACTCAAGAAACCAGTGTGGAGTGTGTGAAAGGAGCATGGGACTGAAGATTGGAGGAAAGATAGACAGATATCTGAAGTATGATGTGGAGGAACAAAAGGTGGATGTGCATTTGAGAGATAGAGACAAAGATATACAGGAATGGAAAAAAGAGAACATGTCAAAGATGAAACAAGCACGACATTTGGATATACAAAAGAAAAAGGATAAGGAGGAAGAAATACCACAATATTTAGCTACCCTGGCCTCTTTGAGATGTGCACTTCCGTCCACCGGGTTGTGCTGTTGCTCTTCACTCCCAGTCAGCAAGAAAATGCCTTGACCTTATGTGAGGAGGAGGAGGAGGAGGAGGAGGAAGAGAAGGAGGAGGAGGAGGAGGAGGAGGAGGCGGTGGAGGAGGAGGAGGATGAGGAGGCGGTGGAGGAGGAGGAAGAGGAGGGAGAGTACACACAGCAATTTTCAAAAGATTTACACAGGCAGTGAATCTGAAAAAATACATGTAAGACGGGAGGTTACAGGGCAGGGTTGCAATTAAAAGGAGACAGCACCCAGCAGGAGATGGCAATAGATCTGAATCAACAGGTCACACAGACAATAAATTAGCATGGACAAATGCTGACAAAGCACTGAATGCATGAAGAAGAATATACAAAAGACTGATTGCATTGGGTTGATTTAGGATGGCACTATAATTACATTCAGCAGTCCTAAAATGATACTCAATCTGCACTGGGTGGAATAGATTTGTAACATGTTTGAAAGTGTAAAATACTCTCAGAAAATATATTAAAAAGATGCTTCACATGTCTCAGCACTTAAAACTGTGGATTTCATAAAAGTTTAATTTGCAAAACATAACAACAAGCCTGATTTGACAAGCTCCCCCGGATGAATAATTTATTACACAGAAGAAAACTACTGCCACTCGGCCAAAACGGGAACGTTGTTAGGTCAAAACTAACTGTCTATTTGTCTAATACAGTATATTTATCATCAATTATAAAAGAACTAAAAAAGGATTCATGAAGACAAGAATCTCCCTCCTACTCCAAAGCCCAGGATGAATCCCAGCTTGTTAGTACTATCTTTCCATGTTACCTTTTTTATCTGCACTTGCAAAAACACATGCATGCATTTGTCAACATTAGTAGTGCTTCTTGCTGAATTTCCACCTAACGGAATGCTAATGAAAGGAAAAAAATGCAGAGTGCACAGAATACCTTATCTTTTAGTGGTTAGTGTATAATGTGTAGAGGTAATGCTTTTTGGGATTACTCATACCTCTGGTCACAGACAACACAATAAACAAGTGGATGTAAAGCAGTGCATGTATTTCCAGCTTTCTAGTTATAAGTAATGCTGATGTTTTTGAAGTCTTTCCCTGAGAATCTAATTTAAGAAAAAACCTTCAATCAAAATCAATCATTTGAACTGACATTTAAATTGTCTATCAGAGAACAATATTTCTCCGCCGTCAGCCGCCTATCACCTTGCTCTCAAATTCAATTCTCGCTCTTATTCCTGCACTCTCCGCCTACACATGGTTTCAGCAGTGGCTGAATACAAGTCTAGTGTGTTCTCTGGGGGCGGTGGAATAGCATTGTGGGAGACGTAAGAAATTAGTAGACGAGACGGAATGAAATACGTGTCTATAAATGAGCTAACCGCAAAACCTGATCAGGAAAAGAATGACTCTGGTTAAGGAAACACAAGCAAAGCATATATGCATCTTTTGTTCACTTTATATGTTAAACTATTAATGTTTGGAGGACATATCTAACACACAAGGACAACAGAAAGGATTTATGTGAGTTTGTTAACAATTAGAATTACAATTGTTGAGTTATCGCCAAAACCACTTCATATGTGAAGTCCACCAGACACCAAGTTACCAGACAAATGATGCTTTTGTAAAACATTTCCATACTGAGCTTTCCTAATTCATACTATTTCATGCTGTGCTAATACGTACCGCTGATTATAATGCTTTACATTTCATTTCAGGATGTGCAAACTACTGAAAAGTCAATTTAAGGGTAAAACAAACCCCATATGTGCTGCACGTCCAACATTTCCTGGTTGGCTACCTGCAGACTCACAGAGAGGTGGAGAGGCCGCTGCACAACACATCATGCAAGCTGAGCCCCCCTCTGATGCACACACACACACACAGAACACACTCTGTCCTCCTGGACTTTGACAGCTATTCCTGCTGCCATCCCATAATATATCCCCAGATACTTTCAGATCCACAACCCCCCACCTACAACAGCTCCGGGTGAAGACACAGGAGGTGTAGAGTACAGAGTTGTGGTCTCCAGGGAGAGTGAGTCGATACAATGGACTCCTCCTGTCAAACTTCTGCCACACACACACACACACACACACACACACACACACACACACACACACACACACACACACACAATGAAGATATTCATATAGCAAGGTGGGGGGACTAGAGTGGGGAGAAGAAAAGAGAAGAAAAAGACGTCATGGCTTTAATGGGAATTCGAATAAGACCAGAGAGTGGGTGAGAGAGGGTGAGGAGGAAATGTGGTACAGTAAGTGACAAGAGAGACAGAGAGAAGCTTAATCATGTTAAGGAGAAGCAGTTTGAGCCGCTGAGCACACTCTCTCTTCAGCTGAAGCTCCATCAGACACGGCCAGTTATAGACGGTCAGTTAAGCCAGCCAATCAGAACAGAGTAATTTGACAGTTTAAGGGACCAGCAAAACAAAATCTGCTCCTTAAGTGGTTTAATTACAAATGCCACAAACTATTGAAGTTGATATAGTGGCAGCTGGCAGCTCTAGAGGTTTGAAAATCGTATCTACATTATTTAGCTACACCAACATCAGTCATCGGTCGCTCATGTTCACCTGGGAATCTTGAGGAATGAACAAAGATCTAACAAGGTTTAGATGATCCTTCAGTGGACAGGACGTTCTGATCACTGCTGTTTGGAAGACAGTTTTCTTGTCATTCATTAGAATGAAATCATAGTCTTTGCTTGATGTATTGAAGTGGTAATTGCAGGTGATGCCACACAGTTTTATTCTGCAGAGATACTGAGTGATGCAGGCAGACAGGTTGAGTGTGAGTTCTCGTATGAATACTTTGTAATCCCGTTATGTTACTGTACACATGACTCATGACTAACTCTGCTGGGACACTTGTATAATGCTTGAAGACTTTCATTGATTTTATGTGACAAAGGCAGACAATTTGCAACAAAACAAACAATTGGAGGACTTGACAATGTGCAATTAGAAATATTATTAGAAGGAAACAAATAGCCTATCTTACTATTACATCTAATCCAGAGTGTCACACTTGATAGCAGAGTCTTTTAGATATTGATTTCTCCCGAGCAAAATGTTTGTGTTCAATTTTAGAAAGCTTACTATGAAAATGTAGGACATTTATAGCTATATTATAAAACATAGATATGATGTTGAAATGATTCTGTCATACGTTCTCGTAATTTATAGAAAATATCTTTTTATTTTTCAAGGGTCTTTCTATGTCTTTACTCTAATATTTAGTTCAACACGAGTTGCTACTTGGAATGGACACATTCATTTATTTATCCAAAAAGATGTTTGATATATTATATTATTTAAAGAGTTTTCTCTCCTGTTATTTAGCTCTGTTATTTTTTAAGGAGATACATCTCTTATCTTTTCTTGCTTTTCCACGTGATTTCATTTTTTTATATATTCTGTATATTTGGGTACCTGTAAAGCAGCTTTTATTAAAACTCTAATATTAAAATTGGATCAGATGCCTACTTTATTAAAAGGTGTCACTTCTTCCGGTTCCAGCGCCGCTTGAGTGGCAGCCCTGTTACAGCGCTCTTATATTGAATGTGTGCTTTTCTTCTACTGTATATATTACTATGTTAGCTTTTTCTTTGTTATTGCATGCCTTTGTTTTTTACTTGCTGTGCCACTTTTGCTGTAACAAACGTACATTTCCCCGCTGTGGGACTAATATTGATGAACCTATGAGAGATTTGTGCAGATCCCTGCAGCTTTCTTATCCTAAAAGTGCCTTTCAGCTTTTTGTTTTGGTTTTTTGGCCAACAACTGTTTTAAAAGTAAAAAATATGTGATAAACTCAAAGCATTAAAAGGATCCAATCACCAGTTATGTAAGAGCAGCTTCCTCCGACTTTCATAACCTATGGTTTCTGGGGAAACAATTTGCTTAAAGAAAGCTAAATACATGATTTATTTTCTGCTATGAACATTATTCAAATGCTCTATGGAGTGGGTGCCAGCAAAATCAGTTAAAGTTCTAATTATATGCTGGGATTTCTGTCTCCCAGCCCACTCTGTTCTGACAGCAGCAGCACGGAGAAACTCTTTCGCAGCCGGGAAATGAGATCAAAATGGCGAGCAACACTGTTTTTCACCAGTATTTTCTCCAGTTTCAAAGCAAAGTATCCATCTGTGGGTTTCTGTCTTGATCGTACAATTCTCCACTGCACTGTATGAGGTTCAATCATTGGTGTTTCATTTCTACCAGAATGCATTTAAATGTACGGAGGGCTATGAACAATCCTTGATGTATTCTGCTCTTTGATAGCCAAAAGCATGTGAAACGCAGCCGACAGCAACAGATTTCAACTGTGGCTTTGTGGAGATCCTTTTCTTATCTCGGTGGTAGAGATGCTAGCGCTCTGCCAAGGCTTCCTGAGTGAATCCTCTATAATTAAAAGTGAGCCAGTACATTTAACAAGGGCCTTTTACAGGAGGTCTTTAATGCATTGCCATTAGGCTCCATCACCCACTGTGCACATTGTAAATACTGAATGTCCTTGCTCTCTTGCTCCTCTTTTGTGAGCCACTGTGTCATCATCCTTCAGAAATATGTTTTCTGTCCGGCAGCAAAGGCAGCCTTAACACTGTATCCTTACTTCTTCGGCTTTCCTTTAACTTTCTGGATCCTTGAAACCACATTTCTCAAATTTTTCCATGTAAAAAAGCAAAAGCAGGAATTTTGAAAAGCCTTTTGACTGAAGATTTCTTGTTTATACTCCACATGCTTCTACCTCCCTTTAATTTTCTACTAAGTTGCTTTCGCCCCTGGGAAGTTTAAGAAGCAGACAGTGTGTGTTGCCCATTATTTGCCTTCATTGGAGATAACAGACACCCGGTATACAAGTGAAACTCTTATAATAATCATGGCGGGAGTTTTAGGACAAGCTAAAAGTCAACATATTAAAGTCTTAACTTTATGACAGCTGGTGTGCCAAGGGTCCCGTTGCATCCCACCTGCTATGGAGTGACGCCAAGTCCGAGATCAAATTTCCACTGCGCCCCGACACTTCCAAGAGAGAACGAGATTCAATTTAAAGCCTAATACCGCCCACTGAGGACCTCCTAGCAGGTGTACAAGACAGATGAGTACTTGTTGTGTCACACACACACACACACAAACACAGGGTCATTCTCTGTGTCTCAGCTTAAATGAAACATTATGCATTTCCAAATCAAAGTTTGTTTGCGCAAAGTCAATGGCTTCTGAAATGCACCATCTGCTCTGATAGTGTGCTCGCTTAGAGATCGTCATGCGTCTTTGGGTAGCTCTTGAACCAAAGCCAGTCGTAGACAAAGTTACACACTGCTGCTGACAGTTGCTGGGACCTTTTCATTGTCACAAACGTTTTGATCTTCCTTTTTTTTTAAATGAAACAAAAGGAGACAGTGACAGACTTATGAGTGAACACATTGATGCATATTCAGCCCGGACTTTAAATGTCAGTTTGGATCAGCACCTTGATGCCCTTTTTGTTGAATGGCAACAACACAGACTGCAGGGCAATGTGTTGTGTACAAAGACAAAGATTTTGTATTTTGACCAACCAAATACAGGGTTTCCCGCAGCACTTTACAGCGTGGGCGGCTGCTTAAGCAACGAACGCCTGCCGCCTTAACTAAGGTCTTCAAAACAAAACAAAAACAAATAAAAACTATATATATATATATCTATTTTTTGTTTTTAAATAAATAAATATATATATGAGCGATATTCACCGTGTCCCGTTTCCTCTCATTCCAAACCGTGAACAACGCCCCTTCCCCCGACAGAGTCTGTACTCCATGTTCAAAATGTCTCAGCATCTGCTGGAATACAATCACAATTTACCTATGGGAATGCACGCACATGCGTGCACCAGCGTTAACGTAATTACATTTACTGCAGAACACTTTTACCCCTCCTTCCACAACTTGACAGCACCCCATCATTTACAACTAAGGGGAACTAATGATGTGTACCTGGTTTCAATATCACTGATTGAACAGATGATCCACACCTACATTACAAACAACAAAACATCATACATCACTGGTGGGACTGACCTCTTTAAACAGACCATAACACAAAGAGAAACACATCGCAGTTGAGATGAGTTCAGTTTTTGTAAAGCTAGACTGATAAATGACCACTTTTGCTGGAACAATTTTCCAAAATAATGCTTTAAAAGACACACACACACACACACACACACACACACACACAAAATATAGCCTCGAGAAAAAAGGGGGTAATAGCTTTTCAGTAACAAATTACATCGCTTGTTATTTCTCTCTAAAATAAACCAAACTTTTGTTTTTCTGAATGTTAATACAGTATGGCCATTAGAAAGATCATTCAAGTGGCAGCTTTCTGAGCGGCTAAAAGATGAAAAGATGTACTTGGTTAGGGTAAAATGGAGGTCATGGTTATTAGAAAACCACATTAACTGCCATGACAAAATACCAAATAAGTTGTACACCCAAACGTGATGTGATTACTCAACCAAATGTAATTTTTGAAAATCTTCAGAAGAAAAGATCTATGGTAAAAATGCAACAGGCAAATTAAATGCCGAAACTGGGTATCATTGATATTAAGCTTTGTTACATATGGACAACCAGATATAAATACGTGAGAAAACCTAAGAAAGGAAATGCACTCTACTGTTTTAGCAGCAGTGACAAAGTGTTATGTGAGACCATTAGCATTTGATGATAACGGCTAACCCTAACTGTCCAAACTCAATTCTTGTCAAAGTCATCACTGTATTTACTGACTTCCTGTGATGATTCATACCTGCATCTCGCTCTAGGAGAAGACTGCTGGTTTAAGCTGCGGCTATATAATCCTGTGTGGATTCAGTGCTTAGGAGATGTTATTGCCTCGGGCATCAAAGGCAGACCTTCATGTCAGGCTGTGCGCCGATTCTCCGGCTGTAGATCGACAAACTTTAACCTCAACAACAGTATTAACCTTAACCTTAACGACTATAACTATAAACCATCTGGTAGGTGGAGGCTGTCAGGGCAAGTTCAAGGGAATACCAACAACAACAAACAAAGCATGCTAGTAGGGTGTGAGAATCTGAAATCAGAAAATAGAACAAAAAGATCAGAAGATATGACACACTGAATATTGGCCTTTTCAAAGTGGGGGACTTTAAAGATAAACACATTTCAATAAAGTAACTTTGGATTGGAAGCTAATAACAACTGTTTTATTTTCCTCTTATCCTTATCTATTCAATACATACCTTACTAGAGACACCTACACAGCTTTGAATAGCTACATGATAAATCCATCAGAATAAAAAATACTCTCACGTTGAGTTTCTTTCTGCACACATCAACATCTAGACAATCATTGGTAGTAACACAAAAAGCTGAGACATAAAACAGGCATTTCCTTCAGGTACCAGGCTAGAAAAATCCTCCCTTTTTCCTAAATCTAATTTCTTTTATATTGCTTCCAACTACGAGCACACAATAAACCTGAGCTGAAACCACACAGAAAGAACAGCAAGGGCTAATTCTGCCTCTGTATTGGACAACTCCATTAACCGTAATCCTTACTGGTGCACCAGAGGTGAATCCAACACCAACACTGCTATTGAGGAGGAATTATGCCTCAAGTGTTGGGTTTACAGCCTGATGTCATGTGGGGACAGGAAGTCATTGGTGCATTTTAAAGGAGGTGTAGGGTAAGGTTGAAGATATAAGCTGGATGTATGGAGGAAAATAATTCAAGAGAGAAACAATTTGACTTAGCGCCTCCGTGAAATGAAGAAGCAGTCCGTCTTAATATCCAAATTCGGAATTTATTCAGCCGTACACGATAGGAACACTTATCCAGATTCTTGATGAGTTTAAGATGAACATGGAAAGTAATGCATGGGAGCATCATGTCAGCTTAATATTCTCAAAGGTACTTTAAATATATTAAGCCTGGTAAGGTTTAAACATTAAGAGAAACCTGCTAGATATGAAAGATGTCAAAGTGTTTTGGATCGCTATTCCTTAAGATTTTGGTCACAAAAATAATTTATGCAAATCTCTGACCAAGGCAGTAAATCTGTTCTTGAGTAAACACAGATCAAACGGGACGTCACCATGTTTCAATCATGTAATCATGTGTTCCCGTTTCCTTTGTGTTTTGAGCTTGTTGCAGTGTTTTGTATTTGGAGTGTTTTGTTCATGCAGTGCTTTGAGTAAACAAAAAATGTTTTGTCAAGTTGGTGAAGATGTTTCTTTGTTTGCATGTGTTTTGAAACGGCAGCGTGTTTCCCCTAATGGAAATGTTTTGGCTGGTTTGGTGAAAAAAAGTCGTCTTTTTTGTAAGTAGCAGGACTCAACTCAAAAATATACTGTATATAGTATTACATTTATAAGTCAAAAAAAGTATACTGAATTGCATTGACAGTTTCTAACATATTAAGAACTTCACACATGAAGAATAAATAAGCGTATGAATTAGTACAAAACACAAGCAAGGTGAAGTATAATGAAACACAGGTATATTGTTAGAGTGAAAAGTAACAGCAGCAGCAACAGTCTGTGTTGTGTGACGGGGACACATCAGTCTTAATCAGGAGGAAAATTATGATGAAATCGTGTTTTTCCAGCTTTTTATTCAAGGCACCACAGGTGGCAGCTGAATGTTGTGGTTTAGCTTGAAGCAGGCATCTGTTTCTCAGTCTAACTGAGCCAATTTAGACAGCAGAAAGACAATTTTTCTGCCAGTGATTCATCATTATGACTGCATAACAACCGTAGTATATATGTAATGCTATAATTGTCAAATGTTCAATACAAACAGGCTTTTATAATTTGGTCTTGATGCCTGACTATATTTTTGCAGTAACTGGGACATCTGCCTATATTTAACTTTTTCTACAAATGGGTTCATCTGCTGAATCTTTGCCAGACGCTTTCTCTTCATAAGGCGCCCAGTATCCCTACTGAAAAGATGAACAAAGAGACAGAATCCATGTGGGTGTGTTGATCTGAAATTGGACATATCAAAGCACATGTATACAGGTCTCCTAGGATATAGGTATGTAACTGGTCACATGCTTTTTGCATAAAATGCATTACATCGTGTCAGTACAAACTCCATTTTTCAAACAATTATGAAACAGCTGCACAATACTCTTATAAAGTGTATCTTTATAATAATTCTACATTGTTTGGTTAAGCAGCAACACCTTCTGTTTTTAACTAGCAGGACACTATTCTATTCCATTTTGTTCTCCTTAATATTGGAAAAAAGTACGTACATAAAATATGCCCTTCCTATCTTCTGTTAAACTGCAGCAGATGATCCAAAAGTGTTTTTTTCATAAATATGCTATAACATTTTAGTTGTGTTTTACTTTGTTGAATTATGGATGTCCTTTAAGGTAACAAATACACAGTTTTTAAAAGATAATTGTCACGACAGAAGCATATCAGTATCAGAACAATATCACATACAAGATTGAAGAAAGGAGACTCCAGTTGTGCAGTTCCGGCCAAAACTCCACAATGAGTTTGATGAGGCTTAACACCGTCCTGCAGAAAATCCTCATTTTCGGGTCCAACAAAAAGACTGCATCGATTTGTATTAGCAACCACGGAGTCGGCCGTGCTCGACAAAGACTTTATCTCCTAGTGAGCGCCAAAGCTGATTAAACATTTTCACCTGCGGCTCAGCCCTCTTCCCCTCAAAAAAAAGGAGTCACTCATCTCAGCCGACGGAGGGTAATTGAAGTTTCACCTTAGCTCCTTCCACAGAGGTGTTTCAGGGAGTAATATACTGGAGATTGAAGGTCACTGTCTTTGTCTGCTTGCATTTCCCCTTTTTTTCTTCCTGATGAGAGAAATGATGGAGTGATCAAGATTATGATGTGTTGCTTTGTTCGAGTCCTCGGTGGACAAGTCTGGTTAGGGTGTGAAAGCTTTCTCTTCAGAGGTTCTTCACACTTTTTAATGAGACAGACAGGGGGTTAAAGATGTGAACCTGTGTCCTTCTTGCTGAAGAACCTTCTCCTCTATGACTGAACCAACAAATACCGTCTGTGCAAAAGGATTTTTAGAAGCAGTCAGTCATTTCACTATAGGGGCTAAGCATTACCGAGCAATAAAGTTGTTGGATGCTAGAATAACTCTGAAGAGCTCACATGATCTGACTACCTTGCCATCATTATAGGGCTTCTTCTTTAAAGGGGCCATATTATGCTTTTTGGGGTTTTCCCTTTCCTGTAGTGTGTTGTTTATGTTTGTGTGCATGTAGGTCTGCAAAAGCTAAAATTTCAGGTCAGGCCATATGGATATTCTCTCCCATATCCCTCCCCCCTGCCTGAAACGCCTCGATTAGATTCCTTTCTTTACTTCCTGGTTCAGTTTCGTATCACACTGACCTCACCGTGATACGGAACTGAATTCTAGCCAATAGCAGCGCGAGCCGCTCCGTAAAGCCAACCCGAGCAGAGGTGCCATGGCCAGGAGAAGCTGCCACTTTCGCTGCTAACCAAAACTTTCTTTGGTTGCCATACCAAAGGAAGAAGACGTGAAGAACAAGTGGCTTGCATTTATTGTTATCACTATTCCCCCGGTCCAAAAACCCAAATTATGGTTGTGTTCTCGACATTTCACTGAATTGTGGGAGTTGAGTAGCAAGCACACTGCTTGCAACGGCAAAGTTGCAAGCTAACTTTATCAACCCTCCGCTGCCAAGCTTTCAGGCTATATGCCCACTAACTTTACCTGAATTGTGCAGAAATACTGCGATGGTTTTCCATGCACAACACCTTAACCTCTTAAGCCCAGACGCAGCAACTTGTATAAACAGCGTCTCAGGGCATGTTAACTGTGCTGGACTGGGTTTATTTTACAAGTAATTAATGTGCATTTCCTACTCCTGCCACTAGGTGGTGTCTTTGCTTTGGGGTTGGGTTTAACATTTGGGCAGTCATATTGAAATTCATGATAGTCATGTGACACTTACAGGAAGTCACCTGGAATGCTTTGTTTATCAGACCAGTTTTGGCATGGTAGTGTGAGCAGCAGCTACATCTTATTCCATCCTCTTTTGAATTCACTTTATAGGAGCATCGTCTGTGAGTATCTTTGCAGGATATTGTTAGTGTAATTACTTGATGTGTTTATTTCTGCATATTTTTGTAATTTCAGCGAAGTAAGAGCAATTAATGTTTGACATGCGGTTTCATATATCCAGCTAGTCACTGTAGTAACTTTCTAGGCTTGTTGTAGGCCTTATCTTTGGGGATGTGTATCTGATATCTTAGTTATTACATATTTTATGCTGATTGTGTATTTTCTTTCTTTCTTCATTTTAGTTTTACACCTTTTACATGCTGTCAGTTTGAATAAATCTACCAAATCTGACCGGTGTGTGATGGGAGTCATCTGTCTGTCTAATTGAAGAAGGGGAACTCTTTAGTGAGGGCAGAACAGTAAAAAGACGGACTCAACAGTGATTTCTACCGCAGTGAGTAAGATATCCAGCCTGTTCTGCATCTACCAGTATCAAGATGTCATTAAGAGAAGAAAAGAACTATGAAACAAGGTCAGAGTGCTCACGCACATCAAAATTATCAAAGCGCTCTGTGAGATCTTCAGCTAGCTTGCAGGCTGCATTGGAAGCACGCGCAAAGGCAGAAGGTGCACGGGCGAGAACGTTACATGCACAAAGGGAGATTGATGTTAAAGTAAAAAAGGCTCAGCTGAAAGTGGAGGAGACACGTCTTGATGCCACATTGGAAGCCATACAGCAAGAGAAGGATGCCGACGCCGCTTTTGCTGAAGCTAATGTATGGGAATCGGCAGTGGATCTGGCAGCTTTAGGGGAGCTCACTGTTCATGATGAATACCAAGGCTCATCCTATCATTCAGTTGAGAGAACAGAGAAATATGTTCAAGAACAGTATGCCTATGTGAAATCTAATGAGCGCACAGACGATCCAGAGCAGGATAAAAAGGTTGATTTTACTCCCTCAGCAGCTGTTAACCTCAACTCTAATGATGATTCTCAGAGACATCATGAGCTACCTAGGCAAAGTGAGAGGCAACGTTTATCTGTGACAGCCACAATGCCAACTGCAACAGCTGCTCATTCAAAACGGCCGCCAGTGCAATTCACACCAAAAAGAGAAAGTGAATTTATTGCACCACAACCAGCATCTGAACCAAGGAACCAATGGACACCCAGACACGATACAGCAGATTACAGCTATCCACGGGGAGGAGAATCCACTTCTAATGTATCAGTGCTAGCAAGGTTCTTAGCTCGCCGTGAGCTACTCGCAGCTGGACTCACGAAGTTCAATGACAAACCCGAAAACTACTGGGCCTGGAGGTCCGCCTTCTCTAACGCTACTGAAGATCTGGGTCTGAAGCCTAGTGAGGAACTTGACCTGCTGATTAAGTGGCTTGGACCGGAATCTGCAGAGCATGCAAGGAGAGTGAGGTCGGTTCGAATCAACTACCCTGGTGAGGCCCTCAGCATGGTCTGGAGAAGACTAGAGGAGGTTTATGGATCGCCAGAGGCCATGGAGACAGCACTCTTTAACAAGCTCGAACGGTTCCCCAAGTTCTCCAATAAAGAACCCAAGCGGCTACGTGAACTAGGTGATCTTCTCCTGGAGATACAGGCAGGCAAGGAGGATGGGTTCCTGCCTGGTTTGGCTTATCTGGACACGGCGCGAGGCATTCATCCGATCCTGGAGAAATTGCCATTCAACCTGCAGGAGAAGTGGATGGTGCAAGGTACAAGGTATAAAGAAAGACACCACACCATCTTCCCACCCTTCTCAGTGTTCGCCGACTTCATTCGTGCAGAAGCAAAGATGAGAAATGATCCAAGCTTCGCTGCTGCAGCGCCCAGCAACACGCCCAGCAACACGCCACCTAAGTGGGAGAAATTCCCAACAAAATCAGCTAAAACCCCTATAGCTGTGCATAAAACAGAGGTTGACAATCCTGCCAAGGGTGATGAGACCAAGGGTTCAGACAACCCGAAGAAAGAGTGTCCCATACACAAAAAGCCCCACCCCCTACCTAAGTGTAGAGCCTTTCGAGCCAAACTGCTGGACGAACGTAAGGCCTTGCTTAAGGAGAATGGCATATGCTTCCGTTGTTGTTCCTCAACCTCCCACCAAGCTAAGGACTGCAAGGCTATCATCCAGTGCTCTGAGTGCAACAGCGATAGGCACATTGCAGCCCTTCATGCCGGCCCTGCACCATGGACAACAAAGCCAGCTAGCGGCCCCTCTGAAGAGCATGGCGGGGAGGGAGAGGAATCTACTCCGGCTTCAGTCACTACCTCAATCTGCACTGAGGTCTGTGGCGACAGCGCGGCAACCAAATCCTGTGCCAAAATCTGTCTCGTCTATGTGTATCCTAAAAACCAACCCGAGAGGAAGACAAGAGCATACGCCATCCTAGATGACCAGAGCAATAGGTCACTAGCCAGGTCATCATTCTTTGAGCTGTTCAGCATAGCTGACAACACTTCTCCCTACACACTCAAAACCTGTGCGGGTGTGTCAGAGGCTGCAGGTCGCAGGGCAAGGGGGTTCATAGTGGAGTCAGCTGATGAAAAGACCAGTCTAGCTCTGCCTACACTCATCGAGTGTGATCAACTGCCTGATAACAGGGCAGAGATTCCTACGCCAGCTGCTGTGAAGTACCATCCACACCTGAAATCCCTAACCTCCAAGATACCTCCCCTTGACCCGAGGGCCGAGATCTTACTTCTTTTAGGGAGAGACATTATTCAGGTCCACAAGGTCCTTGAACAGCGCAATGGCCCCCCACACGCTCCTTTCGCCCAGCGGCTAGCCCTCGGCTGGGTGATCGTAGGGGATGTGTGTATTAACGGTGCACACGTACCCTCACCTGTGAACACATACAGAACCTACATTCATGAGAATGGGCGTCCCAGCGTTCTGTGTCCCTGCCTCAACAAAATTGAAATCAAAGAAAAGCTCAACCACACTTGTCAGTTCCAAAGTCCTTCAGCCTCAGAGCGGCAGTCCTTACCAAGTGACAAAACGCGACTCATGGGGGAGTCCATCTTCTGCCACACAAAGGACGACGACAAGACAGCACCTTCTATGGAGGATCTTGCCTTCCTGAGGATTATGGACAAGGAACTGAAACAGGGTGAAGACAACAGCTGGCAGGCTCCACTCCCCTTCCGAAGCCCACGCCAGCGTCTGCCAAACAACCGTGAGCAGGCTAGGACCCGTCTCGCTATGGTCACCAAGACACTCAGGAAACACCCTGAGAGGAGAGAGCATTTCACTGAGTTCATGAGCAAGCTCTTCGAGAATGGACATGCTGAAGTGGCACCACCCTTACCACCAGATGAGGAGAGCTGGTATCTACCGTTCTTTGGGGTATACCACCCTCAGAAGCCTGGACAGGTGAGGGTGGTATTCGACTCCAGTGCACAACACCAAGGGGTGTCCCTCAATGATGTCCTCCTCACAGGCCCAAACATGAACAGCAGTTTGCTCGGGGTACTGCTGCGCTTCAGAAGGGAGCCAGTGGCCGTGACGACTGACATCCAGCAGATGTTCCATTGCTTTGTCGTACGTGAGGACCATCGGAACTTTCTGCGCTTCCTCTGGCATCGCAATAATGACCTGGATGACGACGTCATTGAGTACAGGATGTGCGTACATGTCTTCGGAAAAAGCCCGTCACCGTCCGTAGCCACATACGGGCTCCGAAGAGCTGCTGCAGAGGGAGAGAGGGAGTACGGCGTAGAGGCGAGGGTGTTCGTTGAGAGAAACTTCTATGTTGACGATGGCCTTCTGTCTGTCCCTTCAGAACAGGAAGCCATCACTCTTCTTCACAACACTCAAGGTATGCTGGCCCTCTCCAACCTCCGGCTTCACAAGATCTTGTCGAACAGGGTGGCTGTGATGAGAGCCTTCCCTCCTGAAGATCTGGCTAAGGGGATGAAAGATCTGGATCTCAGCACAGACCCCATTCCCATGCAGAGAAGTTTAGGGGTGAGCTGGGATGTTTCGGAAGACGTATTCACCTTCCAAGTTGCTGATGCAGAGAAGCCTTACACAAGACGTGGGGTCCTGTCAACTGTTAACAGTCTGTTCGACCCACTAGGTTTCGCTGCCCCTGTAAGCGTTCAAGGAAGGTCCATACTGAGGGAGCTCACCACAGAGTCATGCGACTGGGACGCCCCTCTCCCTGAGGAAAAGTACAGAGAATGGAAGCTGTGGAGTATCCTGGACTCGATGCTGTTGAAGGCCGGCCCAGCAAAGCTCACGCATGAGGTCCTGACAACATTCATGGCAGAGGTCTCAGCGATCCTGAACGCCCGTCCACTGGTTCCTGTGTCCACAGACCCTGACTCCCCATTCATCCTGACACCAGCGACACTTCTCACACAGAAGGTCAGTGCCCTTCCTCCTCCCAAGGGTGAGTTTGACGAGAAGGACCTCTATGGCAAGCAGTGGAGGCAGGTCCAAAGCCTCGCCAACACCTTTTGGCATCGATGGAGGACAGAGTACCTCCCCACCCTGCAGAAACGCAGGAAGTGGGAAAAAGAGAAACGCAATCTGAAAGAAGGTGACGTCATCCTCCTGAAAAACGACCAGTTGCAGAGAAACGACTGGCCCATGGGCGTCATCGTCAAGACCTTCCCCGGCACCGACGGGAGGGTAAGAAAGGTGGAGATCAAGACTGCGAGGGATGGGTCAAGCAAGACCTTTCTGCGACCTGTCTCAGAGGTCGTCCTACTCCTCTCCCCAGAGACTGATTAGAGTTACCGTTCTTAGCTCCCCTTGTTAAAGGTGGCATCTTTTTAGATACCAGGCGGGGAGTGTGCTGGACTGGGTTTATTTTACAAGTAATTAATGTGCATTTCCTACTCCTGCCACTAGGTGGTGTCTTTGCTTTGGGGTTGGGTTTAACATTTGGGCAGTCATATTGAAATTCATGATAGTCATGTGACACTTACAGGAAGTCACCTGGAATGCTTTGTTTATCAGACCAGTTTTGGCATGGTAGTGTGAGCAGCAGCTACATCTTATTCCATCCTCTTTTGAATTCACTTTATAGGAGCATCGTCTGTGAGTATCTTTGCAGGATATTGTTAGTGTAATTACTTGATGTGTTTATTTCTGCATATTTTTGTAATTTCAGCGAAGTAAGAGCAATTAATGTTTGACATGCGGTTTCATATATCCAGCTAGTCACTGTAGTAACTTTCTAGGCTTGTTGTAGGCCTTATCTTTGGGGATGTGTATCTGATATCTTAGTTATTACATATTTTATGCTGATTGTGTATTTTCTTTCTTTCTTCATTTTAGTTTTACACCTTTTACATGCTGTCAGTTTGAATAAATCTACCAAATCTGACCGGTGTGTGATGGGAGTCATCTGTCTGTCTAATTGAAGAAGGGGAACTCTTTAGTGAGGGCAGAACATTAACATTTAACAACCTTTTAATGTGACATGCCCACTTAACGGGAAGAAACTCAGCTACCTGACCATATCAACCATATTACCCAAACGAAACACAACTCCAACACCAAGCTGCTAAATCAGCACTGAACGGAAACGAGCTAACACTACATAGCACCCTGTGAGCTACGTCGTTTTTTTTTTTACTTCATGCTATCTGCACAAACCACATATCGTATGAAACTGAGATTCCATCGATTCTATTGGTATATGTCTCATCACTGTACAACCAAAACTCACTGAACTAGCAGCCAAGAAAGAGCAAGAAACCCGCTTCACTTTACAGAGCCTATAAACACGTCTTACCTTTGCTGTTTGTGATCAGAAGTTGTCTTCAAGGTCATAAAAACGCTCCTGAAGGTTAATCCGATGTCTCTGTGTCACTTTGAAATGATTACTGATAATACACTATTACTTATAGTACTGATACGGCACAACAAGCGATGCCATTTTTTCAGTTTTTTTCAGGGGCGGGACATTTGACAAATCTCTCAGCGGTTGACCAATCATGGCAGAGTCGCTAGCTAACCAATCAGATCAGAGTGCGCTTTTGCTACGGTGGGGGCATGGGCTCTTCAGAGCGTTTTCAGACGGAGTGAAAAGTAGTCATTTATGCACAGGCAGTGTGAGGAAAATAAAGCGCTTTTTCAACATTGAAGCATGTAAACATGTCAAAGTCGAGCTACAAAATACATATAAAAAAGAAAACAATAATTAACTTGTCAAATAACCCTAACAGCAGATTTCCCCCCTTTTTATTTGCCTTATGTATGATTTAGTCTGTGTTTCACACTGAGGTGCAGGTGATGGTGAATGTGTTGTGAATGCTGATTGGACTGAACCTGCTGGTCTGTATGTTGAGGCACATTATGACCCTGCAAAGGCTGAACTAATCCTTAGCCTCCTCATTTATCCCCCAGTATTGGCTTTGAAAATGTTATTCTTATTCAGATTCACTCTGAGCAGTGGGATGCAAAAACAATTTTTTTTCCAAGATTTGTTGCTATTTCAAATGAGATATTTCTGTATCTGTCCATTCTTTTCGGGCCTTGATCACTGGTTTGATGTGTGAGGGAAATAGTTGGTATCTTACATTTCGGTGCAACCACAGATAAGCAACATTTTTTCAAAATATGAAGCAGCGTGTACGTTTTTGAGTTTTGAGTTTATATGGGTTTTTTTCTCCAAACTTTTACCTCTTTTTAGTCATAAATATTAACTTTCTTACAGGTTATACTACAAGTCTAACCCCGCTTTACCTCTCGCTACAGTAGATGTTAGTGGCATAGTGCACTACCCCAGCGCTGCATTCAAATTGCATTCACAAGCAGAAGTGATTCGCAGGAAATGAACCATGCATGTAATATTGCAGTCCTTTATTTAAATGGGATCTCATTAATCTCAGCCTCACTGTTGACTGTTTCTGTTCAACTGTTATGCCATACAAACATTTGCCCATTTAAAGCATTCAACCCAAACACCAAGGTCATCAAATCAGCATCTACATTGCGAGACTACTGTCATTATCATCATTTTAAAATGATATAGGGGTTGACGAGTCCCAGTGAGCTGTGCAACGGTCTATGGCGTGCACACATACAACGTCTCAATGAGATATCAAACTTTTTTTAATTTACCTTTCTGCTTTTTACAAAGGATACGTTCTTGGTTTGTCTGTATTGTTGCCATTTCCACTGGAAACTACGGGTGTCATATACACACAGTCTACAGTGTCAATATATACACCAGGACTGAAATCTGTAAGATTATAATTTATATTTTGTGCACACAAGCCTGCTGATGAATCAAATCCACCATACTTATGTATTTCTCTGCTCAGGGTCTGGCATACCAAGAATCAGAGCTACACTGTGAAGGACAATTCATTCTCAACATTGGAAACATTCCTGTAGTTTATCAAAGAAAATACCTAATACATTATTTATGTTCAAGGTCAACTAACTAGCTTTTTTTTTTTACGTTCAAAGGTCTTTCTAAGTGCATGGAGTTTGCACAGTTGTCATTGAGATACTGAGGGGGAGAGATCCAAACATTGATAAATATGCATCTGTTAATATCATTGGAAATGTCACAAAAATAATGCATCAAGGGGGCAGTGGCTCAAGGAGTACATGGGCATCCTCCCTTAACGTCTGTGGTTTGATGCCTGGCGTGTGCAGTCAACATGTGTGGTTCTTGGTTAAGATGCTTAACCTCAAATTGCTCCCTATGGTACTGCATGGCCAATGATGTGTGATTGTGTGTGAATGTTGAGCAGGTGCGACCTTGTATGGCAGACTTTGCCTCTGTATGAGTGTTTGTGAATATGCATTGAGGGATGGCAAAGAACAGAAAAGTGCCATATAACTTCAATTGATTAATCACTTATCATTAGAGGATAATATCTAGCACGCAACAATTTTTACAAAGTAAAACACAGAGGTTGGGTTCAGTTAGGGTTAGGGTTTCATAGCATGCACTGCAGTGCTAATACCATTCCAAATGTGTTGTTTACAACCTAAAGCCGGGGGTCAAACCATCATTTTGGATGTGTTGTTATTTTAAGGGATAAGAGAAAATGTTATACAAAGTTATACAAATGATGCTTGTCAGTGAAATGCAGTTGAAGTCCTGTGGGTACTTTACCTCTGCTCCCATTCCAGTCAATGTCAACCCCCTCCTCTGGCACATCTGCTCCAGGACCCCACCCTGTAATATCCACCGCTGATGTTAGAGCAGATGGCGTGTATACACTCACACACACACACACACCTACGCATAGACATGGGTGCTGACGGTCATCACTAATGCACACTTGTGTGTTTTCCTCTTATAAAGGGGTGGAAGTCAGCTGACAAGCAGCTGGAGGATGGTGAACTGGACAAACAGTGTTGCAGGGTGAGATTAATCAGTACACAGTGTTGGGCAGCAGGTTACGCAGGGGGATGAGGCCATTTTGAATGCCTGATTAGGTTTGATGGGTAAAGTGATGGCTTAGCTTGGCTGTCCTGTTCCATTAGAGGTGAGGCTTACCACAACAGTTCAAGAACAATGGAATATGCAACCTTTGCAATACAGGAAACTTTAGAGAAGGGTGGATTAGTCTCTGTGAGTGTTGCAGTCGGGTGATGACCAAGCAAAGGTGCATCATAGAGGCTTGTCAGCTTTGATCTTAATTGGATACAACATCAAGATCACTTCCTGTTTGTGGATGTTGGCTGCCAACTTAGTTGCATTAAAGTCAAGACCTTCACATAAATGTTAACAAATTAACAATAATTAATTCCCGATTTCTAAAAAAGTACCTGACTTAACTTGATGTTCTTGACTTGAGAAACTAATGTAAGAAAAACAAGTCAACAGCTCAAGTTTCATACTTGTCTTATCGATCGCTAAATGTGCTACTCGAGGGTTATTTGGAAAGACATGGGAAAACTTCTGCGTACAGCTCTTAATGTAGCTTGCAATTTTTGCATATTTACAGCCTCGAGGTGTTAAAAAAAGAAACCCCTGATGAAGAACTGTATCAATGCCATCTAAAGATTGCTGCCCTGACTAGGTCAACTCAAATGACATGTTTAAAACCAAACTCAAAATGGAAGTGCCTGCTGGACTTAAATCTCCTTGACCAATGACACTCGTAGGAAAAAAACATGTTTGTAGAGGAGTTAGGGTTACATATGAAATGGCTTGTTGACATTTAAAGTCACGGTTTTATGGGAGGGATTATGTTATTGGCACATGTACATTCAGCAGGAACACAATCACATACATTACATGACTTTTATTGGATCAAAAAGAAAACAATGCACTCACATAATAAGTCTATAAAAACAGTTGTGCATGTCTACTGCTCATGTGCAATAAACACCTTTGTACAGTTTATTATTGTTATTACAGGATGCTACCTCACCTACAGTTTATGTAGTTTTTATGAATATGTACTTGATTTAATTAAGGTATGCCTGCCTCTTTATTTAACATGTTTGCCTATTGTATTTGCCTTGCTGTAACAATGATTATACATAATAATACTGAGTCTTCAGAGCACCACGGCTGGTGGGTGGTCCACAACAATAGAGTCACTGCACACACACAAAAACACACACATTTAAACAGAAGTATTGTTCGAGTGGACACTTAAAGCCGAAACATATGCAACGCAATGAGGCTCCTTTGTGGCCAAGGAGTTAAGTGACTGAATGGGGCCGCTGGTGGCGGTGCATGCAGATGGAGAGTGGGTGGGGAGTGATTTATTGTGAAGCGTAGGAGTGGGTGGGATGGTGAAAAAGGGGTCTGTCGCATGAAGCACAGACGTTCAACTTCACTGCTACAGGAGCAGGTGCGCAGCATTACTAAAGCAATGCATTAATGCTGAGTGGAGAGATAAAATATACATCATCATTGCCTTGCATTTAGTGTGTGTGTGTGTGTGTGTGTGTGTGTGTGTGTGTGTGTGTGTGTGTGTGTGTGTGTGTGTGTGTGTGTGTGTGTGTGTGTGTGTGTGTGTGTGTGTGTGTGTGTGTGTTTGATATATATGTGTCATATGTGTACTACATGTAGGTGTTTATAATGTATTAATGTTCAGGTTATTAAATTACACATTTTACCAGAAAGACCAAAAAGAAAAATTTGAAAGGGAGAAGTGGGAGTAAAGATAGATAGATATGTTTTTTTTAATACAGGCATGCCCATCAATATAGTATCCTTAAAGGGATCATATTAGGTTTAGTTTCAGGTTTGTGTTTGTATTTTGAGTCTCTACTGGGACATGTCTCCATGCTTTAATGTTCAAAAAGCTCTTTTCTCATCCTGCCTGAGCTGCAGCACCTCTTTTCACCCTCTGACTGAAACCAGAGCCCAGACTGCTCTGATTGGTTAGCTGGCCGGCTCTGTTATGATTGGTCAACCGCTTAGAGATGTCCCACCACTTAGCCTATCACGTACAATGTGCTGGACCATTGGCAAGTGGAGGTGTGAGGGAACTTTGGGATTTTAGCCTTTGCAGACCATTTACATGCACAAACATCAACACAAAAAGCATAATAGGGCCCCTTTAACACTCTTCTTAGTAAAGAGTGTCTGGTCATTCAGGAACACTTTGTTATTGAACCTTCTGTAACTATGATTTGACTATTTTACATTTAGTGTGTATTTCTGTGGTTAATGGTCAAATATTTTATATAACTTGTAGTGCCCTTGGGCATTCTCTATCATGAATGCATACACTTGATAGACATTTGTTCCTCAGAATAGACAATGCCATGATGACCCACGCAAAAGTGCTGTTGTTACAATGCAACTGGCATGCTAAAGATAAACCCCTCCGTTGTTACTTTTGTCCAATTAGCCGAGTAGCTTTATGCACCGTGACATGTAGAGTACAGTAGGCGAAGGAATCCCAGACAGCTGGAAGCGTCTCTAAACATACTTTCATGTTTTGAAGCATATCAGAGCTAACAGCACAATAACTGCTAACAAACAGAGACATATGGCTTCACGTCTCACTAAGTCTCTGTTGCTTTCTGTGTTGCCTTTTTGTCTTTGTCTGCCTCTTCATCATCTCACATCTTACTCATTAATTATCAATATAAGTAAATGGGAGTAATGGTTCCACACCAAGAGCATACACTTCCATAATTGCAGACGTTCCCTTTGTGTTGACGTAAAAACATTGTGATTTGAAGACCTTGCTTCTAAAAAATGTTTTTATGTGCTTATCCCAGAGATGATTTTAGATGTTTCAAACCTTGAGCCATCTAATCAGCACACGCCTTGTTCTCTAAGTCACTTGCAATTCTCTCAACTCTCAACTCAGTCCCCTCTTTCTTCTTCTTTTTCTCTGCTTGTTACTTTATTACATTATCCTGTTTTGCCAGAGCTTCTCTCTGAAGAGTTTATGGATGCCTGGATGAACCTGAAACCCCGGGCAGGCAAAGCAGCTCGACCGTGGAGCTGCATCGGCTGAGGAAAGAAACTGCAAAGCTGCACTAATAACGTCCCCCTGAATATTTTAGACACAATTTATTTTTAATCCGCCGGCTAGAAATCAGAGTGATTCAGTTCCATATTGTGGCCCCTGTGGGTGTTTCGTTGCTCATGCTTTTTTAATGACAACACTTCTCTGTCCGTCCAGAGGGAGGGAGGGAACTGGGAATGTATACTGGCCTATAACTCTGAAGGTGAAGGACAAGCCAGATGGGAGTTTGATTCATCGTAAAGATTTGAAAAAATGAAAAAGAAAGTGCCACCTGTTCCTTTATAGTAATTGATAGCCATTTACATTTTCCAATAATAGCACTATAGTTAACATATGTGTTTAACTCGTTCCTTAGAGCGTCAGGCACTCTGATACAAAAGACTGGCTCTAGGACTGACTCGTGAAATTTTCACAATCCCAATTTCCCTTGGGATAAATAAATAAATCCGATCTTGTGACATATGGCTTTTTCATGCAAACAATAACAACTGGATGCTACATACATATATATATATATATATATATATATATATATATATATATATATATATACCTAGAGGAGAAACATATTTCATTTTGATGAAGCGTGACAGTTTCTGCTTATGGTCAGTCTTTTGTCACATATTAAGAATGCACTGAGTAGTGGAAGCTGCACATATACTGCAAAGTCTCTTGCAGATTACATCACATTACATCAGCGACAAAGCTCAGGAGTATCTTGGTGGCCTCAGGGTTTAAGATGGATCCCATGTAATGACATCATCCAGGCTTTGAGTCCAGCAAGGGACATACCGTCGCTCCTATATTAAAAGTATGAAGGAGCAAATAGAAGGAGAGGAAATGCCAACTTGTATAAATGTATATGAGTTGTGCTGAAGGAGCAAGGGTGCTGCTCTCCCTCTTTCTCTCTCTCTCTCTCTCTCTCTCTCTCTCTCTCTCTCTCTCTCTCTCTCTCTCTCTCTTCTCTCTCTCTCTCTCTCTCACCGTGATTGCTGAGCTTGACAAAGCAGTCCCATTGTATTCGTTAAAATTTAATTGAGTAAACACACTTTTTAGCATCACACGTGACTCATGCCTCATTTCAGTCTGATTTTGATTGGCACCTGGAGTCACTGTCTCCTAACGCATTTCCATTATATTTCCGCTGTAAAGGATGGAGGTAAGAGTTTCATAACGGCCATTAACAAGGATGGTATTACTAAATTAGTGGGGTCGACACTTGCTTCCCGCACCGAAGCGGCTCTGATGCTTTCCCAAGGGGAATGAAGGAATATGCAGTTGACAGACTGACAAAGGAGACCATTGAAGCATGGCTTGGGAATACAATTAAATATGCAACTCTGCCACTGAGACCATTTTAATACGTATTCATATTATTGCAATATGATACAGGAGCCTACAGTATGTACAGCACTCTCAACGATACACGGAACATTATAATTAATCCTTCATTCTGTATAAAAACACTGTGAAAACTCTCAATTATCTTTAATTGACTGTCACTGATTATGATACCAGGGTCAAAACGATACCAGGGTTACTGACGCAACTTTTCTTATTATACCATTAATGTGGGGCATAAGTCAAGAGGCATTTATCTGAGGGCACATGAACAGACAGATCAAGGACGGTTGGGAAGTTCCCCTCTGGAATAATGTTTCACATGATGCAGTATGAATGCAATTACTCAAATGGACCTGAGAGAGGCTGCTTCTTGTTGGGATTGATGTCATACAAGGAAACAAAACTGTATATAAAACAATGTAAAAGAATAATAGCAATCATTTTCTTATTTGTACTTTCTCTCTATCCATTACATTTTTGTCATGTGTTCATTTGCTCTTGCTCTAAATGGAAAATATAAATTACAAGGAATTAAAAATCAATTGTTTGAGTTTCCATGTACTGTAGTAAATCTTGTTTTGGGGACATAGATATATGCTTTGATTGCAAGCCTGACAACAATTATATCTGTTTATGATGGGTATTCACTCATTATTGTATTACAATATGATCAAACCCACCCCCCTCCACACACAAACACATATACAGTATGTTTCTTACATTGCCTTCAATATTCAAGGGGACACTGACTTAATATACAGAGGCGGGGGAGGGTGAAATTGATAAGGAAAGGGGAGAATGAATAAACAGGTGGGGAACCTTAATGGGCAGGAAGTGGTGACGCCGAAAAGAGGGAGAGGTGAATAACCAATTGAAACAGGGGATTAAAAATTACAACACAACAAGGTAAACATGCACAAGAGGACCTTACACTGCCCTATGTTTATATAGATATGAATGTAAAGACTGACTTTGCTGTTGAATAAATGAATGCTGGTCAAATATATTTCAAATTCGCACAAAACCAACAGGAACGCTTCATACTCAGCTGTTTTTCCAACATAACATAAGGTTTTAATTATTAATCCGGGGCAACATTAGGCCTTTTAATGCAAGCGTTTATGAGCTCTGAGGCAGTATTGACATTATTCAAATTAAAGTATCGTGTGCAGCTTTGCCAAATGTTTGTTTAACAGCTTACTATATGAACATAATCAAGTCAGCATTTTTGAGACACTTAAAGTACGCATATTGAAATGGACTTTATTGCCAACATTGTGAAAAGCATATTTGCCACATGGGGGATGATTCTGTTCTCTTGGGCTAAATTATTAACAAGCTAGTACAATGGCTATTTGTAGTGGCGGCCACAGTTTACAATATTAATACAACTAACCAGAACTGCCCATCATCTCCAAAACTGTGGACCATTAATGGAATAAGGAAACATTGCAGCATTAAGTGTATGGTTCTGTGCAATTTGCTGAAATGTCTACTTTAATGTCAGTTACAGAGATACTTTTCCCAGGGAGGATGTGAGTTATATTTGATTAATAAGTATTGCTGTAATGATTTCACTATTAATGCAATATTCATGTGTGTGTCATTAAATTTTTCTGAGGATTTTACTTATAATCAAACAGAAGACAAATAATGTTCCCAAAGCAATTGTGTTGATATATTGTCAAATGTTCTCTATGACTCTGAAAAGAAGAATGAAAAACCTTTCTTGCTCTTTTTAAATTGCACCGGTTAAATAATGCATTACAGTGATTCCCATCTTAAGTGTGAGAAGGGCATGTCCTGGACTTGAAATCACTGATGTGCATCTCTCTGTCGCTCTTTTTTGCTCTGAACCACACTGAGGGTTTCACTTCTCTCAAGTTCTATGCGAGGACGGCTATTTTCTAAAAAGCTGTGGGCAATCTTTGTTCATTCAACTTTATAATGACAGAAGCACTTGTAATGACTTGCGGTGATCTACGACATAGGCAAAAATAACACAGTAATTCAATGACGCAAAGATGCAGATGTCTTACCTTTCCCAAAGGCCAGAGAACTTTGCTGCCACACATACTGTAAGACATTAGATTGCTGGAGATGTATCTGTTAGTTGTGAGTTGATGAGTTTAACTTTAAATTGGTTGTGTTAGCTGTAGTTCCAGTGAGTGGTGGTTTCTACCATGGACGGGCATTTTGGTCTCCCTCCCAGGCCATGCTTGCTTGGTCTAGCTGAGCCCATATGACCTCCTGTAAATTAATACAACTTTTGAGAACTCTGGAAAAGTGTTATGCCTTCATGGTTTAACAATTCATACCTCAAGAGTAATAGTGTAAGCCATTTTACAGAAGTCTCTTTTGTGAGGGCAGCTTTTTAAAAGCCGCAATACTACGATTGACCACTGGGGTTTATTGGCTACAACGCAGGTCCCTTATATTTGGGGAGGGGGGGTGGGGTTCCTTTTCCTGTAGCGTGTTATATACAGTGGGGCAAAAAAGTATTTAGTCAGCCACCAATTGTGCAAGTTCTCCCATTTAAAAAGATGAGAGAGGCCTGTCATTTTCATCATAGGTATACCTCAACTATGAGAGACAGAATGAGAAAAAAAAATCCAGGAAATCACATTGTCTGATTTTTAATGAATTAATTGGTAAATTCCTCTGTAAAATAAGTATTGGGTCACCTACAAACAAGCAAGATTTCTGGCTCTCACAGACCTGTAACTTCTTCTTTAAGAGGCTCCTCTGTCCTCCACTCGTTACCTGTAGTAATGGCACAGTTTTGAACTCGTTATCAGTATAAAAGACACCTGTCCACAACCTCAAAGAGTCATACTCCAAACTCCACTATGGCCAAGACCAAAGAGCTGTCAAAGGAGACCAGAGACTAAATTGTAGACCTGCACCAGGCTGGGAAAACTGAATCTGCAATAGGTAAGCAGCTTGGTGTGAAGACATCAACTGTGGGAGCAATTATTAGAAAATGGAAGACATACAAGACCACTGCTAATCTCCCTCGATCTGGGGCTCCACGCAAGATCTCACCCCGTGGGGTCAAAATGATCACAAGAACGGTGAGCAAAAATCCCAGAACCACACGGGGGGACCTAGTGAATGACCTGCAGAGAGCTGGGACCAAAGTAACAGAGGCTACCATCAGTAACACACTACGCCGCCAGGGACTTAAATCCTGCAGTTCCAGACGTGTCCCCCTGCTTAAGCCAGTACATGTCCAGGCCCTTCTGAAGTTTGCTAGAGGGCATTTGGATGATCCAGAAGAGGATTGGGAGAATGTCATATGAAACCAAAATAGAACTTTTTGGTAAAAACTCAACTCGTGGTGTTTGGAGGAGAAAGAATGCAGAGTTGCATCCAAAGAACACCATACCTACTGTGAAGCATGGGGGTGGAAACATCATGCTTTGGGGCTGTTTCTCTGCAAAGGGACCAGGACGACTGATCCGTGTAAAGGAAAAAATGAATGGGGCCATGTATCGTGAGATTTTGAGTGAAAACCTCCTTCCATCAGCAAGGGCACTGAAGATGAAGCGTGGCTGGGTCTTTCAGCATGACAATGATCCCAAACACACCGCCAGGGCAACGAAGGAGTGGCTTCGTAAGAAGCATTTCAAGGTCCTGGAGTGGCCTAGCCAGTCTCCAGATCTCAACCCCATAGAAAATCTTTGGAGGGAGTTGAAAGTCCGTGTTGCCCAGCGACAGCCCCAAAACATCACTGCTTTAGAGGAGATCTGCATGGAGGAATGGGCCAAAATACCAGCAACAGTGTGTGAAAACCTTGTGAAGACTTACAGAAAACCTTTGACCTCTGTCATTGCCAACAAAGGGTCTATAACAAAGTATTGAGATGAACTTTTGTTATTGACCAAATACTTATTTTCCTCAATCATTTGAAAATAAATTCATTAAAAATCCTACAATGTGATTTTCTGGATTTTTTTTCTCATTCTGTCTCTCATAGTTGAGGTATACCTATGATGAAAATTACAGGCCTCTCTCATCTTTTTAAATGGGAGAACTTGCACAATTGGTGGCTGACTAAATACTTTTTTGCCCCACTGTATGTTTTTGTGCATGCTAATGGTCTGCAAAGGCTAAAGTCACACCGTACACCGCACACAGTAGTTTCTTTCGAACACGCTTCCCAGCAAGACCACTGTACACCATAATGTAGAAATAATAATCTACAATTGGATTGATTTATTGTTGCATGTGGATTATCTTTCAAGTTTTGGTTAAAGGTTTATATGCCTAATTTGGACAGATATGTTTGATAAATTAGCAGTGGATGTGCAGACATCTTCAGAAAGATTATTTGATTTCTTTATGTTGGTTTGGTGGCAGAGTATAGAGAGATATGGATGGAGACAGAGAGGAAAGAGAGGTGTAATGCTGGGATAAATAGATGTACTGTGCTAGATCAGGGAATAAAGGCTGTGGGTGGGGGTTGGCATGGGTTTCCATTTAGAAACAGATAACTGCTGAGGAGCACCTGTCGTCACAATCTGTCCACCTCCACAGTGTATCTCTGTGTGTCTGCACAGAAAGAGGCGGCTTCAAATCTTAGGTTGTTATAATCATTTGTAAAGTCTTATGTTGCTCTGTATCTATGTTTATCATTGTCTCAATACAATTCCTACAAAAACACAAGACCTCACTTTTTATCCTTCTCTCTGAAGCACCCATATAGTTTATTTTCGTATACAGCACAGCATGGTTTCACCTATGTCTCACTCAGTCTTCATCGTCAGTGGTGTGACAATCCAACAAAGGACATTTACTCTTGTGTGGCTTTCAAGGACGGGGTTGGTCATCCATCTCCTTTTTTTTTTTTCTAAAACGTGCGGTTTCTTGTTCCATGTGTGTCTTCCGCATTGTCTTTGACGGATGACGTTTATCTGGAGCAATGAGCGTAAACATAATATTGATGGGCGTGGCCCCTGGCTCTCCTGGTTAATAGGTTGTGACACCTTGGCATGGGCTTGATAGATCAGGAGCCAAATAGATGAAGGCTGCAGGCATGGAAAGCCTTATTACAGCCTGACAGAGGAGAGTAGCAGCTGAGATCCATCACCCTTCGGGGAACTGTGTGCATGTGTGTGTTTGTAGATTTAGAGAGGGTGGTGTTTGAGGGCGACATCACTGGCGAATGAAAATCTACTGAGTTCCAGGTTTCACACAAGGTGGGAATGTTTTTTCTGCTGCACTGCCTTTAATATGCAATGAGGGTGTTTGTATGTCTGTCAGTGATACTTTTTAAAGTTGAACACTTAGGGATGCAGCTCATCAGTATTTAAATGTTATCTGCATTGACTAAGGTACAGGATCAATATGGCGAACGAGCAGGGTAATTATATCCACACATTTAATAGCATTTTACATCTCGCTTCAATCAAAATGTTTTTCTGCCTTTATTTTTCTTAAATGGTGAAAAGAAAAGAGCTCATGAAGAAAGAATTGTTTTTTTTTTTGGAAACAATAAGCCTTTTTTGCTGACATTACAACTATAGCTCATTGACTACCAAGTTATGAAAAACAAAACACATTTAGAAGTATAATTAAAAGAGGTTTCTTCTACAGTTATGGCAATTATTTTCAATGATCAATTAGCGAAACACACCGAGCAAGACAAAAGCACAGCACGCTTTAGTAACCCCCCTTTTCACTGTCTGAACCAAATCCCTGCACCTACTTGCTGATGTGCATATGTGTTTCTATGGTTACCGGATAATCTTGCATAATTATTTAGATTACCTATAGAGCTCGCATCAGATCATTAGATCCATTTAAATATAATCTTGCTTTGGAACTTATACCAGTAAGACCACTTTACAACCTCAATTATGCGGCTAGTCTGCTTAATACTTAAAGCACACATGATAAGAACTGGTGGAGAGAAACCCACAACTTTTTTCATTAATGGTTGTTTGGGCGCTACCACAGTTAAATGTAGCAAACCGAATAGGCCCACCCTTCAGAGTTTCTTTTATTACAACCAAAACTAATCAGATGTTAAAGCACTACCAGTCTGATGACAAAATTGCATATCAAAAACTCAAAGATTCAATGGATTCAAAGATACAAAGGTTTTATATCAAATGCACAATGGCTACAGCTTCATTTTGGTAATGTCCCATGCTCTGCCAACAATGCAAATTACCTATACTTATATGCTCTATACTTCCACTCATTGTGACTTAACAGGAGACAGCAAATCTTTAAGCCCAACAGAACAAAGGGATTTGAATCAGGAAAGTGAGGCATTATTTCTACCTCTACTACGTGTCCTGTCTTTTAAGGACACAGCAATGCTATTCTGTAGTTCAAGTCACAAAAATTGCAAAAGCTAGTAGGTCACACTCTCTCCCTGTAGTCAAAGGCAAGAAAACAATATAACACCTTAGCAGGATATTCCCCCTGGCTTCCCAATCAGGGATGGTGCCAAAAACCTGGTGCTGCTGACAGACCTCGCAGCATCCTCATCTGTCGGGTGGCACCTGGTGCAATATGTGTGCAGAAAAATACCGTACCAAGATTACCCCTAGCACCATAGTACATGCTATTACTTCATGAACAAAGCGTTTTTTAAAACATGTTTGGTTGGAAAAGCTTGTCCTCCAGTGAAAGAAAAGGAAACTATCTCCATAATAACCATTCAGAGTGCCTGGTCTCATGTTGGTACCATGAAAGAGGAATTTTTAGATACTGTTAATAGGGGAGAATGGGCCAGACTTTGGCTTCATCCGTAACTCTCATGGCCAAATAAACTGGGAAAGGAGTGGGTGAAGCCAAGCCAAGAACCATGGTGGTATGACTTGTCCCTAGCGGATTGGACTCATTCTGTTGAACAGCGCCAGACCACGTCCTGTCCCAATGGTATTTTCCACCCAACCTAGAAAGCATGTCCTTTTCACTTCCTGTGGCTTTGGGGGTAGCTTAGTATCGCCCTGCAACACAATCTTCACAAATCTGTGCTGACAGGTGAGAAAATGAGGTTCCCCATGCCAACGATTGGAGTCAGAAAGGACACGCAAGATAACATATTTTTATTGGCTATGACTAATGAAGAGAAAAGAACATGAATAAAAGGAACTGAACTTATAAAGCAGTATGCATAAACAAATTGCTTACTGCTTTAAATTTAAATATGATGTTGGAAGGCCAAATGGATATTTGGGGAAGATAAAAAAGTATGTCAACTTAGCAAGATTGTAAATAAACATCTTTTTTAGCCATTAAACAATTCAAAGAATCCCCTGAGGAGTCAGAATCAAAGACATGTTTTATAGACAACATGTCAATTGAGACGTTTAACATGTACAGCATATGTTGTTCTATGTGGTTTTAATTAAAAGAATCCCTTTCCGTTCTGAAATTCATTTTTAACATGGACAATCAAAACACAATTCTCTGATGGTTCCTCATTGGTGTCCAAAATATCTTTCCATTTTTAAAACATTTAAAACATGTCTTAACTAAACAATGTTGAATGCATGTGTTCACATTTATGTGAAAGGAGTTCTAGATGGACATTAAAGGTCCCAGCCTGACATACACTATTTATTGTCATATACACTTCCGTTTTCTTTCTAATCAAGCCCACAATTCGCCCCACACAGAATGCTACCATGTTACACAGATGTCCTGCTGGGTACAGTGACCGTTAATCCAGCTGAGAAAGTCCAGGTGGTTGGTGCCATTATGTTGCTGGAGGGGTAGCCTCAGAGAGGCCGTTTCTCATCCTCTGACAAGCAATTTACAAGTTTCTATTCTTCAGGGCTTTGAGAACCCATCCCCAGTCTTTTAATTTATGCTGTTTGTCCAGTCTCCTATCTTGTAGCCAGCTGGTTGTCTTTAGGGATTGTGGTCGGTTTCAAAGCTTAGGATGGATCTGTGATTTAATGAGTGGATTTGTGCCGAACAGTTTAAAATCGTTTTTGTTTTTATATATATTAAATTCACTAACATCTGCAGGTTTATCACCTAAATGTTCAACCATGTTTTTTGTATGTCGGTTGGAGTTGGTACAGTAAAGGAGTGCAATAAGGTTTCAAAGCGCAATATGTTTTAGATCAACAAATATTCCTTTGGGACAATAATCTTTCATCTCAATCAATACTAATTACAGTTTGGTTGAATGATGAACACATGTTTAATTGTATGCCTATATTTTGAAATAACATTAAGATGCTTTTATCATTTTCGTCTTGAATTGTATCATCTGCTAATTTATTGAAAAAGTACAGCAACAGTGCTATAAAGAAGTATACCCAGGGGTTAGCAAAATGAAAAGAAGGAATTATATCACACCACCTCATCAGAGATGATCTAAACGGTGGTATTCACTGCAAATAGTTTAGTCTTGCATACAGGCTTACCCCTGGAATGAATTAGGTCCCCCTGAAGGAAAATCAATATGCCTCCTCCCGAGGAAGTGTTTATGGGGGTGAAAACAGAGATGGGATTCTGGTGAGGAGACCGTACAGTATAACTGGTCATCCATCCATGGAAACAGTGTCAATCCACCCGCACCTCCCCTGCCAAGTGTTGGCCTTCTGTTCTATCTTGGCTGTTATCGCCAAACCAGCCCATATGTCAACAGCTCTCCTGGGTCCACCGAACGCTTCCACCTAGGCTCACAGAAATATGAAAAAATGAACACACAAATACAGGAAAACGGCTGTACTTGAGTGTATGAATCCTACAGTTGTTAAATTGGTGAATTGACGTTAAAATGTGTGCTGTTGGTTTTTGAGGAGCAGTGAGCTAGAATGTGAGGAAAAGTGGTAGAAGCTAGTGTAACCTAATACATGTCTTGTACACACACCTTTTATGTAACCTTCCTCTGTTGGGGTATGAACTGCTCCACAAAAAATGATGCAGTGTCGAGAGCTTTTATTCTCCGATCAAATAACATTTTTTTATTGAAGTTATTTAGAAAACAGAGCTAGGATGTTTTGGGTTAGCTTGCCAACTACAGCAGGTTACCAACTTGCCATGTCAGAAGTCACCACACCACCACGCTTTGAAATATATTTTGAGAACATGGACAGAAACGGTTTCATTTCAGGCCAACTTTTATGATGTCAGTAGTTAATGGCAATGGCCAGTCATGCATTTGACTGAACAGAGCAGAACACTACCCGTCAATCTTATACTTTGTAATATTGAAGGGTAGGCCCCTATTTCCAATTTACACTCATCTGCCTTTCTGTTCAATCTGATCTTTTCAGCATACTGTGACTTAGTGTCCGAGCTCATCTACTAAGCTTGCTTTCTCTAGTTCTGTTTTGATTGAGTGCAGTGCTGATGTGCTTGTACAAACCGAGGCAGGTGTCAGCATGCATCGCAAAGTGTCTTAAAGGTCTTCGGCGTTATCAGATTCTCTTAATATGACATAAAGGCATTAGTGTGTAAATTATTGCCCTTCGGGGAACCGTATAAAACGGCCTCTCAAAGTCCAGGGATTAGTTTCAGAATCCCTTCATCCCTGAGAATAGATAGATTTCCCTATGCCACAGAGTCATAACTCTTACCTCAACCACCATGCCAGGACCTTATCTCGATTGTGATGTAAACATAATAACGACCTTGACCCGGAATCAGCCTCTTGAGGCAGTGACTGATGGAGAAGGTGCCTTTGCTCTCCTAAATGTTAAGGTCTGAAAATCAAAATGTTTTTCACAACAAAAACAAGTACAGATAAACCCAATCCCTAACAAACACACACACACACACACACACACACACACACACACACACACACACACACACACACACACACACACACACACACACACACACACACACACACACACACACACACACACACACACTTGCTGATCAGCAGCAGCAGTGATCCTCTGCTCATGCATAGCTGAAAGGCAGTTTGCACATGTGAATAGCGTTGCAATCTACATAGGCGTCATAAATCAGGGCAGGCCAGTGTGATGAAAGATTTAATCTTGAGGTCTTCGGTGGACATGAAAGATTCATCTTCACAGACGAGTTGTCCATTTCCCCCAACACCCCTGACAATGCCAGCTCCATCAGCAAGGAAGACATTCAGAGGCAGGTGGTATCAGTCTGAGAGTGGAATCGTCCTTGAGAAAACCAAATCAGTGTAATTTCTAAACGCGTGATCTCTTGATACCATTACATTTATTTCTGACCTAAATTAAAAACATTGTAGGTGAAATGTTGACATTCATTCACGGCCAGTGACGGACAAACAGTTGAGATTAAGTTTAATACACAAACATTTGAAATGCGGGTCATAATTAAAGAAGAAATAAATGATTTTGAATAAAAGTAGACTTGAAATTGTAAGGATCTGACTTTTACCGCTTTTTCTGCACAGATGGCACCTCACTGTGACAGGCCCCAAACAGAAGTTGCATATTCTGTCGTCAGATGAGCTATAATGTTGTTTACCAAATCTTTATCAGAATCATCATTATGTTGAAGCTTCTTTCAAATATCATGAATAGTGCATTAATTCATAATGGCATTTAACTGAATTAGCAACTGCTTTTGGCTCGTGTCTGTACCTTCTGCGTTGATTATTAGGGTGTTTCGATTACATATTTTGGAGTACTTTCACCTCACTGACCTTGAGAAACATGTACATGCATGTTTTCCTGGCTTTTGAGATTGGCAGAAAAAAACTAAACTAGAAAACTGTGTGATCTGGAAAAAACAAATGGCTATGGTGCTGTATTATTTAATTAGAAAGTCAATTTGACAAGAAATGGCTTCTTAAGAACATGAATTATTCTAGTCTACAGATAATCAAAACGTGCAAAAAATGTTCAATACTTGTTACTTAATGTAATACACAGGAAATGTGAGTTCTTTTTAAGTTTAGTTTGATATTTTGAAGGATTGTGAACATATTTCAAATATGTTTTCTTTATTTATTTAAAAAAGTATTCAGCTTATATGGATTGGGAGCTCATGCATATTGCTAACAACAATACATATTTATTGATTCTTACAAGCTTGTCTCCAGGGTTGTATAAAATGGGAAGAAATAGTACATCCTCAGCGGTGCACATTCATGACGTGCATTCCTCTTAGAATTGTATCTGTTGTTAGGATCCATTTTCTTTAGAGCTCACAGCAGCATCTAATGATGGCCTCCCTCTGTACATGGTCACATATCCCACAATATTAGCAGACAGTACATTAGTTTATTGCTCAGCCAGCATTGGAAAGCAAGTAAGCATGAACAATGCGAAACATTGAAAGGGGGAATGGGAAACATTCTCTGCCGATAAACTGCAGGAAATTCTAGAATTGTTTGTTTGTGGGGGCAGCTTTTGTTTTGTTCGTGATGCTTGCATGAACGTTAGAAATGACTCATTCTAGGAAGAACAAAAACGAAGATGGATCTCTGGAAACACGCTCAGACGATTGATTGATTGCAGCACATATAGTGCTTAACCTGTCACACCGCTGAGGGAAGTCATAAATAAAAATAAATTGTGATCAAAGTGCAAATCTTAGCATTGCTCTATTTTGAATGTCACTGCTATTAAACACAGCTGCTGCGTCTGCTGAGTTGCATCCGTGACATTTGCCGAAGAAATGCCACCTCAACACTGCTCGTACACCTTTCAACGTGCTTGAAGCGATATAAAAAAAAACAGAACAATAGCCTGCCATGGTCTGTTACCATGGAAATGTATTCAACATCGTTCAAGAGAAAAAGCTTGAAACCCCCTCCTCCCTGTCACTCCGTCCTGCACATAAACATGATTTTATATCCGCTCCACAGATACATCACAACAGCTGTTTGTTTTATTCTCATGGTTCACTTAAAATGGTGGTATGCATGGAGGAGCAATACCCATCCCCCCCCCCCCACCCTTACTTGTGCGCCAACGTGCGGCAGCAAAGGGATGACACGCTGTATTGGAACATGAGAAAACCCAGCTAACACAGTTGCCATGACTACCCAGCCAGAGGATAACTGTTTTACAGCGCACAACACCACCCACCGCCTTGGCTGCTTGAGAAATATGTTGCTCATCCTTGCTCTGTGTGGCAGGGCTGGGATGTAGGCACTCTGGGTTTCTAATCACTCTGTGGTGATTAGATTACCTCCAGTAAGAGAGTAATGTTCTCCCCCCCCACCTCCTCATTAAAGGTATGGACTAATGAGAGGAGTAAACAACTCATGAACCATTCTATTAGGGGCTATGCATAATACAAGCATTCAGAAATGTCACATCTGCATTGGAAATGTCATTGCCTTTAAGATGTGTACCCCACGATACGTCTATATCCTTCTTTACAAGACACATAAATAATAATGCTATAGCTTATTTATCAGAGACATAGTCATCTTGATTTTGAGGAAGGACATTTACATTTGACCCATCCTAGTGTTAGGAGCAGTGGGCTGCCATATGTACGGCGCCCGGGGAGCAGTGTAGGCAACGGTGCCTTGCTCGGTGACAGCTTGGTAGCACTTGGTCTCTCGGGGACTTGAACCAGTGACGTTCCGGGTTCCCAGGCTAAATCCCGAAAAACTCCGCCACCACCAGCCTTGGATTATCAAAAGGAATTGTAGACTCACCAGTACAAAAATAACCAACTATCTCGAAGATTATAAGCTACATTTGGTTTCAAAGAAGTAAAGAGCCCCCTGTTGCCTCCTCATTCTACGTTGGGGGGTCATAATGTGTCAGTAGTGTTAGTATATTTCGTTAACCTTTATAAACTCTCCCTATTTATAGTTTTTGATTAAGTCAAAATAGTATATATATTATGTATGGCATCAATGAACTTCAAATCAGGTTTTGGTTTATGTATTTAACCAGATTAAATGGTCTTCACTAAATCATTTTTCATGTCACAACACTAATGAGTGTTGACATTTCTCCCAACAACAACAACAACATGTAATGGCTACCCGAAGCCATTTTAGGTTAATTTAATCCACATGCTAATCAATTACAATTTATCTCAAGCAGTGTTACGTAATCATCTAAATAAGTGCATACAACGTTCAAATTGTCTTTGAAATAGAAAAGTGTCTTTGAGTAATGCACCAGCAGAATACAGCACAAACAATTCCTGATTCAAAGACAATAGGTTATCTAATGCCATTGAAAACAATTCTAACAAGCTCTTAATTTGAGATAAAAGGACGAATTTCACATCTCCAGGCTTTTTCTTATGAGATAAAATGAATTGTGTTTATCCCTAAGAGATTGCAATTAATTAGGTTAAACAATTATGTTTGACCTATTTTATTCAGAAGTGTTTCACCAACATTGTGCGTTACACGGTGCAATCTTGCTCTGTTGTAGTAAACATAGAGATAGAATCGATAGATAGAATCGGAGGATGAAACCTTCTTTATTAGTCACATACATGCACACAGCAGAGCACTGTCCTCTGCATTTAACCCATCCTAGTACTAGGAGCAGTGGGCAGCTATCGTGCAGCGCCCGGGGAAAAACATCTCTTGGCTGAAGGGGTTTGCGAGGCACAAACTAATCCCTGTCCACGGCCATCTGAATCACTGTGATGTAAATTCATCTGATCCTGTATTTGCATCGCTGCCTTACGAGTTCAGGTTCCAGAAGGACTGAACATTGGCGTCCTCTGCCCTTTATCTAGACTGACAGGAACCTGAGCAGCTGTTTTAGATGGCATGCTTGTTACTCTTTAAATGCAGATGTCTGGAAATACCTTTCAATATGTTCCATATCCAATATTTTGTGTCTTCCATTGGTTTCTTAAATGGGTAAGTGAGTCAATAACAATTCTGACATCAATTGTCTTCTTGACCGCAGTCTGGTGACATTTAAGTGTGGCGTCACCTCCATTAAGTTTAGCTGGCAGACTGACTAAGCTGCTATAGGCAAACCACAAATGTCACCGAAAAATATAACTGTGTAAAAGTAGAGTTAAAATGGATCAATAAGAAACTAAATGTCACCAAATTTATTACTCATATTTAATTGTCTATTGTGAACTAGATAAACTAGAAAAACAACAACATTACCTGACTGAAACAGATAGTTGAAAGCAGTGTTTCAGTGCTTCATAAAAATATGAATATGGCAATAAGTTGACGGAAGTTTGAATCACTTGGTTGCAAAAGGCTCTTGTATTTCAAGTCCGCACAACCATTGCTGTGTGAGCGTTTCTTTATCGTAGCTGCATTTTAATCAGCTAAAGGTAAGGCCTTAGTTAATAAACCTGTAGATGAAGCATTGCCCAAGCTGTGTTTTTGACGGCTCCCACATGAGGTGACAGATTCAGGCCGTTCTCAGTGTCCCTTCTGTCATCATTAGCTTCAGCCAATGGAGGATCCTCTCCGAACGTCCTATGATAACTGGCAATGTGAAATGCTGGAGACAGAGAGAGAGAGAGAGAGAGAGAGAGAGAGAGAGAGAGAGAGAGAGAGAGAGAGAGAGAGAGAGAGAGAGGGAGAAGGAGATTGCACCTCAGGTTGATTACTCACATGGGTGAAAATTCATTTTGGTTAACCATCCCTTCGTGGCGTGATAGGCTGAACTAATGGCCCATAAGCACACTTGATTACACAACGGTGGTGAGACTGATTGGTGGAAATATGGAATAGCTCCTGGGTAATGTTAGTTCAATAAGTCATTTCCACACATCAAAATCCAATGTTGCTTTCTAAAGTCAGAATCCAACATATATGTTCCTTATTTTTTCGATCTAGCTACATAATACTCTTATATCATGCAGGTATGAAAAGTTCAAAAGCAATAAATGGCAACCAACGTCAGGCTGCAGCAACTCTCATAAAGCAGTGAAAGGTTTGTCATGTAGCCATGGGATAATCCTAACCTTTAAGAAGTCATTGGTCTAAAATTAAATGGTGAAACTACAAAAAGAGGGACTCATTAAGGTTATGAACATGTCTTTATTGTGGGTTCGACGAGGAGTGCCTAAAAGTGTATGTATTATTCTGTTTCATAGGCAAAATGAGAACATCTCCCTTTCAAGTTGTACGTTTCATAACTAAATCCTTCCATGATTAAAGGAAGAAGGATCAAGAAGATATACAATAAGAAGGCTTACTTTTTGAACACCTTTAAGCTGAGGGACAGTAACTCTCACACTTCTATCTTCCAAATTCCAAGAATTTAACTGCTTTTCTCATTTCATTTTATCCTATTAGATAGTTTCATATTCAATCTAATAATTGGTGGCAATTATGCTCTTTAAATAGCTTCAACATCGATCTGTGGACATAGCTTCAATCTCAACAGATGCAATGTAATTTATCGATGTGCTGTATCTGTGTTCATGCTCACATGTTGTAAAAAAAATGATGACTGCTGGCAATGTGCACTTGGGCTGATAGCAAGCTATTATCTTAAATATGCTTGCATATCATAACCCTAGCTGTAAACTGTCCATTAATCATACACGCATGCATGCATGTGAGACACAGAATAATAGTGCCTCCCCCGTAAAGTCATCTTGTCAGGAAGGCCTTAGTATCTTTATTCTTTGGTTGGCGTCGTGCCGAAGACTGACTGATTTTTCTTGTCTTTCAAAATAAGTAGAACATATCACACATGTACGTATATCAGTAATAGCAAACACAAAAGGACTGTTGGGGAGGAGACATGAACTCTAAGAGTGGTCCACCGGGCTAAAGAGTCATTTCACGAAGAACAGATGTGTCAACTAACCACGAGCCATCTGATGCACCTTTACACCAGATGGTGAGCCACCCCTCTCCTCCATGCTACTGTTTGGAGCAGTGTGTGTGGGTGGAGTGTAGGTGGAGTGTGATTTGTGCCTGCAGCAAAGAGCATTTTTTTGTGTTCCCTGTCACTTCAAGGTACCCGCATCCATCACATGAGTCCATCACATCATGCACATTCTACAATGTAATGCATGGAGGTAAAAACACAGGTTTAAAAACCTGAGATGCGACTTAAACACAGTGTCACAGTGAACCTCTATTCATGTTCCCTAAGGGAAGTCCCTGTGGAATCATAGAGCCGCTTGGCTTCCCTTATATTCGCCTGAAAATACATGTTTACTCCCGTGTGTGACAAAACTAGCGGGTAATGCTGACTTACCTGAAAAGCAGAAATTATACGTTTGAAGATGTTGTGACCAAAAATAGATTATCTCTAAAAAGTCTGTTGATGTATTTTAATGTGTGTGTGTGTGTGTGTGTGTGTGTGTGTGTGTGTGTGTGTGTGTGTGTGTGTGTGTGTGTATATGTACTTTGCACATCTCAAGAACCGTTAATTTTATGTACTTCACTTAGTAGCTGTATTGCTGGGGTCTCAAAGATGTGTTGAACTGCACCCATTTTGACATGTGACCTGATTCATTTCAATAAACCTTCAGTAAACAAACAGATTTTCCTCTGTGCACCGCTGTGCGCGTGTGGACATTTTATTAAGCTGTTCACCAACGAGTAGACATCATTCAGTTTGTGTCCTGACCTAAGTTGTATAGAAAAGTGAATTTTACCTTGTGGTCATTGAGCTCAGGGACATCACAAAACTCCAAGCACAGCTTCACCTGGACTCAACCTGAGCAGAGGGCTAATCAGCCAGAGTAATTGAAAACACATGTGCAGTGTGCAGAGCCTTTTACAGTCTGCACTCAAGGAGCGGTCTAATCAGGGAAAATAACTTACACATTTGTGATTGGAAAATGTACGTGTACAGGGCCTGTACCTTGACCAATTAACCTTGGCATGATAATGATCAGCTTTACGATAAACTACACAGGCAGTGGGAAATTTAAACACGTGCAACCAATAATTACATTAGGATATGATGTTTAAAAAGCTCTTCATTTTCTCATACTGCCTGTGCTGCAGCACCTCTTTTCACCCTCTGTCTGAAACCAGAGCCCAGTCTGTTCTAATTGCTTACCTGGCGGGCTCTGTTGCGATCGGTCAACTGCTAAGAGATGTCCCACCCCTTAGCCTATCACGTACAATGTGTTGGAGCGCTAGCCAAAAGAAGCATGAATGTTACATTGTGATGTTTTTATGTCTGGAAGCAAGTCTAATGGAGGGGTTTGAGGCAGGCGGGGAGAGATATGCGGCGTTAACTTTTCGGACCTACTACATGAGATTCAAAAACTCCAAAAGCCTCTTTCAATTTTCTCCCCATTCAAAAAAACTTGCTCAGTGATGCTTTCTTCAGGAATAAGAGCTGCTGATGCAAAACAAACGACAAACACTTTGAGATAACAAGAGATCAGCCACTTTTATTTAGAAAGAGTCCCAAAAAATAAACAAGTTAGCACACATTCCATATACAAAATGTCAGTGAGAATAGCCTGAATATGCGATGAAATTTGATAAGCAACTACATGTTTATATTGTTCATATAAAAAAAAAAACAACAGTGATAATATTAATACAGTTTACCTTCCTCTGTGTTGCAGTTGAGGACACATCATACGTCAATTTAAAAAAACAAAACAACTAAAGTGTGTCTTATAATTAAAAGTGCTCGTCTGCATAAGTTTTCTAAATAACTTATGTTGGACTAAATAGCTAAAAAAAACAGTTTTTTTTAATAAGTAACCAAATTTAGTATTTAAAGGAAGCAGAGTAGCTTTGACGCCATGATGAAAAGGGGCTATGATTTTTCATATTCAAACTTTTTGTATAAAATATATGTATATATGTATATATTGTATATATGTCTAACATTATATTTCCAATTTCAAACAGTTAACCTCACAACTTCAACATTAAAATGAAAACGCATGTTTGGCAGTAATGAAATAAACGTATGTAATATTTTCTGCAACAACATGCAACTGGTGCTACTTTATTGTCAGATCAATGCAAAATACATGGAGACTGGAAAACAAAGCGTAAAGGCTATTGTATTAGCACTGTCATTGCCACCAACTGTACATCTAGTTACAAAAATTACAGAATGTATAATTTACATTCACTGAGAGGACAGTGATTGACTATATTAAGACTATATTCATATCTACTGGCACTAGATTTTGGCACTGTCACTTATTTGGCATTTAAAACCACCTTGTAGACGTCGATGCCTCTTTTTGATGTCACTTTAAAATGTGATGCGATAATATTGTACTGTTTTTTTTTTATTTTGCATTGATGGCATGTAAACAGTTCAATTTCCTTTTTCAAAGTAGAACAACCCTGGTTCTCGGCAGAAAAAATACAAACAACAAAAGCGCGGAAGCAGAAACGGAAAGACAAAAGTATAAGGCAAAATCGCTGTACCAACTCTAACAAGTAAAACATAGAAGGATTGAGTCCAAATGTTAAGCATTGACATATATTTCATATCAACACCAAATGTTAAAGAATAAAATATACAGGAAAAGTTTAGAATAAGAATTAATTACATGATTTCAACATCTCAGCCCCATATGCAATGTATTTGGCTTTAAAAATATGGAACTAGAAGCTGTTTAGTATTTTTTTCCTTTTGAATACTCACACATTAAGATGTTTATATCCAACCAGTATGTAAGCAAGTTTATTTAAAAGCTGTTTTGTGAAAATACATAAAAATACTTTTTTTCAATAAACATTTTTTTTTTAGATTTTCTTAGAAAAAAAAGACATTTTCACATCTTAATGCAGATGATATCAAGTGTGCTTGAAAATCCTGTTCGGCGGTGGTGGCTACAGAAACAGTGTGATTTTGACAAATCTTCCCCGGACACACACACCCTCAAGTTCTACACAGACACACAGACAGAGACAGACAGAGACAGACAGAGACAGACAGAGACAGACAGAGACAGACAGAGACAGACAGAGACAGACAGAGAGGCGCGCGCGCGCGCACGCGCACACACACACACACACACACACACACACACACACACACACACACACACACACACACACACACACACACACACACACACACACACACACACACACACACACACACACACACACACACACACACACACACACACAGTTGAGATGACTGAAACTCGGACTCCCAGAAGCAGCCGTCGCCGTCAATCAAAGCCCTCGTCTCCGTTTCAGTCCAGTCCAGACAGTCAGATAGGAAAGCGTGGTGTCTTCAGTTTAGAAAAAAAGAGCCTCCCTTTTATAGTCCGAGATGTTATTCCATCCAGAGAGCAAGAGGGGTTTTATGAGGTGAGAAATAGAGACAGAGAGCAACAATACAAGTCTTTGTGAGCCACAAAATGAAGCCTCCATCTTTTCCGTTTTCACCAGACAGACAGAAAAAGCCGCAGAACAGAAGGAGGGAGGGCAGGACGGAACATGAAAGAAAAATCGCTCTATTGAAACCATTTTAAGGCACTCAGAAGTTTCTCATTGATCAGGACAGATCTGTCAGGCTGACGTTTAGTCCCATGTCAGGTCTCGCGTACGGGACAGCGTGGACAGCTTTAGGAAACTCTGGAGTCATCACTCGACCATTCTCCCCGGTACTCCCAGTGACGGAAAGTCTTGCTTTGTTCCTCATGGCGTCCCCAAAGGTCATCTAAATACAAAAATGTCACGTGTACGCACACACACAAACCAGCCGCAAACATTAACACATTCACACCCACAAGAATCCATAAACAAACAAGGAGGCAACATGTTAGGTTAGAGTATCTCAACATCTGTAAGCTTAAAAGATTATAAAATGTTGAAAACATGACAATGTAGATGAGAACCAAATATGATCTTCATGGTTAACACAATGCAAGAGTCAAATGATCATGTAAAGGCTTATGCATGGTCATTACAAGCATTACTGTTGAAATGCGTTACTAGGACAGAGGCATTAACAAGCATGGCCATCAACAGTCATACATGAAAATGGTTTAAAATAGTAAGGAAACTTAAATGGACGAACACAGTTTTAGTCTTTAAAAAGGGTAATAGCTCTCTCTCTCATTAAATCATAAGTCACCAGTACATACGATCCTTTGGCCAACCTCTTCATTCACTAACACTGAAGGATGGAACGGATGGAGCCAAAAAAGCGTGCATTAGGGGGAATTTATGAAATCCTCGTTCCCTACCCCCTAAATTTTTACACTTTCGATCCCATATACGTTGTAACCTTCCTTATAAGTTGCAAAATTCTGTGAATTCTGCGAGGAAGGTGGGTTAATATTCTGTGCATTCTTTGCCACCTTCATTCGCTTGGCCTCGGCTCGGGACTTGTAACAGAACTCAATCAAGGCCACCAGCATGGCCAAACCGAGTCCTCCGACCAGAATGTAGAAGACCCCAGCCACGTTGCTCAGGCTGAGAGCGCTGGTCTTCTCCTGCGAAATGCACACGAGACAGAGTTCAGCGGAAGAGCAAAAGTGAAAGTTGGAAAGATTTTAAAAATGCACATGAATAAAACAATCACAACAGAAACTAAAAATGCACAAAAATGCACCACTACATCTAATAATGATTATACATCTGTTTGACAGCCAATAATATCTAAAAAGCACAGAAATTAACAAGACATAACACACGGGTGCTTTTTCATTTGGGGTAAATTTAAAGCAGTGTAGGTGGGTAAGGTTAGCCTACTGTAATCATAATGAAATGCAGCAGCAGTTTGTATGCAGTGCATATACAGTCTATGTGTTGTGGATCTACATCCGAAATTTGTACTGTACAAGGACCATTTACATGGGTTGCCCATAACAAAGGGCTAAGCTGTTACAAACGTGCTCAAAGACCTTTACTTATAGACAGAGACAAGGAGGAAGACAGCTTAGTAATAAACCAATTGGGGTCTGACACATACAGTACAGTGAGTTTTTCAGCGCGTTAAACACCCATGTATTCATTTAAGGTGGATGCCAAATGGATACATAGGGCTCTACCTTTTCAAAGTGGTGCACAATATGTGTGTGTTTCGAAAAGTGACAACAGAACAGCCATAGACAACACAGTTACAGTTACACGGTTTAAAAAGTGGGACTAGTGACAAGACAGAGGTGAGTATCAATTATCAAGGAAAAGAAACAAGTGCCAACTGAGGAAAGAGAATCACTCAGAACAAAGTCATTCATTTTTTCACACCGATCGTTTCATTAATAATTGATTTCATGAAGCTTAACATTGGGAAAAAAGGTAGGTGAAGGAGCGGTTTGCTATTAGACTTTTTTTAATGGTGGGTTTTTTCTTAATTTGTGATATATTTTAAGTGATAAGAGTGAGAGGTAACTGTGAAATCAGTGTGAACTCCATTAATAACACACTTAGATCAACACGAGGCCACGCAAACAAAAAGAAAAAAAAACAAGACTCACACACGGTACTACACAGTGAAAGACAGTGGTACAAATACAACAGAGGACAGTTAACACCATTGGACACCCTTTATAGATGGTCCAGAGATTAGCCAATCACTGTCAGATTTCAGTATTCAGTAGTGCTGTGAGCGCTTCCTTTGTGTAGCTGTGTCCAATTTTTTTTAAATTCATTAATATTGCATGAAAGCTTTTTTGTAAGAAAAAAGCTTTCCATTTCATTTGTCTTTGGAAATTGGGGAGCTGGAAAAAGAGGATTTAACGGGTCATTTTGATAAAAAGTGCACATTTCAAGAATGACATTGCATGCATTACTGTATTATAAAATAATATAAATGGTATTAATCATTAGTAAATCTGCAGGCATTAGTAAATTACATCTTACCAAGGCATCTCATGCTTTGTTTGTGCATTTGCTTGAAATGATTTATCATTACTTTAAATGGGGTCATTCCCACTAATAATTATGAGTGTGCTTGAATCACATAGAACCTGCAGTGACTAACCTTACTTCCAGAGTCCTTGGCTCCACATTCACCCTTATCGTACCACCATTTGTTTTTCAGCTTGTCTAAGACTCCTTGCTCACTGAGTTTCAATACCGCAAGGTTTACTGGCGTTCTTCACGTGGAAAATAACATAAATAACATTATCAATGTTATTTTATGTTATTATTACATTAACACTGATTAAACTTTTTTTTCTGTCTTTGATTCTCTTTCTTACATTTCTTTCTCTTCTTTCCGTTGCAGTGGCGATAGACGTTGATGCGCCATTTGGCCTAAGCAAATGCGAGTTTTGCAGAGCCAAATGTGCATTAACGTATCGCCTGAAGTAAGCAGCAAGGGCAATAGATGTACCGTATATCCAAGTACAGTGGGCCAATGGGAGGAGGCTAAGCTAATGAGTTCAAGGTACATGTCTTGTACTTTCTTTGGAGACCTGATTGTCAGTACGTGTCGATGATTCACGTTGCTGAGGGTTGCTAGCTGTGGCGCTGATTCAGCAGGTGACTGGCCTGCTGTCAGTGTGGATCGGGATCCTGTGCTGGTTTGCTGCTTACTTTTGGGAGTTGCAATGAGTTACCCATCACTTTGCTCACTGGGGCTGACCTTGGAATCACCTCCCCCGCTGCCGCACTCTCCTTTGTCGTACCACCATTTGTTTTTCAATTTGTCCAACAGGCCTTGCTCATTCAGTTTTAGTACTGCGAGGTTAACCGCATTTCTTGAAACGATAAAACATACTTGTAAGACAGGGTGAGCCACTTATCAATTGTCTGTCTATCACTCCCTCATTTTAGAGATAAAATAGTAGATTTATGTCTATTATCCCCCCCTCCCCTCTCATAGTATTTGGGTAGTTATATCACAAAATAGCTATCCTATAATCAAGATCAAGTGTAACATGAATGTTTGTCAAAGGTGGCAGAGCATAGCTGTAACACAACAGAGAGGACAGAGTGCTAAGACTAGGGGGACTAGTGGCTACAGCAACGTACTCACATCCACAACATACATATAACAGTGTCTGGCAAGTGACTCCACTAAAAGAGAGACAGCAAAACAGCAGTAATGGGGAAAACATGGTTAGACCTCATGGAAATATGTCAAAAACATGCAACATTTCCCAAATAAATTACCATCTAACCCAACTACCCATTAAATAATTAATATATAACTATGTTTGGTGAGGGAGATTTGGTGCAGCTGATCCAATTGAGGGGCACACTGAGAAAAAGGCTATAATATATATCTAAATGGCTTCAATAATCAAAATTCAACAATGCATACTTAATACATATTGAAACCCAAGCAGTGCCACAAATAAAAGGACGGTATATATTTTGAATTTCCTCCAATTTTTTTCCACAAAGGAAAAAGTCATTATGTAATTAAATAAGGTGAGTGTACTGCAAGGGTTTAGCAAAACACAGTAAGAAAAATAGACATTTATCTATACATTCCTAAAATATCCTATCATAGATTTACAAACTATGCAATACTTCAACATTATTTAAATGAGAGAAAGAGCAGAACAGTAAGGCAAATTGTTAAGCATATAGAAACATATACAAAGACAAGCTAGGACAGAACTAAACATAAAGACTATAGGAGAGCAATCTAAATTTAGATTATATGGGAGCATTATAAAAGGTTCGAATCAGGATTAATAAGAGTATAAAAGAGTATTTTAATATAATAAGTCTCAAAAATCCAGCTGCAAACCAGCCTGGATTAGAGGAATGAGTCTCAATATACTCTGTAGTTCATTAATAGTAATAATTTGGGAAAATATTGCAGCAAATTTGTCAATAATCAAATATTTAAAAAAATGACTAAACATTTTTTTGCAATTTATCGACTTACAATAAATTGCAATGGGTTTTAAAGAATTTGAAGGGGAATTGGCTTTACCTCATCTCCTTATACAAACCAGAGACAAATAAGCAAAGCTACATCAGGGTAGGTGGGATACTATAACAACATTGGACACATTGTTATACTATTCCACCCACCTTAATGAGGATCCTTTCGGCGTGGCGATCCCGTATCCTTTGGAGTCGAGGTTTCCTCCGACCTTCATGGTGTCGCAGGGTTTTCGCTGCTCGATGTACTCGTTCATGGTCGACTCCAGCAGGTAGGCGTACTTCCCCTTGGACTTGCGGACCCTTAGAACCCCCTCGGCTGTGGTTTTCACAAACACAGAGGGCTCCGCACTGCGCATGTATGTCCACATTTTGTCAAAGAGGGCAATTTTTGAGCGCTGTTTGAAGAAAAGACAAAGGGAAAAAGACCTTTTTCTTAATAAAGTCAGTCAAAACAGCTTTCAGACACATTGGGTATTGCTCCAGACATTGCATTATGGTATGCTGATGTGAATTTTAGCTGATTTAGGCATAAAATTACTACTTAAATATATTTATCTTGGTGGAAGGTAGATCATACTTTTCTCATGGAAATTCAAGACTGATTTGCCAGGTGCAAATGTATGACCTCCAAAAATCTAAATTTCCTGCACTAGTATAGTATCCTGGTAATATTTTCAGGAACGAAACATGGTTCACCAAGAAGTAAGGTATGTTGTGTTTCCGTTACTAAGTCTAAAATATAAAGCCTAGTTTTTGCAGTTAAAGAGAGTATCTCATACCCTAAAAAACTCTTTGGTAGAGCCAGAGTCCAGAGTCCCATAGGCTATCTCAGTCTGTTTCGCCAGGTCCTCTGCACTTTCAATGGGGGACACCATCCTCTCGACAGTCAGGAAAGCAGCCAGGTTGGCGGTGTAGGAGGAGATGATGATTAAAGTGAAGAACCACCAAACGCCTCCAACAATGCGGCCAGACAGAGATCTATCAGGAAAACAAATATAAATAAATGTTGATTTGTGTTTGTTATCATTCAACACTTTATTACATGGAATGAGTGGACGAGCTTTAATTAAAGTTCCATGTTTGTTAAAGGGATTTCCTAAGGGATTTTGCTATTAAAGTTATACACTTTGAACTACTAGATAGAAAGTCTCGCTTCAGTTGGAGAAATAACCTGGCATTGTATAATAATAAACAACACAGTCTCCTGATTGGGAGGCATGTTGACACCCCTCACATCATCGGGATGAGATGTAGAAGACATGTTGAATCATCTCCGGGGAAAACAAGACTCTGACATTACTTACAAGTGCCTGCTCTCACAAGATATTAAATGTTTATATGCAGAAGTGTATCTGACACTAAATTAATTAGGGAGAACCATTTACTTCACTCCCTTACTGCAGGACCTTCATGAATTGGATCTAGGAAATACAAAATAAAAGCATGAGCAATCACAGAGTCTATCACTTTTTAGGCCCTTCTAAATACATTATAACACAGCAGAACTGGCCCTGGCTGCCATACATTGAGATATTAACAGTCCTTATAGTGGCCCTAGAGGTTGTTAACCTCTCTATCGACCAAAAAACTAAAGGTTTTGCTCTAGTTTGAAAATATCCTGCCAGGAATATTGAAAAAGTGAGTCACATTTGTTACTTGCTACGCACATACTGTAGAAAGGTTTGGCTTATTTGATGCCAATCCAGTAGCACTAGAAGTGGTTTGTCTTGTTGAAAGCTAATGTACGTGCATGATTCTTGCAGTTTTGAGTTTGTATATTTATGGTTCATTGTACTGTTGTATTGTAAGTTGCTTGTTCCTTGTTGTGCATTGATTCTAGTCCATCAATTGATCCCAATACTGGATTATGGTGTTGGACAAACAGACTGCCAGCATAGCTAAACATACACCTTGGTTTAAATCACGTTTGCAAAATCACAGCTGTCAATAACCTCAGTAAGAAATGCAATAGAGCACACTCTCATTCCTAGATATGCATGAAGTCACAAGTTATTTTTGGTTGATTAAACTGAGATAACACTGCAGCTGTTGATTTTTCTGACCTACCTAGGTGAGATGTCACAGCCTTGGCGCATGAAGGCTCCAAGGGAGAACCACAGGCTGTTGAATATGCCAAACTCATTCGTCGACTCATTGGTCTGGATCTGTCCGTCCTCATACTCCTCAGTGTGCCACTCGTACGGGCTGAAGCGGCTGACGAGGAACAGCACCACGCTGACTCCGATGTAGGCAAACACGATACACATCCAGATCTCGTAGGCCAGCGGATCCAGGAAAGAGAAGACTCCTGGTTTGGATTTCTGAGGCTTCTTTATCATGATGGAGATTCCCAGAGACATGAAGGGTTTGGAGAAGTCAATCACTTCCTCTCGTACCAAAGTGATTGTCAGAGGAGCCACTGCGATGTCAGCTTTCTATCAAACCAAAACAGAATATTTAGAATAAGTGTCATGTTGTGTGGATGAATGACTTATGTTACCCTTTGTTAAAGACAACTCACCCCGTACACCAACTCTCCAACCATCCCGTTCCAGATTTTGGTCTCTGCATCTCTGGCTCCGTATTTTCCATCCGACACTATTTTCAGTTGATATTTGAAGCCGCAGTGCTTCGCTATCTCCGCAGCCAGATCTACACAGTAACCCTCGTAGCGCTCATTGTCCGTAAAAAGGTCAGCGTTCTTTTTCAGCATTACATATGGAGCTTCCTGAAGGACAAAGAGGAAAACAGAAAACACTGCTCAGCACAAACTACAATAGTAAAAGCTGCGTTAAAACCAAATTATTCACTTCAGGCTGACAGGTCATTGTGACTACAAGAAAGCAAGGGGCTTAAACAAAGCATTCTTGTAGCAAGAAAAAAAGTGGCCTGGTGGTAATATGGCTGTCTATCTGAATCCATGATTTATACAGTAGTGGTGTGTTTCAACATAACAGATCTACCCTCTCCATAGTGGAAAATGTGGGATGGAAAATACCTCAGTCATGTTGGCTAGGCAAATATGTTTTGTCCTAGGCATTGAAAAATTTGCAACAGTAAGAGCTGTATCCCAAGCTATCCAACGCCAACCACTGAAAATCAAATGAAAGCAGTTTATACTTGAAATCATATCTTATAATATTTACCAAGATTGTGGTGACAATCACTGTTTTGTTTTCCATTCCTGTCGAATCATTTGCAAAGACATCAGATTTGGTGACGGCCATTTTGTCGACTTCATTCCAGTATCCAATCTGTTGGGAAGAAAACCAAACATATCATGAAACATGTGTACGATTATACTTAAGGCCTGTAGGAACACTGTGAAAATGCTGCTTTACATAATCTGATCCTAATATTTAATCACCAATAGGATAAAAAAAAGGATCCAACGACATTTACACCTTTCTACAGAAGGGGACGGATGCTTACCTTTACAGGGCCGTTAGTCTTTAATTCCATTATGTTCACTGAGTAGTTGACTCGCTTGCCATGTTGATCAAACTGGATGTTTCCTGTCAGGCCTTCAACACGCACCTTAGAGACAGAAAATCAAACTGTTACAACAATGCATCTGGAGACTGGCTGTCACAGCATGTACACCATGACTGCTCTGTCACATGCAAACAGCTTTTCAATGTCTTTTGTATAATTCATCATACTGCATTCAAAGAGTTGGATCCGGGCTAATGTCGAGGAAGACATTACAACTTGGAAGACTAAGTGCCACGATCCTAAATTAATTCAGATGAGGTTTCATGCTGCGCTTCAAAGCACCAGAAAGATATGAGGAAACCATCACTTTCCAGATTTGAGAGGAGACGGCAGCATGTGATGAGAAACTTGGAAGTTAATTTCCATCTCTTCTTCTTTTTGCCAGCCAACTTAAATAACAAAAATGCCAAGGCAAAAAGGACTAGAAGGAGGCTTAATGGTATCCTGTGGAGATTTCCTGTAAACATAATTATGTGGTGCTTCGAAACAAAACACAGTGTATGTATTTTCTGGTGAAAAACACTTTTATTTTTCATAAAGCGTGTGCATAAATCACAGGCTCATCATCTGACGTGTTTGATCACGACCCAGTAGCTCCCAGTCTTGTCCCAATGGACTGGTTTAAAGTGACTATTCCCCATCTTGAATATGCATATCCAGACTTCCTGTGTACAAGACGAGGGCATCAAAGCCAAGTGATAATCAATTCTGGAGAAGCTCTCTGCGACATTCCTTACCAATGCTCAAATGATCACAAAAGTCTCAGTATGGGTGATAAACCCAACCTCTCAGTGTAACATCACAAGCATTTCTCTTCACAAAATTGGTTTCACATACTTGACGGATACTTTTTCTTTCTTTTTATCTCTGCAGATGTACGTGTTAGCCATGATGTTATTTCAGAATAAGTATAGGTTGTCTAAATATGATTACCGTAAGTCAAGATTTTCTGTTCATTTTGATTGTTATTGTCTCATAAGGCAGATTCACGTAACCATTTGATTTGTATTTTAACTACAGAACCTGTATAGCTATACAAAAAAAAGGAAAAATCACTGGCTTTCCGTTTGCTGTAAGGCTCCATTTCTCAGCAGGAGTGATGCTAATCTGTCTTGATTCAAAGCTCAGCTCTTTTTCTCTTCTGAAGAATAGCTGTCCGTATAGCTGACCGTTTCCACATTGTAAAAAATGTTCCTTGGGTGGATGTTTTGTGCATTTCTCAACAGAGATCTTCCCCAATAAAAGGATGTGTATAAGTGTGAAGTGTTACCTGTTTTAGTGCTCGCTCTATCTCCACTCCCTGAGCCCAGGGAACAGCGGGGTTGGCCAGGCAGTCACCAGTGTTGGCCCTCCTGGTGAAGTCGATGCGTTGCTTGTGCAGGTAGCGGAAGGCCTCTGTCATCACCTGCACGGCGTCATAGGTCAACGCTGATGTGTACTACAGCAGGACAAAGAGAACAGATATTGAGATTGGGGTTGACAGAGAGGTAACAATCCATCAGCTTAACCATTTGTTTCAACCACAATGTTTACTCTCTCTCAATCCTGATATTGATTATTCGCCTGCGATTGATTTTAAGAACTGTTAAAACCCATTAATCAGCATCACCATTAATACACATGTATACTTTAGTCAGTTTGAGCTCCTTCTACCATAAATACTCACAAATAAAAGAAGTCCATAACAAAAACACAACATGTTACTCCTGATTGACTAACTTGGCTAAAATGTGTTGATGGCACTGGTTTTATTTTTGAACATAACATAAATCCTGCCTGATTTCACTCGTATCCTTTAGGTTTTTGTTTTGTCTTTCTTGGAATAGAGGTGACGAAGTTAAATAAGACCAAGCAATCTCTGAATGTGGTGTCATCAAACTGCAGACACAGAGGCAGAGCTCGCCCTTGGTTTACAAGCACAGCTGGTCAAATATTGCTCTATAACAAAGAACATCAATGCTGAGAGAATACATGACAACGTTATTTTTATGTCACTTTTTACGGGAGACACATCTCCAAAACACACACAATTTGCTTCAATGCAGATAGATTTATGACTTTAGGCAAACTACAAAGATAATGCCTATTCTTTCCCTCGAGTCACATTATGTATCTTGAACACAACTTCGCCCCAACAATGTTTTATGAATAGAATAACTAGCTGAAAAAAAGAGGCTTTAACGCTAAGGTCTAACCTCACGTTCGTGTTTAGCACAAATGGAAATGTCGAAAATAAGCATCCCTCTGAAGTTTTAAACACTCACAAAACACACGTCCTGCTCATTATCCTCCCTGGAATTAGGGAAAATAGTGCTAATTAGAGTGCATATTTTACGTCTGGTAGTCTTTTTATTTTTTCTGATGTATTTATGGTCTTTGCTGCGCTAGTTTGTTCAGTGTTGTAAATGTCAGAGTGATTTTTCACCTGGACTTGAACCACTTTCAGCAGCCTGGCTGTGAGGTAATAAAAAAGATCCTGAACTTTGACTATTTTGCAGTCAGAAGGTGGTGGAAATGTTTTGGCGGAGGATGTCAAATGGGAGTAGTTTACAATGTCTCTTGAAGACAAAGAGTGGGAGGCGAGTTCAGTTCTGAGCCAATACTATAGTAGTTACATCAAATGGCTGGTATCAGCAGCAAATTGGAAAAAAAATATATAATATCATAAAATTCTGATCTAATTAACATTGCATGAATATTAAATAATATCATTTGTATAGGACATGCTAGCACAAACAACTGAGTTGGGTTACAGAGCACAAGACTCTTTACTCCGAGAGGTGTTTAATGTGGTCGTAAAATCGGTGACAGCATTGTTTACTTCCATAACAGCAACGGAGGCACATTAAAGTGCTTACAAAGACATTTTCATCCAGCAAACCTGTCTCACAAATCAAGAAAAAGCAACGTGTGTGAATGTTTGAACTCACCCTTATTTTACTGTCGGCACCAGGATACTCCTTTTCTTCTAGGGCTTCCCATCTCTGGTCAAACTTGGACACCAAAGGATCCTCGAAATCAACAATCTGAAAGCCCGACATGTTGGCACCGCCGTACTGGATTTTGGTAAGGTCCCCATCGATGAAACCCTGATAACATAAAGATAAGACTCAGATGTTATCTTTAAATCAGAGGCGTTTTAGAAACAAATTGACCAAAATCTTGAACAAATGTAGAAAAATCAGTTAACTTACCAGATTGGCTATGATGTAGTGGTAACCTTTAACATGTCTGCCAATTGTGATGATCTGCAGAGTAATAAGATAAATAAAACATAAGCTCACACAGGAATAAGAGCGTCAAGTCTCGAGTAAACAAGATGGCAACATGAATACCTATCCAAACTGCACAAATATGAAATGATATTCCAACCCAAACATGCCTAATCCTTATCAGTGAAGGAAAAAACTGTGCCGTTTACAGTCAAATACTCCTAGACAGAGAGATCCAATTCCAAATAAATTACCCTTATCTGGAGAGCAGAAAAGCAGAAAATAACATGAATATCTCTGTTATGTACCTTTTCTGTACCACACATAAATGAGACACCTGAAACTAATCCTGTTGCTTGAGTGGCACCTCCGTTTCTCAGGGCCGCCGCAGCTTGAAGAATTTGAATAATATTGTCTTGTATCTCGCACGTAAATGTCTTTGACATGAAGCAAGAAACTTCCACCTGAGCAGATTCTGTTTTTCCAAGATAAACAGGCAGTGTGGCTCAAGGCATTGATTTCATTCAGGATTCATTTAAACAGAAGTTGGCATGCTTTAAATGCTAATCGATAAGCCTCTCTCCTGGGTAAAGGGTGGAGTAAATAAAACCTGTTTATGTGCATCTGTTTTTCCTTTAATTGCAGTTTTGTTTACCGCCTAAATGAACAATTAGTATAATTGTTATGGTGCCTTTCTACATCTGCTGGGCTTCTGGGTCCTTGTGACAATGTTGTTTTTCTAAGTGCCGTATCAAATGGAGACATTTTGGTCTGAATATCACTTTTGTCCTCTAGTAGTAATTCAAGGACAATGAGGTTGTAAGCGTCGTCTGCAATCCCTGCCGGTAATTGTTATTTACACTTCCCCGTTGAATTCCCACACAGTAATATATTCATATTTGCCCTTCTTCTTGGCTGTTTTCAAATCAAGTATCATGATTAGAAACAAAAAGGAAGGTAAGAATTATGTCCTTGAGTTGTAAAAAGTCAAAGTTAGTTTTCAGTTCAGTTGAATGGACTGTAGTCAGGAAAAGAGTCTTGTTTTTGGTTGTATTTAGGTTTGAGTGATTTGTGATGTATTAATTGTTCCTTGTCTGGTATGGCTAGCAGCTTATGATGGCTACTGTTGGCTTATGTTAGCAAACTTTAGGTACATTGCTGTGTAAATTATGAGTCATTTTGGTGGTTTTATGCCTCTTCCCTGCAGTTTTCTAAGCATTGTAAGTACAAAAAATGTATGAATCAAAAATATATATTGAAAAATGTGTGTTGTCTTAACCAATCAATTGTCAAGCTTTTGATGATATGCTAATTATTCTCTTATTGCTAAATTTGTAATAACTCTCATTGATGTTTAATAGTAAAGAGAGAATGATAATACAAGACAAGACACTAGCCTCCTTAGATATACTAACTTTCTTGAGTTGCCATCCTATTACAGGCCTTTCTCACTCAATCAATATCAACCCTAAATCTAGAATCCACAAAAAACAAAAGCATTGATATGGAAGAGTTAAAACAAGAAAAACTGGACCTGAACCAAAGAAAGCAGTCTGAATGCTGACAGCAGTACACCCCCATAAGGGCACTATTTGTTCCAACAACTGAAAACATGGCAGTATCATCGTTTATTCCTCTACCTGAATCCCAGTACACCTAACCCGCTTGAAAGTCACAAATGACTCATCAAACAACGACAACACACCAACACCAGAAACTCTGCGCTAACAGTGGAGCAAAGCTGTCCAAATCCTGTCGGGATAACGGTATACTGTAAGTCCTCAATGTTTTTCTGCAGATATTAAAGATGTATTCTTTGTTGCAGTACTGCCTACGTACAGCATATTGCCTTGTATGTACAGGATGCCCAGCTCTAGCAAGAACAATAACAAACTCTACACACTACCTGTTCCATGATGTCTTTGACTTTGTCTTGTTCACAGTCCAGGATCATCCTCCTCTCCTTTTTGTTCTCCAAATCTTGAAACAGAGAGCGGTAGGCCTCGTCCTTCCTCTCGTCTTTCAGGTTCCCCACGTTGATCGCTGTCACCTGCCACTTCCTCTCTGCCGCTGTGTCCAGAACAACCTGCAGCGTGGTGAGTCCTGAGGGTAGAAATGAAGTAGGATTCAAACATTATTCATACTCTCTGTCTGACTGATACTCAAGCACTATTCTTTGGTACTGGATAATTTCGGAGAACATTCACGTTTTTAGACTTGTTCAGAATAAGACCAAAATGACAGGAAAAATCACCTCGAGAAGGAGAAGAAGATATGCTTTGTGTTTCTGCACAGTGTCTTTGTCACTTTTCTGCTCAAGTTATGCATTGAATTCCTGATTCCACTGAAACCAGCTCTGCTATAACGTTTATTCTTTCGTTCGTATTTCATTTTCAGTGGCCATACTTTATAATCACAGTAGCATACTCACTTCAAAAGCAGTCACAAAGCATGGAATTCATGAGCAAAAACACCAACAGTGGAAGCAGAATAATATGAAAATAAACTTTCATTGCAGACTATTCACTATGTGGTCATTCAAACCCTGTGGAGGTTATACAGAGACTGATTTTATCTGCAGCGCTCACCTAGATGAGTCACAGTTATTGTGGAATGAACCGGACCAACGTGTGGGAGGAAAGTGGCTATAACAATACACTTGACTGCATGAATAGCGAAAGTTTTAAATTATGTGGGACACAAGTTTTTGTTATTTTTTATTCTCAACTTTGAAACAATTTAGATGGTGAGAAAACAAACTTATCTCAAGGTCACCGTTCACCGTCATGCAGCCTTCAAGTTCTTACATTTTTCTTGTTGCTATGGGTTTATACAAAGTATTTTCACCATTTATTGTTATTCTGAGAATGATTTCTGTGTGCAAAGTCAAGAATGAGATAATAATAAAGGAATACTAAAAGAAATACTAAAATGATGGAAAGTTTGAACATCTGGACTGGATTGGAAACAATAAAGTGAATGGTACTGTAAACTATGAATGAAAGCTTTAGAACAAACAAGTAAAAATCATTTTTTCCAAAGTTAAGAAAGAACCATCAAGTTCAGTTTAGTGGTGGGCTACTAACCCCTGTTCTCTCTAGAAGTTAACAATATTTATGACACAATCATCATATGGGCTCACGAGTTATTGTTTACATTACCTTTCATTTAGCTGAGGCTTTATTTGCTTCAAATGTGCGGTAAACCTCTGGAAGTCTTGGTGCAATAGTTTCAAGTAAGGTAAAACAGCTCCTTTCCACCATTTTGGAGCCAGAATAGCCAACAGGAATGTATTTGTTTGAATAAAACCAATAAACCCCAAAAACAATTCAACAAAATGATATAGTACAGTAAAGAACAGACACATGCTGCCGTGTGTCAGTAATTCAATTACATGTCACGTCTCTCCATCAATCTGAAGCTCAGTCTTTGAAGGCCATTTAAAGAATACAGTCTCCATTTGAACTTATATCCCTATCACCTCCTCTATCGAGTTTCACAGCTGAATCTCTGCTGATATTGATCCCTGTTCTGCAGTGGGCAGAGGGTTCGGAAAAAAAGGTTGAGTGTTTCATGCTGCCTTGCTACAGCGAGGTGAATTACAGATGTAATCAATTTCATGCGACGCGGCCGGGTTTTATGATGGTGGGGAGGAAAAGTGTAGGCTTGCAGTTTTATCTGAATGAACTATACATCATTATTACAATAAGGTCATTATGCTGCGGCTACATGTGTCTGTTTCATCAATGTTTGTTAAATGAGTTAATTAGAACTTGTAATGATTTACAGGGAAGATAAAGCAAGGACAAAGCAAAATGTTAGCATACAGGTTAATTCTGCATTAAAGTTGAATGAAAACCCTTCATTATAAATGTCTTTGAAAGTGGGACTGCCTTTGAAGCTACATGCTACTATATAATGTGGCTCTGAATGATCAGTGTGTAGAAACATGATTTTAAATGTCTTTTTTTTGGGGGGTGATTGTTATATTTTGTCACATCTTGTATGGTACACTCTACAACAATTTCCCCCTGGCTGGCAGACAACTCACTGCTCCATAGCCTCTCTGTAAACTGGACTTAACATGCACATTTTACACTTACACTTATATTATATTTTCCTTTAATATTCCATTTCATGGCACTATTCACTATCTGTATATTTCTTATTTCTATTTCAAATGTTTTGCTATGTTTCAACAAAAACAATTTAACTTAAACACATGTTGTATGTAGATTTCTTACCAATCTTCATGACTTAATCTACTAAATAAAACATGTTTCACACAACATTTAAAATGCACTACGCAGAGGCAACGATTGCCACAGACACATTTTCTGCCCATATACGATTGTCACAGAAAGGTTAATTTCCGCTAGCCTGGCAGGTTTTCATTAAAACTGGATGACTTGACATTTTAAAATGTTGTTAAATGTTTAACCGGGATTCTGAATTAGAGCACAAGGTAACCGTAGCAACAAAACACTTTTTTTCGTCAGTAAAACCCCACTGGTGAAATGGACCTAACCACGAGTAAAGACAGCCCCAAGCTAAATGTAAAAAATAGATGAAGATTTGAACAGAGTGAGACGTTTTACTGCGGTAAGAGACCTTCTGTCAAGTCCAAAAATTCATATTATATTTTACAACTAAATGAATTACTCATTGGCAATCATGGATTAAATGGGCTACAGTGTTTGTAACATGTATTGTATGACTAAGTTCGGCTCCATCAAAGGGACATATTATGAGTTGTTTTTGTTCGACTTGCAGCCAATACAAAATGAGGAGTCTGTTGTTGGTTTAGTATCCAGACATTTTTTTTGTAGGTTTCTTCACAACTGTGTTAAAACACTGAACCATCAAAAGGACCATTTTTCTTCAATCTACCCTAGATATTATCTCTACATCTTTACACTGCTATAATCAAACACATTTGTTGTTTCTCTAACACCAGCAGAGACTTGGCTTCGCTTATTTCCTCTGCAGTTCAACGCCTGCTGTGTGATGCACATTATCCTTATCACTCCTCTTCAGAACGAGACATACGGTATGTCTTGGCTTGGAGTCAACATCATGCCATCAATTATAATGGGCACAACACCTTCAATGCACTGGAGAGTAAAGATATTATGTGACCTAGCATGCATCTAAGTTGCCCTAGTTTTAAAAGGTCAGGAACGAATAAGTGAGCCAGCGTGCAAAGTAAGATTTTGTTATTCAGCAATTTGGCCATACCATAATATCTCTTTTCCCAGTGAGGAGATTATTTCTGCTAGTGAACGCACAGTGGACGTCTTAAAGCTTAACTCTATGCTTATTCATCAGCAACATCTTAGTGAGTTGATGTATGTGATGATGTATGATCATATGCATAATATGATGAAAAACAATTTAAATGAGGCAAGAAAATGGCTCATAAATAATGCAAAAGGGAAAGCAGTTTAATACCAACAATTGCAGCTTCACATTAGATATAATCTCTTTGCTTCGAGCTATTGTTTCCTCATTCAGGCAGAATGCTTTCCCAGGTATGGATCGCCACTCTGCAATAGGCCGATTAAAGCAGCACTTAAATCAGTTGGCAGGTGGTTATATCCTTAGGACGAAGCAGAAGAATATCCATCCTCTCATGGACGGTCATGACTCTTGCAATCTTGGAAACGTTTTTTGTGCAGGCCTTAATAGGATATTCTTATTATTATTGCAGCAGCAAGATGTCTCACTGAATATTGGCATCCAGCACATTGGTAAGACAACAGATATAGTGAAGGCTAAAAGGCTTAAATATGTTAGTGTCTATTAATGTTTGACTTGTTTAGTTTCCAAACAATTCAAACACTAATCAACATTAACATATTTTAGCCTTTAAAGTATATATTACAATTTAGCAAGCAGTAGCTTATCAAATCAATAGAGCTGTATTTCTTACCATCCGATTAGTGTACCACCATTTTCAATATTTCAGTTTACTGTCCGCTAACTCTTTAGAGAACATTTGTGATAAAATTGCCATTTAGCTACTAAATGCTTTAATGTATTCACAAGTTAGGCGCCTAGTTACAGCTAAATCTAACAACTGCAAGCGCAGGACCAGATGCTGGGTGTTTAGTCACAGGTTATACATTGAAACTAAACTAAGCTGGGACAGCAATATCTACAGCCATAGCCACAGCAATAACGGCAATAGCCACAGAAAAAGCATTACCGCTCTACAATGAGCTTTGGTTGTCAAAACTAGGATTCTCTACCACAAAGTCCAGCAGTGGCTCAGTCAGTAGGGGCTTGGACTGGGAATCGTAGGATTGCCGGTTCAAGTCCCCGAACAGACTTGAAAATAATGGAAATATGGAAAGTGGACTGCTACTTGGAGAGGTCCCGGTTCACCTCCTAGGCCCTGCTGTGGTGTCCTTGAGCAAGGCACCAGACACCTCCTACCCCCCTCCCCATTGCGCTGCACAATAGCTGCCCGCTGCTCCTAGTACTAGGATGGGTTAAATGCATAGGAAAAATGTCACTGTGTGTGCTCTGTGTGCATGTATGTGACTAACAAAGAGGGTTTCATCCTACTTAGTTTAACGGAAAAGACTGATAAGGATGGATGCCTACAAACTGAGTAAAGGTTAAGTTGTAAGGTCGACGCTTTAGTTACATAAAATATGTTTTAATTGTAGGAAAGGGAAGAGTCCAGCGCACTAACGAAATGGTAAACCCTGCATTGCCATTAAACATTGACATTGACATAAATTCTGAGATGCAGAATCGAACACAGCTCCTCGGAATAATGGGCTTCTTTTATAGGAATGAGGATGAAAGGTGGTTGCAAAAACCTTTAATGATCATTTTCTTTTTCTGTTATTTCCTATTAGTCCAGTACTAAAATGTGGTCAGACTACGGGTTTCAAATAGTCTGCATTAAGCCAACAGAATACAAAACACTCATAGTGCCTTTCCGCCCACACAAACATGCATTCATTATCTAAACTGACTTGCTGGCAATAGCAGACAATGGTGTTGGTACATCTATTAGTCTCAATGTATTAATATAATTCATCATAACCAGTGGCAACTCTACTGCCTCTTGTCTTCCGGCTCTCTCTTTGACCCACTCAGTCACTTTCTCTCTCTCTCTCTCTCTCTCTCTCTCTCTCTCTCTCTCTCTCTCTCTCTCTCTCTTTCTGTCTTCCTCCACATTGCAGTTGCCATGGGAATGAGTGGATCACACTGACCTAATTAGACAGCCATGCAATGATGAAATATGCACAACAGGCCCTTTAGTGCCATGGCGGACGTACAGTAGGGACAGCAGGTCAGAGCTAGCATTAGCATGAGGACAATCTAAAACAGCGGGTTGGAACCGGTCCTCTGATTTGGGAAAGGTAAGATGTTTGGTTCAGTCGTCAGTCAGAGACGCTCACTGGGAAGATTAGCAATGGATTCTGGGAGGAAAGCATGTGGAAAGAGATGAGAGGGAGGGTACAGCATGACAGAGATAGCTACTGTACAAAGATCAATTGGATATGGAGGGGAAATGTGCAGTGGGAGAGTTTATGCTATGGGATATGATACGTTTAAGGTAAATCAGAGCAGAAATGCACTTAATCCCTGTTGAGCCACACTACACTGCATTCAACAGGAAGTAGTGATTCCCCTTCCTTTTACATTGAGCCATTAAGTGTATTACGTAAATGTCCGGCTATGCCACTTTTTGGAATTCAGCACCTTCAAAGTCATTTTTTTGGACCTAAAACTCCCAATCATGATGCAGAAACATCCCAACAAGACATAAAATAAAGACTTGATAATAGTATTCCTGATACTGGATACTATTGAGGTCTTCTTCTTCCAATGCAGCTACAGTATTTAAATAGAATGTAACTTTGGAGGAGATTTCCTTTTCGGTTTCTGGACGGTGCCTCTGTGCTGCACGAGTTGTTCTCCAAGGGTACAAGTCACAGAATCACAATTAGCACATGCAAAGAGAGAGAACACACAAGCAACACAAGTTTGTTCTCTAAACTTTTGGCCGTCACTGTCTTTACACGACTTTCCATGATGTGTAGAAATTCAGACAATACATGACAGTGGAAATAAATGCTTAAATATTAAGGCAGATAAAGCCCTGTGGAGAACCATTCAGAGATCAAAGATCTCCTAATTTAAAATCTCCAGACTTGTATCAGTGTTGAATTGAAAAACATAGCCTGATGAAAGGGATCAAAGAATACAGACGGAAAAGATTTGAATATGAAGTAAGTCTGGATATTACAGTTTAGGCATGAATAATTTTTCATCTTGCATAAAATCCGTCCACGATTTCATTCTTCATAGCTATACCAGGTGCAGAGGCTAAGCACACACTTTTTAACTCCCAAATGAAGGATTTTTCTTTAATTAAGTGTGAAGATTGTTGAATAATTAGTGTAATAATGGTACTAACAAATGGACAGACGATGATTCTCGAGACTGAGGCAAGCAGCTGTCGGTATGTCTGTCTGTGTGAGGGATCTGTCTCCTCACTAAAATGCGCCATTAACCCTGAGGCCAAAAGTACTAGAGATGGGTAGCTCCCAGTTGTGACTCGGTGTTAACTGAGTAAATGTGAAGCCGTGCAGAGCTGAAAAATGAGCAAGTAACTCAAGGATCAAGATACCAAACCTGTGCAGAAAAACAAATCTGTACAGCTGTGATTAAAAAACATTTAATATTCAATCCACTTGAAGAACAATGAATGTGGGAACACATTAACACAACCACACGTCTCAATCTCATTTTTAATTTAACCCTATTCAAATTGTGTACTGCTCCCACATCTAAAGTGTTTTTTGTTGATTGTAAACAAATCAGTGAATGCCTGTTCATATACAGTACCTATTGAAATATACAACTCCGGAAAAAAATAAGAAACCACTCCAAATTGTTCTTAAATCTTTATCTCTACATGTAAGGCAACCATTCCAGTGCCTGTTGAATTCCAACACAGAGAAATGCATACCTATACATTACAAAACAAGAGACAATAATAATGCTAATGTGGTCTCTTCATTTATCCCGTGGCTGTATACATATATATATCTTTACATACATACAGTGTATATAAAATTGAAAACCAACGATTTGCAAACACTGGTTGCTGAAGCTTTGACAGTCAGAAGCCATCCAGCTGATTTCAAGTGAATGACCTCAGATGTCATCATTTCAATGGTTCTGACTCTCATTTGGTATAGTAAAAAGAAAGGTCAATTTTCTCATCAAACAACTACTGTAACACAGGCAGATAGTCCCTTTTTTGGTGCTCATAATGAGAACAAACAACACCTTTATGTAGTACGAGGGTGGAAGTTCCCATCTGCAGGGCACATCACCTCTACTGTACGTCAAAGATGACTCTGAATCTCTCACCTCCCCTTGATATTACGTAAAACACACTCTTTAAACACATGGGGTGTTAAAGTTGATTCTATGTGGCAAGCTCTTTTTTGGGAACCAAATTGCCCTTAACCTGGATTTACCTGTGTTGTGTTGCATAGAACTAGTGTTGCACAGAACTAGTCTTTATTCTGAATGGAAGCAGTGTGGAACGCAATTTCTGTCAAATGATTGCCTCCTTTTAAAAGGACATAATTGTATTGTTCAGGGAAAGGTCATGTTCATATGAGAAACTTGCTATTTTCAATCAACGTAGAAATAATCAGTAGCTTTAGTCCGTGTTTTCCATTAGACGCTGTCATTCACTCCCACATTAACTTCCAAAGGAAACACATAGAAACAGCTCTGTTTTTAAGTATGGTGGTTCCACGATGCATAGCGCTCAATTTGTGGCAACCCATGGGGATTCAAATGGAAAGACGTTTTCAGAAGATAAACAATGGTGTACTTGACTTACCTCGATCGCTGTCGTACAGGTAGGCAAACTTGTCCCACTTGTAGTACTCAATAAGGCTGAGGAGGGGCCCTTTGATATCGGGTCTCATCTGGATGATGAACTGCTGATTCCCATCCAGAGGGAAGCTGGGCGTAATGAAGGATACATGGAGCGTCCCACAAAATGACGAGATGGTATTGACAGACTTCTTGTCGTAGAATCCGAAGATGGCGTACACACCTCTTGAGAACTGTGAACAGACTGAAGCAAAGGAAAGAGGATTGTTAGCTGGGTTGCTTAAGACTTTGACATTTTTCCTTTCAGAAACAAACTCTCTCATTTATTCGTGAAGATTTTACAGCTTTGTTCCATAACTCACAATAATGTACACATCCCAGACATTCATGACAAACCTTTGAAGCACATTAGCGCCGCATACAACTGTTAAGGGCCGCCACTTTCTCTTCTTCCGGCTGATTAATAGATAGCTTTCCATAAGCTCTGCCAAGGGAGTGCTTGCATTCAACTGCAAAAGGTCCTCTTTACACTTGTTACTGTGTGAAACTTTTATGACTTGCCCTATGACTTTTTGATAAAGTAGGAATAGGCGATGTAGAGTATGTCAAGCGATCACCGAGACCGCACATCAATTCTTTATATTGGATTTCCATCTATGCTGTACCATGATACGCTGTTATGGATGCTGAAATGGCGCTGTTTAATTCTTTTCAGGCAGAAAACCATTTCAGGCTTCTCCTATGGGAATAAATGACAGGGCAGATACAGTGCGCAGCTTCACCATCACCTATAGACAGTGTATGTGTCAAGGGTAGCTCATATACCCTATTTAATACACATTCTTTGGAGGCCATTAGACCTAAGTGATCAGCATTCCAGCAGGATCCTTTTATGTTACGCAACCAGCATGTATGATGGTGCTGTGTGTTGGCATCAGACTGTTTGCATTACATCCACATCTTGTTGACTCTGCACAATCACCTTTGTTCAATAATGTATGCCCCCTTCTCAGGTACATACAGTACAATACCTTTTGCTGGCGTCCAACATTCATTATGCACAGAGCAGAAAAGGGTACTGTGCACTCAAGATAAACATGAATACTGAACGTCTCAGTAATCCCGAGGTTGCAGGTTATTTTTTAAACATTGTACCAGGGTCAGCAGATTGGCATGTTGCTTGTAAATGGGTATTGATTGAATGTAAGCTAATCAGGGTTATTGAGTTGGACATATGTGTCCTCCAATGTAATTAATCTAATGAGTCCTTTCCTTTTGGACAATATAAACAGGATGACTTGCTGACAAAGGGAACTGGAGTCCATATATCATATAATAGCTAGCTTGGTGTAAGTACTGTAGTACTGTAGGCACTCTGCCACTTCTGTTATGACCATGGCAGATATCATTGATGACTCGAACATGCTGGGAAGCATAAAGAGGGGCTGCTGTGGTCTTAGCAACATGGAAATGGGAGAATGTGAACAACAGATTCACATGGAAGCTTTGCTCTACTGATTTTTATGTTAAAAGCGTTCAATTGTGTACCCAGTGAGTACTCTTAACAGCTTCGTTCTTGTCCTGTGAAGCACCGATCAGCTTCATCAGTGAAGTTTTGGCCAAAATGAATGGCAGCTTATTAAAATGCGTCTCTAACAAATGTACCCAGCACTCCGGAGTATTTTGTCTTACTCTTTTCACCAACTGTGTCTGTGCTGAACAGGAAATACTCACTTGGACCATGAAGAAGTCAAAGGATTTATTTCGGACAACAGTGATTCCTTAAGTAAAGTCAAATTGATTTGCTGCTTAGTTAAGGTGACTGAAAGGGCATGTCAATAGCTTGGATACAACAATAAAGCAACTGATTACAAAATATCTGGTTATTTAATAAAAAAGTATAATACTCAAAAAATAAAACAAGTCATAAATCAATCGACTTTCAGATTAAATACCAAAATGGGTATATTTCAGATATTTACTTCCCAGCACAGTGACGAGGTGTTTTCGCCACAGCTCTTATTCACATCTCCATTGCAGTGGGTGCTAAAGCTTATGGGTATTCTAGTATTTGATGCCAATGGGCCCATCCGAGGTGATGAAATTGGAGATGTTGAACCTTAAGATGTCAGCCTAAACATGATTTTCACCAATCAATAATGAAATATAATAATAATGAAACCTTTATTAATTATTGTTTGTTAATGTGTACTTGGCAGCCATTCTATATGTAGTACTTCTTGGCAAGTGAGCCAAAATACAAATGACTACCATTGTCAAAAAAATCAGCTTCTCTATCCTTGAGGCTACTTCAACTCTCGCTGTCTTTCAACCCCCAGAGTCCAAAAAAATGCAAAGCTCATCTATAATTGGCCAAAATAAATGGGGGCAAGGCCAGCTTTTATCCAGCGCCAGTATGTGTGTGCTGCCAAAATCTTTACCGTTCCATCAACTCAAGCAATTAAATGTTCATCACAGTAGTCCGGGACAAACCGTTAACGGCAGTCCGATAACCTCCATCAGTCTGTGGCACCGTTCCTAATCTTTTTAGCAGCAGGCAGTGTCCGGGGATGAGGCCACGGAGAGATCAGAGCTCACTAATCTAATTTCACTTTTGTCTAACCGCGAGCTAATAGAACACAACGCGTATCGTCCGTTTAACTGTTCCAATCTAGCTGGAAAATGATTTTGTATAGATCAGTGAGGAGGACGAAACATTCCTCAGAAGGAACATGTCAAACAAGTCAGGGCAGTCGGTTCATACCAATGAGAAAAATGAACATGTTTGACTTTCATTTAGTTTCATCAATCCATTTTTTTTTGCCTCGGAATAGAGTCAATGTAATAGGAATGACCTATTATGCCAAACCCAGCTCCCTGTGGGTAAATCCTCCCTTCCTCGTTAGCTATAATAATTGAACAGCAACATCTTTAATAATGATATATAGTTGTAGTTTAAACCTAACAGTGTATAAACTAGTTAGAATTAGCCTTTAGTTAGAACGAAACCAAGTACAACAAGAAAATGCTTACATAAAAGAAAGGTGCCCTTACTAAGTACTGTAGTTTGTATAGATGCTACATATGCTGATTATACTGGACTTTACATCCACGTCACTGTAACAACTTTATTGGATATGTAAAGAAATGTGGACTGTGTAAGAAATCCTTTTCTAAAAGTGATTGTCCTCTGTTCAAATCAGTTTGCTTTCATTGATTTTGAGACGATGATAAGTGTCTCTGTCTACACAAAGCTGATGGATATGTATAAAGTTTGTCACTCCAATAGAACATCTTATACACAATAGAGTTTTTATCCTCCTGTGTTCTCCAGCATTTCATACAGATGAAACAGAGGTTCACATAAGTTCATGTCATATTCTATGTTGCACAGCATGACAGTGATGGGACTTGTATGCCGTGCAAAGCTCACATTGTTACAAAAGGAAAACATTGTTCCTTGTCTTGACATCACAGAACAGAATTATATATTCCAGCACACTTCACTGCAGCCCCCTGAAGCCAACAGAGCTGTAAGGTTTCCTCCTGTCCATGTGTCACATCCGTCCATTGTCATGTTTCTAAAGCTTCTTTAGCTGGCTCTCTCTCGCTGGTGCGCTTGCTAAATTTGCCCGGGATTAAAACTCTCTGAGCTCATGCTTAGAGACTGGATTTCCCCATGACTGTGCAGCAGCTTAGGCCAAAGTGAACAGTTTGACAACATGTTACTTTATTACCAAATATGGTAATTCACATCCAGTAGCCATGCACCACTCGTCTGTCCAGGCAGTGGCCGTTAAGAGGGGATTTTGCTGGATCTGCAATGTGTCAGAATAAGGAAGAGCAAGTGTTCTTTTGAATTGGCAAGACATCTGTGTGCCCAATAGAGAATTGATAAATGTTTAATTAAGGAAGAAATGCCAGCCATAAACAGCAACGTTTAGAAACACAGACCATAGTGGAAAAAGCCATTAAGCCTCCGTCACATTTGACCGCTTTTCAATGAAACCAGGGAACATATACTCTCAACCCCCCCATCTAAACTTAGAAAAAAATAAGAATGACTGAGTAAACCTTTATTTTCTTTTTGTTGTTGATAAGGTCACCTTAAATTGTCACCATGACCAAAATGATGAAACGAATCATATTATGGCTCACTGCTGTATCTGTACCAAACCCAGTTTTCCCTCTGATAATATAAAAAAAAAAGAAATTCAGTTCTCACTTAATCTGGGAACGTAAGATAAACACACTGTCTACTTGGGGAATTGCAATCCTGACATTGTAGTTACAGACAATAGTGCATTGCCCACAATATACACATGTACACTTGCATGTTTGTCTGCGTGTGGTTGTTGGTCTGTAAGCTCGTTGGTCTAGAATTTCCGCTTGAAAATGAACCAGTCATTTCAAAGGAATGTGAAAGCTGTATACATGGGAGCAGTGTAGGGCAGAGAGTCACGTTGGTATGAGAATAAGCTCTCATCATGGAACAAAAGAGGGCCATGCATCACTACTTTCCTGTAGTGTGTTATTTATTGTTTTTTTGTCGACAAAGGCTAAAATCCAGAGTTTCTCTCCCAAACACTCTCCACCTGCCTGAAACGCCTCCATTGGATGTATGTGTTTAACTCCATAGCATACTGACGTCACTATGTAACAATCACGTTTCTATTGGCTAGCGCTACAACACATTGCAAGTAATAGGCTAAGGGGCGGAGCATTTTGAGCTGTCCAATCATAACAGAGCCGGCCAGGTAACCAATCAGAGCAGACTGGGCTCTGGTTTCAGACAGAGGGTGAAAAGACGTGCAGCAGCACAGGCAGTATCAGAAAAATAAAGAGCTTTTTGAACATTAAAGCATGGAGACATGTCACAGTAGAGGCACAAAATACATACAGTGGGGCAAAAAAGTATTTAGTCAGCCACCAATTGTGCAAGTTCTCCCATTTAAAAAGATGAGAGAGGCCTGTAATTTTCATCATAGGTATACCTCAACTATGAGAGACAAAATGAGAAAAAAAAATCCAGGAAATCACATTGTAGGATTTTTAAAGAATTAATTGGTAAATTCCTCGGTAAAATAAGTATTTGGTCACCTACAAACAAGCAAGATTTCTGGCTCTCACAGACCTGTAACTTATTCTTTAAGAAGCTCCTCTGTCCTCCACTCGTTACCTGTATTAATGGCACCTTTTTGAACTCGTTATCAGTATAAAAGACACCTGTCCACAACCTCAAACAGTCATACTCCAAACTCCACTATGGCCAAGACCAAAGAGCTGTCAAAGGAGACCAGAGACTAAATTGTAGACCTGCACCAGGCTGGGAAAACTGAATCTGCAATAGGTAAGCAGCTTGGTGTGAAGAAATCAACTGTGGGAGCAATTATTAGAAAATGGAAGACATACAAGACCACTGCTAATCTCCCTCGATCTGGGGCTCCACGCAAGATCTAACCCCGTGGGGTCAAAATGATCACAAGAACGGTGAGCAAAAATCCCAGAACCACACAGGGGGACCTAGTGAATGACCTGCAGAGAGCTGGGACCAAAGTAACAGAGGCTACCATCAGTAACACACTACGCCGCCAGGGACTTAAATCCTGCAGTTCCAGACGTGTCCCCCTGCTTAAGCCAGTACATGTCCAGGCCCGTCTGAAGTTTGCTAGAGGGCATTTGGATGATCCAGAAGAGGATTGGGAGAATGTCATATGGTCAGATGAAACCAAAATAGAACGTTTTGGTAAAAACTCAACTCGTCGTGTTTGGAGGAGAAAGAATGCAGAGTTGCATCCAAAGAACACCATACCTACTGTGAAGCATGGGGGTGGAAACATCATGCTTTGGGGCTGTTTTTCTGCAAAGGGACCAGGACGACTGATCCGTGTAAAGGAAAGAATGAATGGGGCCATGTGTCGTGAGATTTTGAGTGAAAACCTCCTTCCATCAGCAAGGGCACTGAAGATGAAGCGTGGCTGGGTCTTTCAGCATGACAATGATCCCAAACACACCGCCAGGGCAACGAAGGAGTGGCTTCGTAAGAAGCATTTCAAGGTCCTGGAGTGGCCTAGCCAGTCTCAAGATCTCAACCCCATAGAAAATCTTTGGAGGGAGTTGAAAGTCCGTGTTGCCCAGCGACAGCCCCAAAACATCACTGCTTTAGAGGAGATCTGCATGGAGGAATGGGCCAAAATACCAGCAACAGTGTGTGAAAACCTTGTGAAGACTTACAGAAAACGTTTGACCTCTGTCATTGCCAACAAAGGGTATATAACAAAGTATTGAGATGAACTTTTGTTATTGACCAAATACTTATTTTCCACAATCATTTGAAAATAAATGCATTAAAAATCCTACAATGTGATTTTCTGGATTTTTTTTTCTCATTTTGTCTCTCATAGTTGAGGTATACCTATGATAAAAATTACAGGCCTCTCTCATCTTTTTAAATGGGAGAACTTGCACAATTGGTGGCTGACTAAATACTTTTTTGCCCCACTGTATATAAACCTGAAAAGGAACTCAATATGTCCTGTTTAAAGAAAAAGACCTTTCTCTAGTTGGTCATGTGATCAGGGTTAGCTTTAAAATCCAACTGTGTCAAAATATTTGCAAAGAAAGGACTTCTTTTTACACGGAGAAAGTAAACATTTCATTTCTCTTGATTGTGCAATTTACTTATTTATTAATTGGTTCATTATTTTTTTCAGATTATTTGTGTGTGTGTGTGGTTTATTTATTTGTTGAGTTAAATCAATGTTTAATCAAGTCATCATGTTGGGAAGAGTAATCAAGCAAAGATAGAAAAAAAAGGCTGACTGAAGTAACATTGCAATAATTGTTTTTGCATTTTACTGAAATAAATAAAGGTGTATACATTATTATTGTAGAGTGCATGACAGTTAACATATCATTTATCCACAAATGTATAATTTATACAGAATTATAAGCATTTTTGAATGTCCTGTCTTGAGTTGCATAGGGTAATATAGTCCCCGTAGCAATGTATTATTTTATTTATTGTTCCACAGATCTATACGCACTTGTCAGGCACCATGTGGTCATTATAAGGTCTTGATCACCTCGTTATCACCACAGTGTGTTAAATGTGTCGCAGCAGTAACTCTGGCTCAGTGTTTCACCTTCCGAGGAGAAAGGGCACCCTGTGATATATATATTTAGACGTCCCAATTAACTGACCTCATTTTCACCACCGTGGCACTGAAGGCATCTCCACCACTGTTTACATTGCTGCTCTGTCACTGATCAAAGATAAAATGTGAATAAATTATCTGCTAATAAGACATCTAGATTTAGCTGACATCAAATAAGCCTGAACATCTAAAACGGTCATACATTAGCTATTTAATTAAGAACTTGTTTGAAAAATAACCATTAAAAAGTAAAGAAAAAGTAGGATTTTTTTTACTCATTAGAGAGATTGTTGTATCAGCAGTGGACGACACTACTTGATACTTAATGGGAGACCACCAGAGAACCAGTGCATTGACAAAGAAATGAATCAGTTAAACCCTAATACACACACACACACACACACACACACACACACACACACACACACACACACACACACACACACACACACACACACACACACACACACACACACACACACACACACACACACACACACCGCATCACTGTGTTGGTGATGATCATCAGCAGTCCAGTCACAGCTAACAGAGGTGACTGTTAGATATCTCACCCTCTCCAACACTCCTGTTCTCACCACAGAGAAAAACGCCTCTGGGCTTTTTATGTAAAACTGATTTGTCACCAGTTGGCGAGGCGGCTTAAAGCCACCACCTCTTCTGTCAGAGCAACTTGAGCACATATGTCACTGATATAGTTGCACGGCTTGATTTTTACCTGTTATAACTCTAAATGAACTGGACAAAGTGTGGGGTTTTTGAGTGCCTTCTGAAATGAGCCATATGACTGATCTATGCAGGATTTCTGAATGACCACTGGTTGTTTACGCTATAATTAATGCAAATAAAACTGCTTGGTTAGGGTTATAGGAACAAATCACTTCTAGCATTCAAAAAAACAATTTGACGAGTGTTCGATATGAGGGGAATCAACGTCTCAAGTGTCAAAATCTCATGCTCTCATTACGCAACACACATCTCCAGCCTGCTTCATATTGTAATGTTTTTGCAGTATAACATTGCCACGCTTCATATGTCTAAATGAGGATATATAATGGTAAGGACAGTTATTTTTGGGCATGATCGAAATTGAAACAACTCTCATCTCTGTACACCAAGTGTTTTGGCTGCTGCCATCAGCTGGATAGCTTAGCTTAGCATAAACCTGGCTCGGTCCAAATGAAAGTAAATTAGCCTACCTCTTCGGCACCTCTTAAACTGACTCAAACAAAATATGCACACCAAATCTTTATTCGACTAGACATTCAAACAAAACCAATGCAGTTGTTTGTTGCTAATCCTAGGCAGAAGACATTTTTGAAGCATTAAACAAAAATGTGTTGACTTTGAAGTCATTTCAAAATCCTCCAATCTTTCCCACACTGAAGCAAGGGCTACACAAGCTATGCTGTTAAATCAAATCATTTATTTTCTCACTTATAATATCTTACCCTTTCATTTTTACATATCTGCTTGAATCCAAGATGGCTCTAACTTGAGGCTCTGACTGAAAAACAATTGTGTCTTCTTTTCTGGTCTTAATTAATACACTGTTTAGCCCTCAGCTAAATTCCTATTCACACCAATCCCACTGGATATCTTCAGGTTAAAGGTATTATAAAATACACAGATGTGCTTCACGAGGCTGGACCCTGCAACAATTAAGGAAAGCAAAATACATAAGTATCAACAAACTGTACATTTATGGAGCGTAGGCAGTGTTTCATAACTTCGGAGAGCTTTGTCTGCAGCCCATAACAACATGATGTGGTTTCATTCCCTCTGACTGTTGCCAAGGTAACATATTCCAGCTCTTTCCACACTGCAGAAAATATTCAGCTCGGCATGTCATTTCATGTAGAGCATTCACAGCACCAGCCTTTCGCCTGTAAACACATTTTCTACCATGTAAGTATAAGATCTCATTATGTGTATTGATGTATTTTAACAGCTGTTGTGCAATATATTATAAGTGTTTGTACATGTATGCGTTTTGTGTGAAACCTAGGAAGTGTATGGGGATCCTAATAAAATCCTAAATCCTAAATGTAGTGATGAGGCTTTAAATGTCATTTCTTTTTCTGGAAGGAATTTAAGAAATGAGCCTCATGGATTAGATTCCTCCTCCACAGCTCCACTTGTTTGAAGACAAAATTACCATAAATAAAATATGTGGAAGAGATTTAAAAACTTTCTACATGACAAAACTTCTTTGAAAAAAGATCTCATCATTACGAAATTATTTTCTCTGTAAACTATGAGACATGCATTGCAGCTCCGCGGGCTGTTGCCTGGGTGACAGCTCTCAGTCAGTCTCCTGAGTGGCCGACAGGAAGCCTTCTGGGAGGTGTCAGTGTGGAGCAGCGCGGCTCACTGGGAGGTGTTTGTGTCTGCCATTGAGCAGCAGCTGGTACCTAGAAGAACAGTACAGCTTATCAACTTCTGACTCCCCCTCCTCCCATCTTCCCTCAATCTCCTTCCTTCATTCTCTCTCTCTGGCTTTGTTAGCTGACCTGTTTCCTGCAGGCTTTCTGACGGCTGTGGATGCAGGATGTAGGTTTCCAAAGAACCCAGTCTAATGGCCCACTGGCTATCATTGTAAAGCAACCCACCCCCCAATGTCCCAATCGCCCCTTTCAGCTCAGCTTTTTGTTTCCAAGGCAATGCTCCACCAGTAGCTCAAGGGGTGGGGTCAGTGGTGAGTGGAGAAATGGATGCTTCCGGAACAGCTCATGTGCCAATTATTGACTTGACTTCGACTGCTGACGAGAGTATTTGCATCATTAAGCACTAACTAAGAGTGTATTGTACCTGCCAGCATTACTCCCGTGCATTTTGAATCAATACTATGAACAACATCCAAACAGCCCTCCTGATGTTGTAGAGGAAGTCAGTTTATAAGCCATGATAAGGAGCCATCGAGCCAATAATAACAGGGTGTAAAATGCTATGTCTTCTTGAAGGGAAAACAACCCAAGTAATGTCACCAGGGTTGTTGTTTTACAATTTCCTCTACAGCAAACTTGAACAAAAAGATGCCATGAGGTTGAATTGGTGTAGGATTTTCAGGCTTAACAAAGTGAAGAAAGCATCTTCAGAGCAAACAGCTGTTGTTAAATCTGTCTCTTTGTCTCTAAATCTGCCCCTAGTAACATAGGACTCTTTAAACTTAACTGCGGTATAATATGAGTTCAAAAGTACAACTATTTTTGTGATATATTTAAATGCAGCCAGGAAAATGTTATGATTGAGTGGAGCAGGGTGGACCCAAATGCAGGACGTACAAGGTTTAAACATAAACCTTTCATTGAAGTTAGTCAGGCTGAGCAGGTAAGGCAAAACACTAGTAACAAAACTCTCCAACGAACAAAAACCTGACCACCACTAACAGAAAACTTACAACCATGATAGACTAATCACAAGGACAAGAAACAGCTGGGCAGGGAAGCTAAAAAACCCAAGGGCTCCAGCTGAACAGAATCAGGTAATCAAACAAGCAGCAAAACACAGACAGGAAGTAAAAACAGACGGGGTGAACACTTTAAAAAATAAAACAGGAAACTTTTAAATGAACTTTAACTACCTTAAGGTATGTGAGTTTGTTGCACACAAGACCTGATACATATTAAAATGATCGTTCCAAAACAAGATACTCAACAGTCTGATTGAGCAACAGGAATATCCCTAGTAGCGGCCGAGGCTATTTTGTAGCTTATCCAAAATAACGATGCATTGCTTTGAATAGATTTGTTTCAGATTACCTTAAAAACACACACAAATGTTCAGTCCCACATCTTGGATCTTAATAAGGATCCCTATTATGTGTTGCTGTGTACACCAATCCATCCCACTAAGCACAATAGAGAACTCTGCAGCCATATTGATTCTGCGAACCCGGCCCATACATCACACACAGCTACTTTGTTCGCATTCCCTTTTTCATCCTGTAATAAAACGTATCGTACGTCCGCTGACCTTTAGCGCAAATACCAAAGCCAATTTCAGATATGCTGTTCTAATGATCTTGAAACTTGCCTGAGCAGAATTAGTTACATGTATGAAAAAATAAAAGACGCAGCTTCGTCCAAGATCTGAGCGAGCGCTGCTGCCATGGCAACCAGACACCAAGTGTTGGATGAAGATGAATAAGGACCGAGTCAGAGAGGCGAAGCAAAGCAAATAGACAGGATCCTGTCTTTAATGGCTCCTGTTTATACCGACAGTAAGCTGTATTTTAATACTTTATAGGAACCCATTTTTCCTTCTACCCTCTAATGTCTTGTTAGAGAATCTATAATGGGGGGGATGGGAAGAAATGAGACTTCCTATAAGCATCCCTGGGTCATTTAAAATGACCCCAGGCTCACTCATCAGCACAACATTTCCATTTGACCCCGGCCTCACCCCCCCCCCTCCTCTACTCTTTGTTCCTCACTCTCTCCCTGACCTTCTCACAACCATCTATCCATCATCCACTCATTTCAATACTAAAATTAAGAGGAGCGACGTTGTAGTGTAGTTACTCCATGTCAGAACTAAAACATTGATGATCAAATATTGATTCAGATCCTATTAGGCTCTGCTACCATTCTCATATTAAAGCTGGTTAGTTATAGATTAATACCAATCAGGAACGTGGCAGGCACAATCAAATCAAGGTTGGGTTAGAAATAGTGAAGCAGCTTGTACTCCTAATATCTCAATTGATAAATTCAGTAAAATGAACATTTAGACATCATTCAATTGATAAGTAAAACTACAGTCAAACAAATGGGTTGCTCTGAGTTTCTTGTTTAACAGAATTAATGCTTTAATTAACACCAATCATTTGTACTTCTCCAATTTAAAAAAGGTCTGCATTAACAGCATCAACTGCAAACTCATATGGAAACAGATCAGGAAACATTTACGCTTATTTCAATATGTTAAGTCTTAAAAAACAAGATACATAGGGATAAAGAGGTGCCTCCTATATAGACAGGTTTCAGAGACAAAGTGTAAAGTATGGTATAATGCTGTACTACACTACCTGGCATAGAGAGTATACAACATAACTTAGCATTTCTGAATGTGAAAGAGGATGAAACATTCTCGACAATGACAGCCACTTTAGAAATGACTTTATTTTTTAGCATGCGCTGCTGCCCTGTATTTCTTAGAACACTTTTGACATTGTGTATTGTGTCAAAGCTTTGAATAAGTGCCTAAAAAGTCCCGTGGAAAAAAGATGGAGATAACATTTAACTTGAACTTCAAAACGGGAATGTGACCTTTCAGAGGCCTCAGTGTTCACAATAAAGTGAGCATTAAAAAGTCAGATTAGTTGCAGCTTCAACCCTTTCATGGGATTTGATTTCTCAGTCTGGCGGATATTCATACAAATCAAATAAAAGACAATTGACAAACCACGCTGTTTTACAGAACGCTGCTTTTTGTTCAACTAGAAACAACCTGTTTTTGTGTAGAGATGGCCATGACGACAACGACATTCTGATATTTTCAGCGATCATTTCCCGTGGGTGAGTAAATGGCATGTAAAATAAAGCAGTATATAAAGGTAATGATGTAAAATATTTACCAATATCAATTAAGGTTGTAATTTTATGGCTGAGTTGATGATCATCTTAGCCAAAGAAACCCATTTGCATGGTGACAGCTACGTTGGCTTGGTTGTCCAACAAAAAAACACTTCCTTGAAATATATTGGACTGCAGCTTAGATAAGGATAACATGTATTTAAAGGACTGTATTATGTTTTGTTTTATCTACTTGGTAATCAGAGCAGGGAAAATATTATTGTTCAGATGGTTCCCCACTTTGTTCTGGACTGAAGTATCTCTACAACCATTGGATAGATGTTCATACAACTGTTAAGTCAGTCATGGTCCGCAGAGGATGAAGCCCACTGACTCTGGTGAGACTCTGGTTTTTCCTCTATCACCACCAGCAGGTTGAAGGCTTCACTTACGCAACATGTTGCCATAAGTTGTGATCAGACCAATCCCAATGACTTTATTTTGAGGGTTATTTATTAGTTTAACAGGGAAAGTGCACATTCATCAACATTGCTGTAAAAGCGCCAGAATTAACCAAAGGCTAATCTTCGTTGATCTCCTGAATTTTACGCTTGCACTACATTGAGGTTGACAAACATGAAGCATTTTCACTTGCCTTCAGTTATCAGGAACTGCATTTGTAGAAGCACAATACATTTAACCAGCATAAGTAACATGATCTTCCTAAAGGCATTGCTCAGACAGAATAAAAAGGTCAGATTCTAAAAAGTTTGGATTTATTTTATTGAATGTGAAGCTATTACTGTGTTTACTTCTTGGCCAGCAAATGCTGAAATCAGAAAGTGTCAGATAATGTATGCAGTTTCCCTCTTTTCAGAGCCTTTCTCCCGCTGTTTTATCACAGTAGGGTGTGAATGTGGTGCTGCTCAGAAATGTGAGGGGTTATTTTATCTCTGGACCATCAGTCTCTTGACTAACTTTAGTGTCACTCTGATAAAATGGGAGATGACAGTTTGGACGAGTCCAGATTTGCCTCTTGCCAGCTGCAAAGCAACAGTGTCCGCCAGTCTTCTGCGTGAGTGTGCACGCAGCTGGATGTATCGTTCTTTAAAGTGCGTCCGTTTGTTTGCCCACTCTTGTTTCACACGATGATCTCAGTGGACACGGGGGCTGACCTAGCTTCTGTGGACCCGCCACTGGCCAAAGTCGCTACATTTCTCTCATATTGGTTTTGACTGTCCCTGTCATTGTCAATGTAATGGTTTTGTCCTCACACCTATTAACATACTTGCTTGTCCTTGTGGTTGATTTCTATGATTGGGAATTTTACCTTATTTTTTCATGCGAGGGCGACACTGAAGAGGACACTACTTTAACTTTGACATATTGGTTTTACATCATGCACATTTTTTACATTAAGCTGTTGGGTCGTTTCCCCAAAAGCCACTATATCTTACTGTGTTGTGATCAATTCATTTGCATTTACAAAAAGAAAGTCTGGGACTCTTCCCATGTTTAATTTAGACTGGCGTCACTGTCGCCATCAATCAATAATTGGAAAGTGTCGCTGCGGCTTGTGTAGAAAAGACCTCTGTTTATTTAAGGAGAATCAATGTTATTCCGATTCAGTTATTCTGGCTAATGCACCAAGAGGTTTTACCAATATCAAATCAATAATATGAATACAAATATGTATACAGACTACAAACCAAAACAGAACTATCTTTGCAGCTGTTTAAATCCCATCCTTTCAAAACTTCTTGAACTCCTTCCTATTACTGCTCACTTTGTCTGTCTTTGAAAGGATTTAGCAATAACCTTGCAAATTGAGGACTGATTGTCCTCTTTTATTTTTATCTCTGAGAGCAGCAGGGTAATAGACCAAAACCTCACAGAAAAAAAAAATCATAAGAACATAAAAACACCCACGCACAAACCTTTCTGACACAAAGGCACAATAAAAACAGCAGCACCCCAAAACACGGCTTTCACATCCTGCTTACAATCCATGAATTCCCGGCACATCCCACTGAATCCATCCCTGGCTGACCTATGAGACGTGGGAGGGGGATGAAGAAACTGCCCACAGACTGCGGCCTCAGGGGTGTTCACATGGTGAAACACCCAAGGTCCCTTTAATGGGGACAAACATAATCTCAGAGCCAGGCAGTAGTAGAGCAGGACGGATCCACGGCTGCAAACCAACTCAACTCTCCCTGTGAGTGTGTAATCTTAAACACAGTCAAAGCACTTTAGCTAGAGTAAAGTCGATAAACAAGATGCAAATTTGGAGGAAGGCCCTGAACATCCAAAAGTACGATTTATTGGAAGCAGCATTTACTTATAAATATAAACAAATACTCCAACTGCAAAAGGCACGCAACAGACCAGAATACAAAGCAAACATGAGACATATTCATTCTTCTTTCTCCTGTCAACATTTTAGTTTATTTTTAGGAATTGCAATCATTTCTTAAATAAGCATTTCAGGTCTAGACAATGCAGGAATAATATTATGTGAAATCAAACAATACTTCTATACGATTGTAGAAAAAAGCCACTGACAAGCCAACAGCTGCTGAGATGTGTTGGCTGAAGTCCAGGCGAGACCTTAAGCCGGCAGACTATCAGGGGACAAGTCCTTACAACAGCACAATAATAGCAACGTCTGCAAAACAGACTTTCCTTAGCAGCACTGCTGACAATGTAAAGAAATGTTTTAAGTGGATAAAAGCTATAAATTAAGTCGACAAAGTTAAGAGACACGGTGGAAGAAAGAGAGCAGAGCTTCAAGGAAATGTATTCATCAGCCCTGCATGCTGATTGCATGCTGATGTATGGGCTGCTGTGAGGAATGACACTGAAGGTTTAACGTATTCTTTACCAGAATAAGAAAGGTAAGAAGGCAAGAAAACAGTTCCTGCAAGTCAACATAATACGAAATGAGATAGGGAAAATGTAGAATCACAACATATAATGCTTCAAAAAGCACTTTAAGTTATCCCTGTGTCCCTATAGATATATCCCTGTGTCCCTATAGATATCCATACATACTCTGAATAAGTATTAATAGATTAATATCATTATTACACATCATGTAAACAGCAGCTCCTTTGTTAAAGAACAGGCAGTCGAGGATGGTTCCGTCGACCATTAGCTTGAGCCATCGTGCCCTTTTTAAAGGACACAGCCAGCCTAGAGACAGTTGTTTTTACGCGTGTACGATACATTTACATTTGCTCAGTGAGACATAACATTAGAACAACAGAGAGCACGGGGACCGCTCTGCTTATCACACTGTTAAGGTGCTCTGGCTCTTTTCCCTTTACTCATTCTCATCAATTTCCATACATCTCTCTCTCATTTCTCTTTCCTTCTTTCTCACACAATACACACACACACACACACACACACACACACACACACACACACACACACACACACACACACACACACACACACACACACACACACACACACACACACACACACACACACACGTCCTAAAGAGTTGACAAGAACACCCTGTAACACAACACAAGAGACCGGGATCAAATCTTAATCACCACAATGTTGGGAAGGACATGTTCTATTCTGTGCACGCTAATGAGCCTCCGCCTTCAGCAGAAAAGGTTATGTTATTAATTCAAGGTAATTTGAAGTGAACTTCAAGTAAATGACAACATATTTGTCTCTGATCTATCTTGCATTAATGTGTAATGTAGCTTTCCTATGGCTGCAGCCTTAGCTTGACGCTCGTAACAATTTCCCTCGTCGTAATCCAGATCAAAAAATCCACAGGACAACTCGGTAAATTCAACCGTTTACTTCGATTCAAGAAACATAAGCACAGAAAAGAATGTCACTTTACAAAGTTACACAATTATTCCAAAGATCGAGAGAGAGTGAGAGAGTTCAAAAAACTGTGTGGCTCCACTCTTGCATTTCCTGACTGACCCGAGATTAACCCCGGAAACTCCTCCCATGAGTGAACCAAAAATAAATTAAAAGGCACACAGTGACTAAGATGCCACAATCATAGTACATATTTCCAAATATTACAGATGTAATATAAATGAGACATTATGTCAATTATCCACACACGTTTGTAATGTGAATAAGTAACTAACTTAACACATTACTGTAAATATGAACTGTAACAACTTAAACCTGTACATATTCCTTCTCATTCCTTCTAACTCAATGATACATTTATTGATGACTGTCATTTTGAATATGAACTGAATTATTGAAGTCAAAACATCAACAAACTGCATTTAGGCTCCTAGATGTACTTAAATTGCACTTGCAAAAGCCATCCCAAATTGTAATGCCTAATACTGATTAACATTCATTATGTTTACTTACATTTTGAAAGTCTTTAAAACATTATTGAAAATGTAACGGTTGACGATGGCCATGAGATAACTAAAACCGTTTGGAAATGTACAATAAATGGTCTTAGTGTACGTTTTTTTTTGTGCCAAATTTGCTTCAAATTGTCAGCAAAATGACAGTAATATAAGAATTATTAGCATTTTTATTACCATTTCAGCAATTTTATCAAAACTGTTTTATTTTGTCCCTGTATAAAAAATACAAAGATAGTTTTAAATTGTATTCAAATTAAAAAATATAAAGAAATGTGTTATTTTTTTGTCAAATAACCTTGGTTTGTTGATATTTAAACAATTATATTCTAAACTTAAGCTAAAATAAGTTCAATATTGTCAACATGACCATCTGCTTATGTGTATTTGTGTGTTTCAAGCTGCTACAGAATCTCCATTCAAGCTTTATGGATGCTGTTGTGAAACGGTGCCCTCCATCATATCCGTCATAAGTTCTAGATGACAGTGGATCCATAATCATTCTCGCAGCCCTGCCTCCATGACACAGTCCCTGACAGCAAATAATCTGTATCCTGACTTATTCACAATATGGAACAGTAACAGTAAATGGTTGTTGTCCCTGATGTTCCTGTCACTGAACAAGCTTTTAGAGCTTGATAAAAGACTGCAGGAATGTGAGCAAGTTCCTTTTTTATTTTTTTAACTGAAAGCTTTGGGAGGAGACATCTAGATAGAGGCCCAACTACAAAGCCTCAGTTACATCTTTTTTAGGATAAGGATCTGTGTTCAGAGGACACTATCTCTGGATCTCTGTTTGCCGACCTAAGACGTGCAAAGATATTAATATTGTTGCGCTGGTGCAGAGACACAGTCTGTGTGCTTACATAAGTACTGTAAAACCTTTAATGCATGAATGACACCTGATTCTGGTGACTGAAGTCTGTGACACACAATTGCTCAGCTAAAGGAAAGGACCCTCCATCTGGCAATGAAAGCCTATTAGGTGACAGCATATTGCATCATGTCTGCATCATGTACTGAAATGTAATCAGCTGCTGTTAAATCATGTTTATGATCAATTGGCTGTGTTCCATTGTCTGCAGCAAGGGGATGCATACTAACTGGATAATCATGTGCATGTATGCTAAATGCAAACAACAGGGGAGAAAAAAACATTGTGAAATTAATCATGAAATCGATTTCTTTAAATGATCCTAAGTCAAGGACCACTGACTGCTTTTTCTAAGAGCTTTCAAAAGCAGTTCATTGTCTTAATTAGCATATTGACTCATCACTAGTTCAATTTGTTTGACGACAAAGATGACTCAGCAAGTAAGTGGACCATGATTGAAGATTATTAAGTCAAAAGAAGAACATGCTATTCATTTTCATGTATCTTTATGTTCAATCAAATTGAGACAGCTTTTAGATTGGGTTTTTGAAAGTTCCGGTGAGTTTGGTGCATTTCTGCAGTGATCATTTAAAGTTACCTATCGAACCGAAATCAAGGTACCGAGAAGATTAGCTTTGTTTCTGATCATCTATTTACTAAATCACAATGTAAGGTTCTCGTCTGGCTTTAACATGTAACATTTATGTCTAGTGTACTTTGAGATGCACTCAAAGTCGCTGTCGCTGGAGGACAAACGAGTTTCTTCCTGCCTGGATCAGAGAGAAAAATGCTTTTGAGCCACCTTCCTCGGAGGCACTGAGCAAAGTAAGTCATTGGATATGAGACAGGAGGTGACTTCCCGCCTTTTAATCTGTTGTAACTGATGCTATCTCAGTCTTCTGTTTTTTGAGGACAGAGTGATAAGGGCTCGGTTGAGGGCTGTATTCAGGGCAGGCAAAGATCCGCAGAGGGTTCTTTAGCCTCATTTTCTGACCGCCCAGCTCCCAGGCCTATTTAATATTTCAAAGCTCCCTCTGAAATGGAGGAGAATGCACCTAATTAAGTGTGAACAATAAATTGGCTATAACCAATGCTCTTCTGTGCATATATGGTCGTTTTGAGCTTTTGATCATTCAGCAAGGTCCCTGGATGCATCTGTGAGATGCTCTATGCATGTAAATGCATGAAATTGCAGTATGACGTGATTCAACCATCACAAACTGGAACTTTGAAGTGTTAAATCGCTGGCCAGCTATCAGAGACCTCATACTGGTCTTCTGCTCTCAGAGGAGGAAAAGGGGTTTGCTCTGACAAGAGGCGTGATTCAAACAGAAAGCATGGGAGTATGCTACAGCACAATTAAGTCTCATTGGGTACTCAAACGCAGATCACACAGGCACATAACCAGATGCACATTATAATATGAACGATTGTACTGCCTTAAAAGAAAAGCCTTCTGTAGATAAACTCCTACTTATTTACCTGTGATGCCCATTTTGAGTAAATTATTTTCTGATGTTACCCAGAATGCCTTTCAATGTTTGTCCAATTAGAAAAAAAATGTGATGTTGTAATGCATCAATAATTCATTCAAGTAACACAAAGCTTGTCAGTAAAGGTGTCATTTTGCACAGCTGGTAGTCAAAGTGCAAGCTGTAGCTGTGCTGCGTTCTGGAGATTGATTATTGGACCTTCATGCAAAATGTAAAATGTATAGAGAGCCCAACCATTGATGCTTTTGAGAACTTAATACAAAGCAATGACAACTTGTGACCCAGCATATATGAGTTTAGATTTAAATTGAAAAATGACTTTTCCCTTTCTTTCATTTCAATCATTAAAAGAAAGTGACGAACAAGCATCACTTTCCTCTAATGTTGAATACCCAGATGGTATCATGCAGAAAGATGTCGAAGACAAAGTAGACTAATCTCAATTTAATCAATGTATTCAAGCCATTACAGACATAATGGTATTGTGCTTTGCCAAAACGCTGCAGGGCAGAAACATGTAGATGGTAGTTTGTTAGAAATAGAAATTGGTGCATTTATCAATGAGAACATAACTCTATAGAGAACATAATGTCTTCATAAATATCAGATCAAAACCCAGCAACCAAAAGGAAGTCCAAATCGATAGGTTGCTTCTGATTTTAATAGCAATAGAATAATCCTATGTAAAGCATACTCCATTTCAAAGTTGGAAAATGCAACACCAAACAGGTTACATGACCCAAGAAATTCAACATCCACCACCAAAATATACACGATTGTCCTTTCACAGCATGGTATTGTTTTAGGGTGCATTAGTCATTTATCCACATTGAGTCTCAGAGGTGATTCTATTCTAGGAAGTTCGAACAAGATCTCTTTACTTTTTTATTTCATTGCTCTGGGTGGAAAGCGCACTGCAATAAAACTGCACACACACACACACACACACACACACACACACACACACACACACACACACACACACACACACACACACACACACACACACACACACACACACACACACACACACACACACACACACACACACACACACACACACACACACACACACACACACACACACACACACACACACACACACACACACAATGACTCCCCTGATCTTGGCAGCAGATGCAGGCCTGTCCAGATGAACTGTTATTGATGGAGGGATGCATCATCCTCCCTCCCACTGTCTCTGACACTGCACTGATGAAGTGTGCTGCTGCTGCACAGGCCAAGAACAACCAGACTGTGATGTCTGTAGGCTGCAGGTCCAAATGTTCCGACACTAATTTAATAATCTTAAATGATGTATTTACCATATTCAATTGCACTCGCAAAAAGATAACAGACAACAATACTTTATCAGACCACTATAGTTTGGTCCGGAAAATATGAAGGGTCAGTTTTTTGCTATTGCAGAAGGCAATGAATGCAAATTGACTTCTCAGTTGTTTCCACTACAGTACAATATAATTTGCTCTCAAATGTCCTTCCTTACTCACCAAAGACACTTGTGCTTTTGTTGAATCCATAATGAAATCTCCCACCTGCTATAGTAAGCAGCAGCTCCTTTGTGAGGGAGTGTGTGAGTCCTGGAGTCGAACAGAAAGCTTTTTATGAAGCTGGAGTTATGATCTTTTAGCTTTATTATGCCGTGTCAGCCTCAATATTTCTCCTTTTATCCTCCACTGTGGGCTGCCTCACGGAGTACTTTTTGACAAAAGGAAAAGTGGTGGTTGTTAATGCTCTGTAATTACACATGGAGGTGGATGGTGAGGCAGACTGCCATCTACCGGCTTATAAATCACAGCCCCCCCCCCCCCCCCCCTCCTCACATCCCCTCATACCAGCTACCCTTACTTCTTCTCAAGAAGTAGATCTGAGGCAGTAGGAGTTCATGCACTCACGACCAAAACTTAAAGTATCCACACATTCACAGCCTCTCAGTACAACAGCCATTCACTCAGTTCGACAACACAAATGCCAGCTATTGGTTTGTCTGTTTTCCATAACCTCTCACTCCTCCTCAGAGTCACTGTATGAAGCTTGCTAGAGCTCCAGTTGTTCAGTTTGAGGACTCAATACTCTCAATACCATAATAATAGCTCAACAAATTCACAGGGATGGTAAAACATTGTCTTCCTCCAAAACACGATATGATTTGATAAGTAATTTCACCATCATTTGTGCCATTATTTAAGAATTTAAAAAATGAGTTTATTATTGATGCTGTATTGTTTGACTCAACAAATTGTGTATCACGTCCAATCCAATGTTCAGAATATTCCTACTATGGGAATTAATGACATGCCACGGTCATTTTATAAACTGACTTAAAACCCCAAGTGGTCAAAATTAATTATTCAACATTCAAAGGCTTTAGAAGAAGTACAAATGACAATGACAATCTTAATTTCCATGCCCAATTATGTTAATTAAGTTAGGATTACACTAACTTGGAACACAATTGAATAGGATCACCACGTTAGATGTTCATATGGAACTGTTGCTGATTCAGAACCGTGTTCATGTAACACACTTTCAGAAGGAAACACATTCGGAAAACTACAACTCTATTTATGGGATGTATAAACCTTTGAATATGTGAGTCACATCTTATACAAAGTCTTACAACTGTAGAAAAGGCTATTAGACACAGGTTGGAAACACATTGCTGCCTGTAGCCTGCTGTGAACAGTATACATGTTCAAGAAAACAATATTCCCCACATCCCCTAGCAAGTTAAAAAGTCTTGTAAAAAAAATGTTTCACGTCTTCAAACTGGGGGAAATGATTTGTATGTTGAACATCGACGTATCTCTCGATGCAACGAGGCTCTCCAAGCAGGAAGCTTTTATATGGTAATGAAATCGATTGGACCAATGCGCGCACCAATCAGAAGCGTTTGATTTATGTTTAAGGGACTTTTGAGAGGACTAGTCGCTTGGCAACCGCCTGCCTAATGAAATGTACGAGCTGTGGCTATTAGAAATAGCGAACATAGAACCCATTTACTGCCTTTTGTTACCGCTAGTTCAAAGAAGACTGCCAGCATCGTGATCCTTTGATGAAAGAAAGGCATGATTCAAACTGATTTTGACTGAAAACTATCCGCAGTTTGATAGGAAAACGGCGTACGGAGTAGAGTTACATGTGAGAACAAAAATGTAAGAGTCGTGATTATGCTTGGTTTGTTATCTCTAGCTTTTTCCCAAGGATCTGCCGATCATTCTTTAGCCTCGGATGGGTTAATTAATCGCATCCTAATGCACATCGGTGTGTGGGGGTTTACTTATAGGTGGCTGCAATAAATGCTCCATCGGTGCACACTGCAAAAAATGTCCACATCAGCAAGTCGGAATAGATTAAATGTATTTATTTCAGTTGCTGATTTTCTCTTTTCATAAAGGGGAGACAAAGTCAGATCTCTATCCTTAGATACACACAGTTTGATGTTGATTGAAATCAAGAACACTCGCAGTCTACTCGTTTCTCCACTCATTCAAAGGCATTTGGTCTAAAAGGCTTTTGGATGAAAGAAATGAGGAGATCGATATTTTTGCAGCGCTGCCTTTTTTGATCTCAGCATCTGAAGGAATGAAAACTGGGATGGATGTGATTGACCGCTACTGTGGAAACCAACTTTCCCCCTGCCTACAAGATGCGTGTCCATCCCCAGAAACTAAGTCTCGACATGGGCTCGTACAGAATATCTAAAGAACAACTCCTTTTCCACATTTATCCAAGCTCATCTCATAATTACGTACCATAGGAAAACGTATATACGACATTGGCACTTTTTCTTTTTAAAGATGAGAAAAAAATGTTTTGTCACTTACAGCAGTTGGTCACAGCAAAACTGTTCGCCACTTCCAGATTGTCAATGTGGGGCGTCAATCTGAATTCCGACGTGCCAAACTGAACCATTCCTATCCGAAATGCGCTGTACTCTTGATCCGCGCCCCTTGGAAAGAGTCCCCCTGAAACCGAAATGCAAATATCAGCCACATTTGCACAATGATCTCTGGTGAGAGACATTCCCAAGGCACATTTTCCCTGCATTGTATATACAAAATCCAAGTGGTTTTGTATGTTTAAACTAATGGATACCTACCAATTTGAACACTGGGCGAGCCTCCAAGCGCGCATCCCCATAAAACCAGCAGAACAGAAAGGGATAAATTCACTATCTTTTCCATGTCCACAGTTTAGGTGTCCACATCCACCGTGGGAGTCTGATATTCCTCGATTTCTCCGGAGATGTTAGATCCGACACATATTGGAAAGCTTCAGCCCTGGGGAGAAACACTTCAAATGTGCAGCAAATGACCGTTTTCTTTTCTTTCTGCAGGTGGCTTGCTGAGAAAGGACACCAACAGTGAAGGAATGGTCGCCTGTAATGTTGGTCTGCTGTCTCTTCTTCCTTCAGCTGATACCTCCTCTAAACGCACAGGGACACTGCGCGTCTCCGCTCCGCGCGCCGGAGATCCTTTCAGTATCACACCCACAAGTGAGGAATTTTAATGAGGAGGCGGACAGAAACGGAAAAAGCCGAGTGGCAACCACTTGTGATAAGAAAGCATCCAGCTGGACTCATCTAGTCTAAATCCTTTCTTGAGCAGCAGTCAGCCATGAAAACATGGAACATGAGTGTTGATTCACAACAGTCTTTAAGGTCAATATATCTGCTGTTATAAAGTTACATTTATTTACAGATTCACAGTTTCACTTCCAGGTGTCATTTCGATTTCATTTCAAAGCTTAATTGTCTTGTGATTTCCCCCAGCAAGCATGTTGTTACCTTCCTAAATTGTATTTAATGTTGAAATCAACAATTAAATCTACAGACTTAAAAGTATTTGTTGTAGAATGTCTTAATATTAAAACTTAAGCAACACAGTAGGAAATGTTTTCTGCCTTTTATCGATGTACATTTACTGTAACTCAAATGATGTGGTGTTTAAATTTCATGCAACTGACTTACACTATAAAGAGGTTATTAGGGCTGCAGCTAACCATTATCTAAACTTTAAATGAACCTGTTTATATTGTTTTAGATTTTAAGTTAAGGTGATGCAGATGATAAAATCAACAAATGAACAAAACTAAGACAAGAGAATTTTAGTGCATTATTTTCTTTAGAATTAAAAAGGGGTTTAGGGCTTGACCAAGATTGTGAAAAATTACATATTTTAAATTATTATTTTTGCCCTTCAACCAATCAATTCATAGTTTCTCATACTGACTGAACTGGCTGGAAAGGGTTGCTTAAGTTTTTTTCAATCTTGAATGGAATGATTAAATCAGCAAATGGACACACTGAGACCACAATGTCCTATCAGTTTTGCTTTATAATGGAATAATATTATCAAAATGACTTCTCTGACAATTAATGGATCTATTCAGAGTTGCTGCTCTTACATTATAATGAATGAGCTGACTTAAGACCACTTTATTTCTACAGGAACCAAAATGATGACCTTGAACATACAGCTCCAGAAAAAATTGAGAGACCACTCGAAATGTTTCTTAAATCTTTATCTCTACATGTACGGCAGCCATTCCAGTGTCTGTTGAATTCCAACACAGAGAAACACATTTTCAGTAGTTTATAGAATACAATAATAATTAAAACACATCATTTGATTCAAAGACATACCTATAAATAATAAAACAAGAGAAAATGATGATGCTGAAGTGGTCTCTTATTTTTTTCCGGGGCTGTATCATTTCCACATGATAGTTCATATGTTTTCATACATGACTCAGTGGGCCGAATGCCTTTGCCCTTTGCATATTAACTATCTAGATCATGCAATCTTTTACCCTTACAGTTGTTGAATGCACAATGGAAAATAACTGAAGCCACCTTAAGAAAAAGTGTTGTGCAACAGACAACAATTAAGAAAAAGCAGCATCAAAAAAGGCTGAACATGTCATTTAAATTAAGACCTTCAAATGTGTTTTCGGTCACTTTAAAACTCTCCTACGTGAAAGGCCAACATTTCATGCTGGGGAAACTAATCAAGAGGACCAGCTGGAGGCCATCAGTCATTCCCGCCAGGAGAACCCATCAGATGAATCTCCTCCTTAACTTTGATCTAGTGCTTATTTCCACCCTCTGCATACAAATCTAATGCAAATCTATAGGGCTGAGTGCAACTGGGTTAAATGGAGGAGAGCTGCCTCACAGCTATCAGGAAATAAATGGCACCCCTGTCCCCTTGTTTTATGATATGCATGTCTCTCGCCGCACAGACAGATGTATATTAATCATTGGACAGATTGAGATAGTAGTATGGGAGCAAACTAATGAGGCGGGGAGTGAGTCGGAGCTCATGGTGGAGGCAGTTAGGAGCAACAGCGTGTGTCAGATTTCAGCACCACGGACAGCACATCACATGTACCACACTCTCCTGTTAGGAATCATTAAGCTCATTACATGTAGGGCTAATCATTTGAAAGGATATTTTATTATAAACTGGTCTTATGTTATGGTTTGTGTGGTTATTTTGGAATTGGTAACAAGAACGGTCAGACTAATGTATTGGTCGCAAACATGCCACAGTTTTGTTAGATTATCTTTAAACAACTTTATTTGGAGAAAAAAGGAATACAAAGAATGCGAGAGAATCAGAAATAAAGCATGTAATTCATCATTTTAAAGGACATATATTGTGCTGAACTATGATACAGCAATTGTGGAAGGCTAAAACTGAACAACACAATTATAATCGTTAGTTAAATAATAATTAAAATGTCGGTTATTCAAAATATTTCGAATACAACATGTTTATGGCATACATTCAGTAGTAGTTATAATGATATCTTCAAAACAGATCAATTTAAAGAACCGGAAACATTCTCTCCCCCAGGGCACCTACAGTAAAACCAGTGACAACAATAAAAGGCAAAAAACACCACAGTACAAATGAACACCAGTGTAGGGACAGCTAAAAACTCACCTCACTCACCCCCCCTGACACCCCAAAAGCTTGTCAGAAAAGGTGAGTCTTCATTTCCACTGAGACAGCGGCTCAGCTGGACTTCTACAGTCATATTTAAAGAGCACTTTCAACCAAAACAGATATTAACTGATCAGACATTGGTATAATTGAATTGTATGTTGAATCGTATGCTTGTGTGTAGACAAACATCAATCGTTTGCATGTTTAAGTGAAATTATTTGTCCATCTTATAAAACTATCAATGTTTCATTAGCAATAAATTGTGAAGAATTACCTGAAAGTGTGGTCTCGGTGCAGTAAGGTGAGGCGCGGGGTACTATAGCTTGGTTAAGCGGGGAGGTTTTCATGAAAAATAGGCAGTTTTATTTTCTCCCTTCAAAACAAAACATAATTCAAAAGAAAAAACCCTTCTTCTGACATCTCACAGCACTACTGTTGCTGCTCTGCCAAGCAAACAAACATTTCCCTGTGCCCACCTTCCCAGTTCAAACTGGCCAATCAGGTCACTTCTTCTAGAAATAAGTCAAATATCCCTGGTTATTATCAACTTTACATGAACAAAAATGACTCAAGTCATTCTTAATCAAATAAACATGAATGCTGCATGTTCAAAACAAACAAAATAATTGTACATCTTTTAGAATGTATCTTAATTAACTGCCATTACATCACATATCATTTATCCAATCACATCTTAGAACACGCCCACTCAAAAACCACATGTAAGGAGTCCTGTGGAGGCGCCCCTGCTTTAAACACCGGCACAAAATGGCTTCTGCAAAGGACTCCAACTCAGGTAATGGCTTTCATAACAGCATGTGGTTTTAATATGTTTCTAAGAACTTTATTCATTTAAATGCTTAGTAGATATGTCTGCCTTTTGTTAATTGATGTTTCTAACCATAAATGAACAGTTGACACCTGGAAGAAATACCTTTGTAAACCAAAAAGGCTTAGTGAATTGTTTGTGAGGGAGTGTGCTTCCTCACAATCTGTGTTATGGCAAAGTACTTTCCAGGAAATGTTTTGGAAATCAATTGATCTTATTTAGAAAAGATTGAAATGTGATCCATCCATTCCTGCCAATATTTTAATTTGCTAAATTGTTTCTTTTGTAGATATTTTACATTTGTCATACGGGCTTCATTTCTTACTCTGTCATGCTTTGTTTGAGAAATGTCCTCATGTTTTCTGATTCCTGTAAGAGGTCCAATATTACTTTAAGTGAAAGCAACAATGGACAAAAAGTACCAAAATGAGAATCAAGTTGCGTGAATAAAGTCATTGTTCTCACCACTGACTGCCTGAGTTAGAGTGCCATCCTCTACCTGTTGCATGTCACATTAACTGCTCACACAAACATTTGTTTGCTCTTCCCTTCCTCATTGTACATCCTTCATCATAGCATGCTCAGCTGCTTGTGTTTTTCCCACACTCAAATATGCTCATCTGTGTGACCTTGTGTGGAGCTTGTGTCATGCATGGATTCACTCTGCTGCTGTTAGATTGAAATGTAATTTCACTTTGATTATCTTACAGCACATTCTGCAATTTAATGAATTTGCTGCCTGTGAGATAATTTAACTGTAGACACGCCGAAGAGCATTTTAATTAGTTTTTTTTAGGAGTGAAATGAGAGTAACTCATAATCAAATCATGAACCCTCTGGCTGTGTGGGAATGTTTACCTTTGAGTCAATCTCTGCTAATAAACCTGAAGAGTAAGATGGAAATTGTTTGAATGGAAATGGAGAGTCCAACATGTTGTGGCTGCTCAAACTAAGTCAGTGACCTTTTGAGAAATGTTTAACCACTCGCAGAAATCCTCTGAAACTACCTCCCAGAAAGCATTTACATCTCTGGCATTTAGTTGGTGCTCTTATTAAAAATGTTGCCAATAGGAAACATTTTCATTTGTACTTGAAGGTTTCTGCAACAAGACACAAATTATGGATAAATATTTCTGAAAGTATTCTTAAGAAGTCCATTAGGAGTCTAAAATGAAGTCAGCTTCTCAAAGGACTTTCTTTTACCCTACATTGTTGTATTGAATTATGTTTTCACTGGCCTTCAAATATGGTTTATTCATCGTTTTAAAAAGAAATGCTTTGTTGAATGAATTAAAATGAAGACAACGCCAAGAGACTGTTCAGGTTAAAGTATGCATTTGCAGGTTTTGTCTCGTAACTTTATCAGACATTATAAAGAAAATGTAGCTGCGTCTTCAATTTTCTTTACGCCTTCATTATCGTCAGGAGTCTGACAAGGCTGGAGCCTGTCCCGGTCTGACCTGAGCAAAAAAAAAAAAATGGAATGGCTGTATTTCAGACATGACTGCACTTAAACACTTCTGTGCACACACCGCTATAAGGGCACTCATAAATATGAACGTTTCCCATTCTGCTGAACTGCATGTGTAAGGACAAACCGTGGGAATGAAATCATGAGGCGACAGATTTTTGTTCCACCCAGACACTGAGCTGCCCTTCAAGACTCGCACAAGCCAAAGGAATCACTGTTTATGATCCACATTGAGTAGTGGGTAAAAAAAGTCCCACACTTCAAGTCTCCTCCAAGTGAAAGACATTGCTAAATATAAATTGGAAAGTAACTGAATGATCTTGCAGGAGCTAATGCGTAATGCTCATGAAAAACATAGTTTCCCCGTCTCCGTTGTGTTTGGAGCTTCTTTCAGCCTTTTGTTATTGCAGTGTTTTGAATTAACCTGGGGCATTTTTTCCAAGTTTGACAAAAGTTTTCTAAATGCTGCTCGTGTGTTGTCAAGTTGGTGACGATGTTTGTTCCTTTGCATGTGTTTTTGCACATTTAGTTTTTTAAATATGCATTGTTTTGAAATTGCACTTGGTCACTGTACAGGCAATCCACTGATTAAACAGCACACAGTGCATTAAGGAAGGTTTGCATAGTATGTGTAAATTAGTATATTCAACTTATGTATTATGTACATCATTATTTTCTGTGTAAGAACTGAGACTGGATTCCATGACTTCAATTTCAGAGAAAGAAATGTAGACATAAACCAGAACAACATTTAATCTGCTGTTTGTTTTTTCCAAGGCTTTGGTTTTTCTCTATGCTGTGTCAATTGATCAGGAAATTGAAAAGTGTCTCTCTGACTAAGAGTACAGTCCCTGCTGACGTGACAGTGCCTGGGAGCAAAGCAAGGAGGGGATGTGAATACATAACAAGGTCTTTGGACACACAGAATTTGCTAAGCCAAGCATTTACTGCCAATTGAACAGTTCTGGGGAGTAAGACCTGCAGGGTTCGCTCCCAAGGTCAGAAAGAGTGCTGAGATTGGACACTGTGATTACATCAGTTTATGTCAATAGCATTCAATTTCAACCAATATTGCCTCCTCTTTTTAATAATTTGACCTTTAAAACACTGATTCAGCCTCAGATCAGATGAGAGGTTGTAAACTAATAACAGGAAAAACATTCAATCCTTGAATAAATATCAACGTAAAAACTTAGAAGGGAGTTATTAAGGGAACATATTCATGTGCATAGAGATTTAGGAACACTGCAGAACTTTATTAGAAGATGTAGATGCGATTTTGAGACTGTCTTGCAATAGAAGTTAGAACAAACCGGACTCCTTGATATGAAAACATGTTACCGCGCAAATGTGTGTTGTGCTGATATTTATCTGTCATTCATTTGGGATAGTTTCCAGTTGTCTTTGCATAATTCGTCTTGAATTTCTTGTTTTGATGCATTCTCCTGATCCCGTGGTTCCCAGCTCTTGTTGTCTTGTGTAAAAACATGTTGAAAGAAGCAATTTTTGAGCCATACTATCTCCTCTCTTTCCTCCACTATCATTCAGACCTGATGTACACTTGCCTTCATCACCCTGCAATCAGCCTTTTCTGTAGTTTCGGCAGAACTAACTGTACTTTTGGGACCCAGAGTCATAGCTTTCTTACAGATTGGTTGGCTAGAAATGAGCTCCACTTTGACATCTCAAGGAAATTGCATCCTCGTCACTGTCTTGACTTCCATATTTCCGGCTCTACCAAAAGTCTGCCACCTAAAATGACCACTGTGCCTGTGAGGGAAATTATGACTAAAATGAAATGTACCGTGGCATTCAGGAAACAGCCTATTATGTTTCAGGTTCCAGATGAAACCGTTGAAAATTCACTCATGACTCTGTATAATATGTTAATGTAACTCACTCAATATGACCTTTACTGCAGGATGTATGTTAATAGAATATTTGATGATGTTTATAAAAAGGCTTTTTCTTTTGAAAGGAAGTCCACCCTTGTATTTGTGTTGTTAGGATAAGGTTGTAAGAGCCCCACCATGATGTGTGAAAGCCTTGTTCACAGTAAATGAGCTTCCAATAGGCCCCGTGGCCTCTCCTCCCCCATCGGTCCTCCTCTAATCATTGCCTGACTGTCACGGTGCTTTTCTTGGTGGCCCGGGTGGCGGCGTGGTGAGAGGTCATGTTGGATTAGAAGGCACCCTGTGTGATATAGGTTACTGCACTGTGCTGCTAGCAGGGTGCTGGGGTGCGGGGGTAGAGCGTTCACACACACACACACACACACACACACACACACACACACGCAAAGACATTGATGAGTCACACGAGTTGACACCACTGAAAGGAGTTTATTACATCTGCTGGATTTAATCGTTAAACCTTTTAATACTTTGCACCAACGGAAGTCTATTGGATCATATTGTAATGTTTGATGCAGGTAAGAGCCTCAGAAAATGAGCAGGATGTTAAACATTGAATAGTTTTTAAGAAACAGTGACTACTATCATGCTAAACAACACTTCACAACAAGTGACATAAATAATGCAAAGCTGTTTCACCACTGAACATATCATTTAATTGTGGTTTATGAAGCAAACTGAGAGCATTTCAGTGCACATTCCTGTATCTTAGCCTGCATCGGAAATTAGCCTCTAAGCTTTTGTATTTTTCTGGTGAAGCCTTTTTCAGATTTTACACAAAACCTGTCACTACATCTGTTTTTCTCCGAGGAGTGCATTGTCTCCTTATTTCATTAAACAGATATAGATGTGGCCATCGGGGGGCACTGCAATGCAGAATCGTTCTCATTTGAGATTCAGTTGGATATAAATGAGTCTTCAGATGAGAATACAATAACACTAATCTGTGAAAAGCTGTATGTCTCTTGATGATTCATGTTGCGTCTGTGATTGTAGATACTTGAGCGGAGTTTCAGTCTGACTCTGTGTTTCAATAATGACAGACAAAAATCATTTCCTATGTCTGTAACCATGGCAGCCAGAGGGAGGAAAAAAAAATGTGTGTTCAGATTCAGTACTAACAGTAAAATAAGATCCCATAATAATTTATCTTTCCAACTCGATTAATATGACCCTGTTGTCATGACATAAGGTCAGCATCGATCTTGCTTCATTAAACCGCAGACAGATTTCATATGAGAAGTCTTGCAATGATAGTCAGGGGTCATCTTCTGAGCAGGTTTGCATGAATAATAGATGGCTGGTGATGGTTAATTAGGAGAGGTCACGCCTCGGTAGAAGTAACATCTGTGTTGTTGAGCGATGTGCGGTAAACAAGTCGGCAAAACAAAGGAAAAGATGCTGGAGATACATATCTTTTGAATATGATTGGAGTTAAAAGACATCCATCTCTCCAAAACACATGAGCAGTTCTTTATTAGACAGGCACAACAAAATTAAGATTGAGGGTTCCCAAGAGCAGTCTGAACCACTGCATGTTCTGTATGTCCATTGAGCTTCTCAACACTCAAATGTAATACACATTTAAATGTTGGCCATGAGGGTGGTGCAATAGGTCGTCCATTGTCAGTAGGTGTGTCTCTTTTAGTAATAAGTCACAAAGAAAATCATGTTAACGAGGATTCAATTGTGTTATGTTTTTAATCACAGGAAATGGTGAAAATGCATTTGATCATTTATTTTTCTCTGCGTGTAAATTTCACAAAACACATGGTCACAGCTCACTGGTGACCCATTTACACACGCTACAGGTGAGGGAAGTCAAACATTACATTTGTTGGAAAGGTGGCAGTGTCACATAACCATCTGAACAGGAACAGTGTTTTACATATCCATTTATCTTAAGAGCAAATCATAACGGGGATAATAAAATTCAATAAATACTTTCTCTCTATATATTTAGATTTTCTCTTCATATACATGCGTTTCTTTTAAACATGCAATGTAATTACAGTGTAATCATTTGAATTGAAGCTTGAATAAAATCTAGTAACTTATTAAACGTGCGGGCCGACTCCCGCTTGGCAAAGGTGAAAAAATTAAATAGCTATTTACAAATGCTCTTTTATAGATCTGTGCATATTCTGCCTAGTTCTTAAGCAATCAATCTTTTTGGATTTCACATCAGTTATATCTACAATCCTGTATTAGCCTTTCAATTACCATCATCAATAAATAAAGTTTCCAATACAAGATGCCTCATTTTAGGTAGAGAAAGATTGTTTTATACACAAACACTGATAGTCATCTATTTTATGTAAATATAAATGTACTAATAATACAGAAAAGTTTTTTTGTTGTAGATATATATTTTTTATGGTTAATATTCACATTTGTCTGAGTGCGTTTACATCATGCGCATCCTGGTTGTGACGTGGAGTTTCCCTGTTATCTGTTGAGCATGTAAACGTCATATCCCGGTTTCAGAAACCTGGATATGCTAGCTGGATTACTCAGATAGAAACCGAATATACCTAAGCTTTTTAACACTGTATCCACATTGTAAAAGATTGTTTCATAGTACAGACCATAGTGGGTGAGGTGAGAACACCTGCTGGCAGAGGATCAGAAACCTGGATACTCTAAAGATGTATACAGGGATACGAATAGGCAGGTTTTTTATGTTCTTTGTAAATCCCATATCCTGAATACAATAGAAAAAAACTGAAAAGCTGGGTAATGTGTAAACGCACTCAATGTTCACTTTGGAATAAAACTCTTTGAATGTAATCAGATCGTGAAAGGGGGGTGGATAATACAAGATACACCATATAGACAAACGCATTGGGACACTCCTCTAAATCAGTGAATTCCGGTATTTCATTCAGTCTCATGGCTACAGGTGTATGAAATCAAGCACCTAGCCATGTAGTCTGCCTTTACAAACATTTGTGAAGGAATGGGTCGTTCTAAGGAGCTCATTGAATTCGAACGTGGTCCTGTAATAGGATGCCACCGTTACAACAAGTCAGTTTGTGACATTTCTACTCTCCTAGATATTCCACAATCAACTATAAGTGGTATTAACAGCAACTCAGCCACAAAGTTACAGACAACGTAAAGTTACAGAGTGGGGTCACTGAGTGCTGAGGTGCATAGTGCGTACACATGGCCAAAGCTCTGCTGACTCAATAACTGCAGAGTTCCAATTCCAAACCAGCTCTGGCATTATCAGCACCAAAACTGTGCGCCAGGAACTTCATGGTATGAGTTTTCATGGGCGAGCAGCTGCTTACATCACCAAGCACAATGCCAAGTGTTGGATGGAGTGATGTAAAGCACGCCGCCAATGGACTCTGGAGCAGCGGAAATGTTATCTGTGGAGTGACGAATTACGCTTCTCTATGTGGCAGTCTGGGTTTGGTGAATGCCAGGAGAACGTTACATGCCTGACTGCATTGTGCCAACTGTAAAGTTTGGTGGAGGAGGGATAATGCTATGGGGTTGTTTTTCGTGGGGTTGGCCTGGGCCCCTTAGATCCAGTGAAGAGGATTCTTAATGCTTCATCTTATCAAGTCATTTTGGACAATTCTATGCATCCAACTTTATGGAAACAGTTTAGGGAAGGCCCTTTTCTGTTCCAGTATGACTGTGCCCCAGTGCACAAAGCAAGGTCCATAAGGGCATGGTTGGATGAGGTTGGTGAGGAAGAACTTGACTGGCCCGCTCAGAGCCCTGACCTCAACCCCATTGAACACCTTTTGGATGAACTAGAACGGAGATTGAGAGCCAGACCTTCTTATCCTACATCAGTGTCTGACCTCACAAATGCTCTTCTGGATAAATGGGCAAAAATTCCCACAGGCGCACTCCAGAATCTTGTAGAAAGCCTTCCCAGAAGAGAGGAAGCTGTTATAGCTGAAAAGGGGGGACCAACTTCGTATTAATGCCTAAGAATTTGGAAAGGGACACCATAAAAGCTCCTGTAGGTATAACGTGTAGGTGCCCCAACACTTTTGTCTATATAGCGTAGGTTGGAAATATTCACAAGTATACCGACCAGTAGACTACATTAAAGAAGAGGAAGGAGAAAGGGAAGAGGGCTCGGGCGTACAGGTCAACCCTCTTGGCAGCAGAGGGGATGACTGGTTTTGGGGGAGGAGGTTTCTTGTTGGACTTGGCCTGGCTTTTGGCGAGAGCAGTGGCGATATCGATGGGCTTCCCGTAGCAGTCAAAGTTTGACAGCTCAAAGTCCCGCGGGAGCGAGCCCACGATGCTGAAGTCGTTGGTCCGCAGATCTGATTTGGAAGTGCACACCTTCTTACAGCGAGTCTCTGCCACCTGGGTGCAGAGGAACAACACAAGGAAAAACAGAATTGATTATTACATTCTGCAGCGTTTCATATAAAATATATAAACCAAGATGAGATTAAAGTAATAATCTCAGGGCGCTGCCGGCGACCACTGAGGCAGTGGAACCAAACCAAAGTAGTTTACTACTGACCGAGTGAGCAGTAGACTGAGATTACTGCACTGAGAGCCATGCACTCGGACTTTCCCACAAAAAGTATCCATTCTGTTTATAGATATTGTATTTGTATTACAACCTGATCTGTGTCTGACTTCTGCTTTTGAGTTTGATTCCATAAACATTTAAGCAAACGTAGTATAAACCAAATGATTTTGCGCATCCATTTCAATCCATGCAAGGTTTTTTAAAATGTCCTCCTCATCGACTTCATTGGTTCCTCTCTTTTTTTCCTGTCTCGCTCCACCAGAGATATGTGTATCATTATACTGTGCACTGGGTGGAGAGATATATAGATGTATGTATATGTAAATGTGTTGAATACCACCACAACAGATGGCATGGACAGTTACTGCTGACTGGTATCTTTTGGAACCAGAGCCAAATGTCTATTTGCTTATTTTGTAGTCAAACTTCAGTCTTTCTGTGGAAAGAAGAAAAGTGTTTGGGAGTTGGCAACATCGGCAGACCACCCACAAACGACCTTGTGAACAACAGTTTTAATTTGTTTGTCTGACAAGATAGACAGATAGACTATAGACTTCCCATGCAATATCATATCTGGTGCATTTTGTCTTTACTAACTTCACAAATGATCGTGCAGAAAAAGAAATGGCACCTCTACAAACTAACAATTAAATGGTTAACTTTTTTGACCCATGATTGACTTAAAGGGCCCTTTTATGCTCATTTACAGGTTTCATATTTGTATTTTAGATAGATGTTTAGCCTTTGCAGAACATTTACATGCACAAAAGCTTATATAACACGCTACAGGAAAGAGGAACATAACAAAAAGCATAATAGGGCCTCTTTAAAACCAAAAGAAAGGTTGTGTGAATGTGTGAGTTATCTTGGACATAGCATCCAATCAGCAGATATGATTCATCTAAACTGTGAGGAAAATTGAAATGCTGCTGTTTATGATTATTTGACTCAATTGAAAACAGACTACACTTTGAAGACCCAGTAAAGTAGCTGTTTGATCCTAAGCTTGGACTCAAATCTGATAAATTAACTGTGATTTTAAGAGGGAAGAAATACTTTTGGAGCCACTATTGGATGTACTTTGTGTTTAACAATGCTGCCTAATATGGTTGCTTTCTCATCTTGAGCCTTGTAACTCCTCTACTCCCTCTGTGCTATCAGAGCGGACAACAAGGAAAAAAAGAACTGCAAGAGGATGCAGTTTAATGTCGTCCAACAAAAATCCTTTCATCAACTTCCCTGAAGGCCTGCGGGGTGAACAGGATCTAATCAGAATATGGATGCTAACTCACTGAAGTCATTAAGCTCATTAAAGCTTCATTATTTTGATTTGGTTTTGACAAGAAAATCTATTAAACCTCAATGGAATAATGTAATCCTCTCAAACCGAATGCGGTCCGTAGACTCGGAGGTAAATTAATTTCAATTAGGCGTACAATTGAAAGACCAATGCAACATACTGCACGCCTGATGTGCATGTGAGTGTCAGACGTTAGTCGTGATAGAGACGATGCCAACTTTTAATGACTGGGATTTCGTGTTTTGCATTTAGATAACATCTCTTTGCTTCACTGTTGCAAACCTGCCTGAGGATGTTTGATCGGGAATATGTTATTTCTCATTGTACTATTGCTGTAGGTTAAAGGTTGAACACAGATGAAAAAATGACACACTGCATACATGAAATGTGGGGTGATTGAACTACAGCATTAATACCAAGGAATCTTGTACGCTTATGGATTTGAACGTTATGCATAAAGGGCAGCCAAAGTTAAGTCAGAATTGCAAGAAGGAAACTACAATTTCACACTACCTTTTGGCTTTAGTCATACATCATTTTGAATTGTTTGTTTGGTTGTTTTCTTGGTGTGTTAGCTTCAACATAAAGCAAAGAAGTGAATATAAATGCATAAAAGATAATGTCAATATTATAATTACCATGTGGGTAGAATATTTGTCTTGATAGTGTCAAAAAATATTAATGAGCAGTGAAACTATTTGATTTGGGATATTTAGCAACTAGTTATAATAAAAAAGACACAGCATCATCTTACTGTGACGCTGTACATATGATATGTCACTGAGTCAGGAGACAAGCTGTTTACAGCTGAGTAAGTTGACTTTTGATAAAGACAAAATATACTTAATTACTATCTCTTTCTAAGATTTATTTTGTGACCTTTCCCATCATTTGAAGAGTGACAGTGAAGATCTATTCAGGAAACAAGAGGAAGTGAAAAGGGGACAACTACAAAGGACCCCAACCAGAATCTAACCAGTTATTGTTGCAGTTGCATATTAAGCCTGCCAATCAATACACCAACATTAACCCATTGGAAAAGTCCAACTTGTTGACCATAAAGTTTAAATATCAACTGACCTTTTGCCCTAAATAGATATTGTAAATGTTGTTTTGAATGGAGAAAGCTGAATTTGCTAGTTTCATGTGCACAGTATTTTGTAAGAGTGAAAAATATACACACGTACAAACATCTACACACACACTTCAGTTATCGAGGCGGTTTTACTGACTTGCAAGGTGCTGACATGCAGCGGCGTCCCTCCGGTCCCGTTGACCGTGTTGTTCTTGGCAGTGGGGCTCTTTCCCAGTGCCTTATCCTTCGCCGCCATCTTGGCCTTCTCAGCTTCGATGCGCTTCGGGCTGTTAAGCATCACTTGAACCACGGCATACTCCACCAGCGAGGCGAAACCAAACAGCAGGCAAGCGATGAGCCAGATGTCGATGGCCTTGACGTAGGACACTTTGGGCAGCTCAGAAGCCAGGGAGGTGCACTCGGAGGACAGAGAGAGCACCGAGAGGATGCCTTAATGAAGAAGAAGACAATTAACCTTGTCACTCAGTAAAGTCAAAGGAAGTTGGATGTGAAGTTGAAATTGTAATTTTTCTAATACTAATACATCTTGTATACTTTCTATAATCTCACTAGGCAGAAAGTTTCATATTCTCCTTCAGTTTTTGATATATTTTGCCAAAGAAATACTTATTTGGGGTCGATACCAATAGCTCTGGTTAAAAATATGACAGGGTATAACCATGATTGTCAACATACACCACAGACAAGAGACAGTCTGATGCATTTCCTTTCAAACCACTAAGTAATGGACAATTTAATCTCTGAATATGCAAAAAAAGCTGTCATAAAATATTCACATCCAGGCATTGTTTCTGTGAACATGAGTGCAATTAGAAATTCATGACCGTTCTTTTACCTCCTTTATTAGGACATCTGCAAGAGCTCCGACAGCCCCTAATAGCAGTAATTTGAAATTGTTTTTATCTCTGATAGCTAACAGGATTACAGGTTAGACATCCCCGCTGCACAGCAGCAACAGCAGAAATAATTACATCCACTCTCCTCGGATGGTATTATAACCACCAATGACGGCAATCATTGTTCCTGTAGTGATGCTTTAGAGAAATGATAAATACAATAGAAGGGCCGATTGGTTTTGCCTGCAGGTTTCATTATGGTCACTCATCAAGAGCGAGTTCATACAGGGTTCAAGATTTCTAATAAAGCTGTTCTAACCGCACTGGAACAAACCGTTAAAGAAAGTTTTGTCAGCCTGGAAGCCCACCTATTATCTATGATGAGAGAACATGAAAGCTAGCGATATACTACAATGGCTTTGTTTGTATTGTTCCCCAATGATACACAGCCTGTACACAATTAACCTGCACTTTATATCAGACAGAAAAACACATTTTAGATGCAATGGACAACCTTCTGCAGAAACAAAACCATGCTCTAACCATGAAAGCATAAAAACACACACTCAGTTAAATGAACACATATACACATACAAACGGAAACACACACACAGAAAAGAGCAATACATGAGTGCAGTCCCAAACCTTAATGTTGACTGACCTGGTCTGATCCCATTTAGAGAGAAGTCAGAGGAGGCTTCCAGGAGGAGTTGGGGGTGATGATGGGATGAGAGTGGTGATAAACAACTGGAGGGAGGGTGGAGAAATGGAGGAGTGGAGTGGGATAACAATGAATTATTTTTTCCATGCAGTGCTGCACACAGCGGTGTGAGGCTGTTTGTGGGTGACACTGACATATTAGACCATGTGAAATGAAAAGGAGTAGCTTGAAGTGGAATGGACATATTTCCAATAAACTGAAGCTTTGTCTATTTGATGATATTATTTTAAATGCTTCCCATTTTACCCTTTACCCAATACCCTGTTATGCTTTTTGTCAGGTTAATATTTGTATTTGTGCTTCTACTGTGACATGTTTCCATGCTTTAATGTTCAAAAAGCTATTTATTTTTCTCATACTGCCTGTGCTGCAGCTCCTCTTTTCCCCCTCTATCTGAAACCAGAGCCCAGTCTGCTCTGATTGGTTAGCTGGCCAGCTCTGTTGTGATTGGTCAACCGCTTAGAGATGTCTCACCCCTTATCGAGTACAATGTGTTGAAGCACTAGAGTCTTACTTCATGATGTTCAGGATTTTAACCATTGTATTTACATGAACATAATAGAGGGAATGCCCTAACAAGCATAATAGGTTCTCTTTTTTATCCGTCTACCCTTCTGAACAAACAAAGTGTTTAAACCTGGTTTGTGAGTTTTCCATCATGCAGGTGGCAGCTAAGACTTGCCCTCAGGCTGTGCCAACAACCAACACATTTAGCAAGAGGGACACCAGAGACATCTGATCTGCTTCTAGCTCTTGATTTATTCAGTGCATAAACAAGCACTAGCGGTGCCAAACCATTCCCATATCCTCTCGGGGTTCAGTTTAACGGTCTGGCTGGACCTTCCTCAGGTTGGACAGATTTGGTGCTTGTCCTCCTGAGCTTCAACACACCCCTTCATTAATTTTGGGTTAATGGGGATCAGGTGTGGCTCATTGGCCATCTGAGCGTTTCCGGCATGGTTCTCTGTCTCCTGAAGAACTCTTGTTACTGATTAATATAATGATTTACCAGCAACACACATGTCCTTGTAGATGTTCTCTTCTCCAAGTCATGTGCCTGCATATTTTAAGCTCGAGTTAAATAACGTGGACACAATTTACTAAATGTTGTTGCAATGTTGGCAGTTTAGATCTGTGTCAGAGTGTAACTGGGAAAGTGGCTGGCTCGAAAACTAAATCCAGTATGTTGATATTCCAGATTTTATGCATCTGCGTTATATGATGTGACCACTTACACACTGTAATCAAACCTATTAGCTTTGGGTTCTTTCCCACGACTAAAAATGAAGAGAATTTCTTTGCAAACCTGTAAAAATGAGCAGTTAGTACACCAAAGAGGGCTCAAATTACCATGTATTTATACCTACTCTGCTAAAAACCACTAACCTTGGGGTGGATCTGTCAATTAAACCTACATTCAGTGATTTATGACATAAAGAACAACACTGGGCCAATGTCACCATGCTTGATAGATAAAGTCCATCATGATGACAAAGTGATTGATGATGTCACAATGGAGAAGATTGAGGCTGTATTATCAAAAACATCTATATCCTACAGAGAGTTTCATTTGATTGTTCATTTTTATCTATGAATGTTTGTGTTTTCATGCCTAATTTACAATAATACCAGCCCCTCTTTGGATCTAATATCCAACTTTGCACTCTACTCTGATAAAGCAGCGCTGGGAATATTTACTCGTCGTGTGTATTGGTAAATGTCAGCGGAAGGTGGTGGAATTGATCAAATAATCCATACCCAAAGGCACCCTGGCAGCGCTCGCATCAGGGTTGATCCAGAAGGACAGCCAGGAGAGGACTACGATGAGCAGCGTGGGGGCGTAAACACCCATCATGTAGAAGCCAACCTGTCGCCGAAGGGTGAAGATAACCTCCACACAAGTGTAGTACCCTGCATGAGGAAGGAGATTATGGTCAAAAATGATATCAGGGAACTTCAGGGAAAAACACAGTTTGCAGAGGATAGTGGCAACACACAATAGGTAATAAAAACAACACAGACATTCAGCTTAAAGAGCCTTCATAAAATAAAAGCTGGAATGATTGTATTAGTTTTATTGTATGGTTTGTGCAGTGCGCTGAAATTCTCAATATCTCTTCGGATGGCTTTAATGGCTCATTTTGAGCAGGAAATGGGAACCCTTTAACCCCGAAATGAAGCAGGGAAGCAGGTGAGTGAAATGGCTCTATTCTGACTTGGTCTATTAAGCCTGTATTAGGCATTTAGAGGAAAGGTAGCAGCCAGGTTAAGTCCTTTATCTGATTTTACTTCTTTTTCCCCAGCAGAAAAGCGAAGCACAACTGTGTGCACCATTAGTAATAGAGGAAAATAAAGAGAAGTGAAAGGAACAGGTCAATGGGCAGGAGGACTTTAACATCATTTCAGCTAACTTTGTTAAAGCTAAGACCTGTTTGAGCACTCGGGGCATCACCCATGAAAAAAAAACACTGTTCCAATTCATAAAATGTCTGTTATGTAGGAGATTTGTCCTCTGTCATTTCACATTTTAGTGGATAGGAACATGGTCCCTTAATTTTAGAGTGTTGTGGTTAAAACACTGCATTCATTACCATTTGTAAAAGATCAATTCTAACAGATCCATCTCTTCTGGAAATGTGGTCTTCATTTGTCAGGTTTATTGCAGTATGGAATAAGCATCAATGCACTTCAGCCCTCCTATGGCAGCATTGTGTTCCTGCTTTTTGAGTCTGCTCGGCGGGTTCAATGGGACGATAGAGTGGATGGGCGGGAGTAATATTTAACTAGCCCGGGGATCTCTGTGTGAGCCTTATAAAGCATATAAGGGCTGCCTGTGTCGCAGAACAGGCTCGAACAACTCGTATACAGAGGAGATCTTTGTGTCTAGCCACGTTGCCATGGAAATCCGTTAAAAGGCTGAATCATTGCCAGCAGCGTGCCTCCCGAGTGCAAGAGCACTGAGGTCATACCCGCTCTGTTGGCTGATAGAGATTTTCCATTTCACCGCAAATGTTGTTATTTTTTTTTACTGACATTGGTCTGAATGTGGCACAGTACCAGGACCCTTTTATGTAGTTTTTCTTCCATTTTATTTTCTGAATACTTGCCCTGCCAGCATCCTGGGAAAAAAGGAGTGACATGTTGTAGTAGTCTGGGTATGTTCATTGTAGCTACCTACACCAAACATCCTGGAAACATCTTTGTAGACACATAACATTTAATGTAGTTTGACACTGCTTGTGCATACTGACAATCCAAGACAGTAAAGAGGAAACCAAAGGGTTGAGGTTGAAGGGTAAGTCCATTTGACTTCAGCTGTTCTCCTGAGTGAAATTTGTGGTGGTTATCAAAGAAAATGCATGTTACATGAGAAGAGAAATGCAGTTGACACCTTTTGTAAGACCTCAGGGATACACACGATGCATTTCAGGTAGTACCGCTTAATGTAAAACTACCTTTTGTGTGTTTACAGGAAAACTTATGGCTCTAAAATCTATATCAGTTTCAAAAGGTTTAAAGCTTCATATTGGGAGAAATGATTGGTAATGTCCAAAGTAAACTGAACTAAATTGATAACCTTGTTTGGTTTATAGACTTTGTGAATGATGGAAATGCTGTACTGGTTCAAAATATTTCACTTTGCTGTTAATTTAATCTGTAATATCAAAAGAGACCTAGCTACTTTTGCTCACTGCTGGTGGTATGTTGGAATGATTGAATCTACTTCTCTCACTAATAATCATTTTGTATACCATCCTGTTAAAAAATGTGTATATTTCCCACAAGGACAGTACCTGTTCCTGCGTAGAATTTAGTGCAGTTCCCATAGTCAATATCTTCTTGTCTGATGTCAAACTGTGGCAGAGCGATGGCGTCCATCTGCACCGGGTCTCCTGTCTGCCACATAAACTGCAGATCATCTGTGGTGTAGCCAACTGGATAGCAGAGATAGAAAGGCACACATAAATATGTACACAGTGGTTACACACATGCATCTGTACATATACAGCGCTCTATATGACCACAATATCTGATAAGATGTGAAGAAAAGTCTGAAACAGTTGTATACAATAGAGTACACAAACTTAATATAGATGCACAGACTGTCTCAGCAGGCGGGTCAGCCATTCGGGGGGAACGGCTTTGTAAACAAGATGCTATAACCACAGTCAAGCTCAATTAACTGTGAGACTTTCACATAAGCTTAAAATATGATGATTTATTCAAATTCTCACAGTGTTCGCCATGGAAATTGGCTTCTAAACACAAGCAAAAAGCTTTCATTTACTCCAAAACGACTTCTATTCCCAACTCATTAATGCTGCATTTTCCCAAAATTCGGTAAAACTCACAGCTTTCAAGTTGCATCTTACACCTCTGTGTGTCCATAGGGAACAAAGTCAGATCCAGCGGACAGGAAAGGGTGACAGACAACCTGAAAAGAGATAAAGATGATAATATTTTCAAGTTTTTGCTGCGCTTTGATGCTCAGTTTAATCCTCCTTCCTTGTTTGTATAACACTAGTATTGTCTTAAAGTTTCCTAGGATTTCAAACTTCACCCTTATTGTGCTTTTGCATAAACAACATTTGTTACCCTTAAAATGATCGGCAACTTCACAAGGATTATACAATGTTTAGTTCAAATTATATTCAACACTCATCATCTTTTTATAAATTCACTCTTCGAGCCCAAAGCCTTAATGATTCTTTATCCAGAAGGAACACAAAAACAAAACACAGAGTCTATGCAAATATGCTAAACAAACCTTCCCTAACTGATTCAGATGCAACACTAAAATAATCAATGATAATTCGCCGGGCATTAAGCAAACACATGATCAATTCTTAATCACCACATTAAAGTCTCAAGGTAAGAGTCATCTCAAGCAAGTCTAGCATACACGTACAGCATTTGGCAAGCTTTTCACTTAGTCTGATTACAGTATATTGCTATTTAGTTATACCGTGCATTGATTTAGCTTGACATCGTGTTTATGGCCAATAGTTTTTGCTTTGAGTGGGGTGCTATTTAGGTTATTCCTAACCAATAAGTCCTGAGTGGCACATCCATTCTTTTTATTTCTCTAAGTGGACTTTCACTACAGTTGTGAATGTGTGTATGTCATCCACATTTACCCAGTCATTTTCATAACCCTAAGCCATGTAGGAAGAGGACATTCTTGATCCCCAAATTTAAGCTGATTTAGTCAGTTATTTCTTAGTAAATAGCTCATCAATGGCCACATAACCAGGCCATAGAAAATGCCAGACATATTGCAAACGTCTGAGATGTGGGTGTCAATTGACATTTCTGGAAACGTTCTGACTGCAAATGGAATGAAAAGCTGAAGTTCAATTCAAAGAGATTTTAAGATGAAGCCAGTAAGCATCAAACACATAAAATCACATTTTACTTACATTTTTTCTGAGGGTGGAGACCTCTCTGTTTCAAACTGATTCGTTCTGAGATATCAGTGAAAGGAAGACCTAATTTGTACAGTTACTGCTAAGTTTTCTTATTCGATGCCACATACAGGTGCATGATTTTTAACCACCTAGAGGTCATTTGACATTTTTCTGAAACTCAAATTGGAGTATATTTAGTATTAAGCATTGCAAATATTACATAACGAGCTGAGATATAGGTCTCCTGTTATCTTTGGATGGTATGTCCCTTAAGTGTTGCCTTCAATCTGCATCACATTTATCAGGAAAGACGAGGACAAAGCCTATTGAATATCCATTACCTCATACTGATGAGGACGTCTCCGTTACGGAAAATGAAAAGGAGAAGGTTCTCCTGGGTAACGTCGTGGAAGTTGGCGCTCTTCTCGTTAGCGAAGAACAGGTCAGGTTTCCACAGACATTTGAACATTGTGGGATCAACGGTGAGGGAATCAGCCTTGAAGTCCTGAGGTAGCTTCAGTCTGGGGTCGTTCCAGCGCTGCCGCAGGAAGATGTTGACTCTGTAATCCTGTTGGGTGTGACAACAAAACAAAGTATGGTGTTAATAGGACACTATAGGACACAATTTGGGTGCGTTTAAAGGAATTATTGACCTGTTTTTTTTTATATAACAAAATCCATGCTAGTTTGTTTTTTGTAAGGAGAATTCCCAGATGGACAACAAAACAGCCACTTATTTTTATGACCATTGAGTCCCCTTTCCATAATACTGCAAGGCATGTCTTGAAAAGTCTAAAAACATTTATTTTGATAAATAATGGTTTGTCTTTTTCTACACTGCCTTTTGAGAACATTTATTTTTTACAGGAAACTGCAGTTCCACGTTTTTAATAGGTTATATTTCTCTACTTTCATTAAGTCTTAGCAGTATTTTCTCAAAGCAAACTCCTCAGCAGACCACTGGAAACATGCACAGTGAGATTTTACAGCTGCAGTGAAAACTTTCAACTCACAGAAAACACAGTCCAAGGGTCAAATGTTATCAATACAACAACATGTGTTGCAGAAAGGGCCTCATTAGAAAGCTTATTAGGCAAACGTCCACATTGGTGGGAAAGTATCACTGAGAGAAGCTTTGGGAGGTTTCAGTTTTTTTGGTTCCTGCTTTGATGGCGTGCTTCAAGCTGTTCTGGGACCAGGTGTTAGGGAGGACCATAATACTGAGTGTGAAGATGGATGACATGTCAAATAAACCTGCCAAAATACCAGCTGTATGAGTGTGTGGGTGTGTGTGTGTCCATGGGTCAAACATGTGCTTCTACCTTCCATTCTTTTCCAATTTTTGTTTTTAATATCAGTTTCGTCTTTTCATGCAGCTGCTCATGTGGAGTCCACTAAAAGCCAAACTTTAGCATTGTTCCATAGTTTGTACCCAGGTGTTTTTACATTAAAAATCATATATTTTCTCACACAATGAGAGCACAGAACATTGTAGGCGTTCATGAAATCCTCAGCAGAGCTCACAGTGTCCCAAGATAACATTCACATGAGAATGTTTAACCAACTAAATAAATTTCAATTGGATTTAAAGACAAAATCAAGCAATGTACTCTGCCCGTCCAAAAGAAAGGTCACAAGCCTGTGGAGGGGGGCGGGGGGCGGGGGGTGGGGGCAGTGCTATGATCTGGGGTCGCTGCAGTTGATCTGCTCTAGGTTCAGCAACGTGCCCAAAGAATGAGGTCAGCTGACTCCCTGAATACACTGAATGACCATGTTATTCCATCAATGGATTTTTTCTCCCCTGATGGCACGGGCATGTTCCAAGATGACAATGCCAGGATCCATCGGGCTCAGATTGTGAAAGAGTGGTTCAGGGAGCATGAGACATCATTTTCACACATGGATTGGCCACCACAGAGTCCAGACCTGAAGCCGATTGAGAATCTTTGGGATGTGCTGGAGAAGACTTTGCGCAGTGGTCCGATTCTCCCGTCATCAATACAAGATCTTGGCAAAAAGTGAATGCAAGATAGAAGTAAATGTTGTGACATTGCAGAAGCTTGTGGAAACGATGCCAAAGCGAATGTGTGCCATAATGAAAGCTAAAGGCGGTTCAACGAATATTAGTGACCTTTTTTTGGGCCAGGCAGTGTATGTTTAAATATTGCTAAAAAAAATCCTACTTACATAACATGGTGTTTACTTATTTTGGGAAAATCATTATAAAGTCAAACTTAAGTCAATCAGAGCCAGCATTCTTTAAACAAGCAAACAAAAGATTGTATTGTTGAAATTGTTAGTTGTTTGTAAGAACTTTTAGAAATCTGATCCTGTTGTTTCCTGACAGGTGTGTTTGGATAACATGTCCTGCAATTCCAACTTTGGCCACCATGACGGAAAGCATCCAAACCCTCTCTGACGGTTGCTTTAAACTCAGTGATCCTTTTACTTACTTCATGTTTTTGGCGCTGTGTGGGAAATGAAGCCCCAATAAGGCCCCTCTGTTTGATCTTAACTCTGTCAACATGTTGTGCCTCACCAACTAAGTTAAGTTTATCTTGGCTGCAGTTTTGCAACACATAATTTTTTGCTCTTTCAGGTGTTCGTCCATGTTTTCTTTTGCCTCTCTGCAAAACCTCTGGGAGACACCTGTCTCGATTTCAACACATGTTTCCTAGTAGCTGGGAGTGATTCTCCTTTTTCTGCTTCTATTTTGGAATTGCACAGGCTAGTATTTCTGATTAAATATGTGTAAAGTCCTTGCTGCCAAATATTTTTGTCAAGCCAGATCAAGTGAGCAGAGAACCTTTGGATGTGTTTTTGAAGGTTTCTCTGAAGGTTTTTTGTAAACATTATGTTCACCCTTTTCCTGGCGAAACATATTCCAAATGAAAGCTGTTTAAGATTACAGCCAGGTTTGACGGTGTGAGAAACTGTCAAACCAAAAATGTGCTTTTATAGGTCATCTGTTCTTGAAGAAAGGACATTCTTATGATATTTATTAGCATTATGGTACCTTTATCTCTGGTTTATTATCCTCATAAATACTGGACTGAACTAACTCACAACTTGCTTATTTTTTCTCACTTTTAGAGAACATTGCACAATAAAACCTGGACCAAACCAGCACAGACACCAATTTATGTTTCTACAGATGTTTGTGTGGTTGGAAAAAAACAATATCTCTTCCAATAAATTAGTCCCAGCATCTTGAAAGTGTTGAGCAAGTTATTAACCTTAAATTAAATGTCATTGTGTTTACATCGAGGATACGCAGTGTCTACACAATTTGTTTTCCTGGCAAAAATGCAACAAATTAAGATCGATCGCTGTCATTTGTTGTGGTACATGCTGATGCACGAAGCTTGAGTCATACATCAAATGAAAGGGTTTCTTTCTCTGTGGTATACACAATATAAGAAGTCAGGAACTATTTCAAAAAACTCAGCAAACACCATTTTATACACAAAAGGCTTCGGATGGTTTACAAATTCAGCTATTACCCAGAATTTGCTTTATATTCTTGCCAGTAAACATTTGTAAGAGAAGGAGCAGTGGTCACATTGTTGATATCTCATTTTTTATAGCCAACTGTGATTCTATACAACCCAATTTTACAATCTAATGTTCAACTAGTCCTCGAGAGACTGCACAAATAGCCACTGCCAGCTTCGATAGAGACCCAGGCCAATTCCCACACCTTAGCCTTTCTGAAAACCAGACAAGGAAATATATCTTCCCTCTGGCTCACTATCAAGGCGCCTGTACAGCATTCAGTTTTAGAGAGATTTAACATAACCGCTCGATGTAATCAACAAGGATAAATCAAATTGAGAAGCAGTTAAAAAACACAGAGCTACAATTTATTTCAAAGCTCCACATTGGTCATCCTCTCCTGGTGATTACCATCAAGAAGAGAATAGATGTGTTAACAGTGTACAGTGGATGTGAGGTGGTGTTTGGCATCGGGAGGTGTAAATGAGAGAGGGTTTCTTGAGATCAGGTACCCCACAGAGTGATAGATTGAGGGGGAGAGGTGACCAGCTGTAACTTCCCTCTCCTCCAGGATTCATTTTGAACTTTGCTCACTTTCATTTTCCTTCTGTCTTTTGATGGGCGTGTAGTGGAAAAGAGGGAAGACAGATTTTACATCTGGGAGTCCCTAACCTCTGTTTTCTGTCTCAGTTTCAGGTCTTACTTGTTCATCTAATTCCCATCTCTTTACTTTTCTCATGGGTTCTTTTCCCCTCAATTCCTCCCCCTCCAGCAACCTTCACTTTTCTTTGTCTTGCTTTTTTCTTTTCAATTTCCTCAATCCTTTCTGTTATTTTTCTTCCCTTTATCATATTTGGTCTCCTACTGTCTGGTCTAGTTAATTCTCTGTTCTTCTTAGCTTTCTTATTTCTGTTTGCCCTTCTTCTGATATCTGTCACTGTCTTTCACTTTCTGTCCACTATTTTGTTTGCCTTCTCAGCTCTTTTCCACCTTTTTATTCTTCCTGTTTCTTCCTATTCATTTGTGCTCTTTATTCCTTATTGCCCATCACTGTCCTCCATTTCCCTCTTTATTGTTTCCACCTATATTGACTCTTCTTTAAATAACTTTGGACCCTCATGTTTTACTTGTAATTTTACTATTTTTCAGCATAGTTATGTTATTAGTCCCTGTGTTAAACCATCCACTAGAATATTTTACAAGCGGACACACTCTACTGATCTGCAGCCAAAGGAAATCAGTCCAGAGTAAATGTCCATGCAGCTCAATTTCAGTATATAAGATCTAAGGCTTTTCTCAGTGTCACTCTTCATTAAATGCAGTTGGAGAACACTGATCATTGCTTTGGATTGAGACAAAGTCCAGACCTGCTGCAGGACTCTTAGAGCAAAGATCTAAAATGTACTCTATCTGCTCCTGGGAAGCCTGAGGTTGGCATTTGAGCTGATGTGTTAAAAAGGTTGGGGGGCAGCATGTCTTGACAGTCTTTAGGACTTGTTCGCTGAGCTATTTTGTTTGAGGAGAATGTTACTTGTGTTTGCTCTATATCACAACGTGTAGTCCCCTCTATCTGTGCCATTGATTAAACAGTGCCAGTAAAATAACATTGTTAATTAAATGGAACTAGCTAGCAGCAACGCATCTGACAGCAGTGTGATAGCTTCTGCAAACACATCTAGTTATCGCTTCATTTCAAATGTAAGTTCAGTTGTTCAGTTCAGTGTCCATTTAAAGAAAAACATTTTGCTCTCATTAAAAATCAATATTTCAGGCTCAGATTTTTAATTCATCATAACCACTCTTTGTATTTATAGGTTTCAGAAGTATCTGAATTAGTTGTGCAAGAAAGCAGGCTTGTTTTATTGCTTAATTACTGCTCAATTACTCGTCTGTAATGCCTGTCTTCGTTTGGAACAAAACTCTCCACATTACATCCTGTAAATCTACCCTGTATAAAGGGTTTCATGAGACAGAATTAAGTCCAACATTGGATTTTGTCACACAGCACTGCATTAATTTCAATTATCATGACCCATTATTCAACATATTTACTGAGCTAGAGACACTCTATGGTTATTGACTCCTCCCAACCACTTCAAATTAAAACACATCCTTAAGCTGGGCTCATTAGAAAACCTTCAGGAATTTTCCCTTTATTGTTTCCTATTTTATCAAGATTCGACCCAGTGCCATCCTCGAGTTTAATCTGCTCACTGGCATTTATACTGCACTTCTTTATCAGCAGTTAAGCCATCAGATAAATTGGGCATGAAAACCCCAGTCTGGATAATGACTAAGTGCTAAATGGTCGGATACTGTCTAGAAAACATGCTCATGCATCCGTTTTAAAACTTGTGGGAAGAGGCGGTTTGGAAGCTCTGATTCACTGCATCTAATCTGCAGAAGTATTGATTATCAATACTGTTAAGCTGAAGTGGAATAGAGTGCAGCAGTAATGAGTACAGAGAAGACTTAGCATTTTACCACGTCCGGTTCCCTCGTCTCGAAGACCATGTTTTTTAATCGTGTTTGTGGTTAAAAGCCCTAAAGAACATCTGCTGTTAAGACAAGTTTACCAGATGTTCACGTTTCGTTCTACATCATATAACATGTCAGGAATACTCCATTGAATCTTCTAGTGTCATAAAATGGCCATTGCGAACAAGCAAACTTAACGTCATCCCATGACACGGGTCTACCTTTAGCTCAGCGGTGTTGACACCCAGCCATGCGATCCTGATGTAGGATTAGGGTTGTATGTGGAGATAAAAAGTGTGTGTTGGCCACAAAGCATTGGGATTCTTCCATTGGATTTCAGCAGACTGAAATCCAATGGAAGAATCCCAATGCTTTTTGTTGAGGGACCACCTTTGATGTTAACTTCCGGGTCTACCTACAGAAGTACGTCATCACTGCACCGCTCTATTGAAGTGGTCTCTTACCATGGTCGTTTCTTGGATGGAGCCAAAACTGTTGATGAAGATGTTCACTCTGTCCTCCACTGGAATTCCTGGATTTAGTAAAAGGAAAAAAGAAGTTATTGTAGAAAGAGGGTTGTTAGGTTTTATAGCTGCTTTGCAACAAGAGCAAGATACCTCTGTGGCTTGTAGCTCACAATAAATGTCAGCATGCTTTGTAAAACCCTTTAAGTCTTTATTTCTATATATATAACATGGGTGATTCAACTGATTGTGTTATGGATCAAGATTTGTGCAAGACTTCATCACCTTTATAAATGAATAAACTTTTAATCCTCTCTGCTACACTAATGCTGTTACTCACCTCTTTCTCCACCTTTAGCAAAAACTCATAAAACCCTAAGTGAAATCAGTGCTGCTCACCCTGCTTTGAATACATGATTTCCTTTGAGGTGTTTACTGGAGGCTTAGCAGTTTTATATGATAAGTTAAATCAAGCAATTCACAACTTTAATGTGCATAATACAGAGGAGTCATACAGCTCTTCCATGCATTAATGCAACCAACAAATATTCAACTAACATTTCTGGTGTTTGGTTAAAATTCTATAGGGACTATGAAATCAGCTCAGCGTTGTAAAGGCCTGCGGAAAGTTATTCACAAGGCGCAGTGTAGGATGTAATTTCAGAGATTATGACATGGATGTTAATGGACGGAGAGCTTTTTAGCCCACCCTGAAATCAAGAGCAGATGTTTGGCTGCTGGACCGGTCCCAGGCATTCAGAGAGGGAGTGGATTCTGTTCACAACACATCAGACAGTTAGTCCCAGATATCGCTTTTGCTGCCAAGTGCCAGAGGATGGAAACTACCTGAAGACTGGTTAGACCATCAGTCAGACCCAGAGGTCGTCAATCTCCTCTTTGTTATTTTTATGGCTCTCTCTGTGAGGCTGAAGCCTGGTACCATGTGACATTTACAATGTACTGTACACACACTGTAAAGATGGACACTTGGTGGACAGTAAAGAACGAAATAACCGGGGCAGATCCAGAGACTTGAGAACTAGAGAATAGAGAATAAACAAACTTCATGTTGTTGTTTTGTCAATTGAGGAACATCTTAAAGGGGTTGTATTATGCTAGTGCACAAAGACCTGTATAACACACTATAGAAAAGGAAAACCCCAAAAAGCATAATAGGGCACCATTGCAAGTGTATGCAAGTGTACATCTGACAGGATATTAAATGTAATTAATGTCTAATGCACGGTTCATGCAGATACCTGTCCCTGCTCCAAGTTCATGAAAGAAATCTGTAGATACAGATTTCTAGTAAAGTGGTCTCTTTAATTAGCATGACGGCACTGCAGCAAAAAGGTAAATTAGGAATAGACAGAGACAGATTGAGAGGAAAGGAGACTTGCCTTTGAAGTTGGGCCGTATTCTGGGATCATAGGTGATCAGTAACCTGTTCAAGATGTTACTGGTTGTATTTTCAGGAACTCGTGCCAGATCCTCAGGTGACAGCTCTCTGCAAGCAAAAAAGAAGAGAGGGAACTGCAAGCACGATTACATTAGCAGGTCAAATTTTTGGCAGATGAACAATGCAGATGCAAAGCACACCCACTTCTGCTCTGCATACTGTTCACATGAGAGTGGTATACCAGTTAGGGAAGAAATGTGCCTTCAACATTTGGACCATGAAGACAATGTTGACTGGGAATGTAGTGCACTGTAGTGACACTGAACCTTGAAGGACTTTATCGTAACAGTTGTTCAAGTGTCAAGATATCCAGGCGGTGGCTGGAGCTACGTTGGCCTTAAGTTAACATAAAAACTGAAAAAGAAGTACTGTCAAGAGCCAGTGTTGTTTGTCCGATCTCAGCTATTGAATAAACCTCAGGGTGCAACCATGCAAACACCCGCCATCCCTATGTAGACGGAAACAAAAAGATTCCGAAATATGATTTTCCATTTACGCTCATAGATCCCCTAACAGTCTACAAACCAGTCTTTTTTTCGATGATCATGCCATGTGGGTGGCAGGAAGTATACATAACATGTCAAGACAAACAAGATATTGTTTCTGTATTTTCACTTTATATTGAAACCAAAAATGAAAGTTTCCCTTTGAACCATTTAGCGAAATACCCAAAACAGCCATCTGCTTACAATTGTCACCATAACATAAAGGGGTAACTTTCAAAGACGTTCGGTCAAACATCATTTGTTGACTGATGAAAAAACAATAGGAGAGAGGAGGGGAAAGGGGAGAACAGGATCTGGCATGAGAGAAAGGAGAAAAAGAAAGCCTCCTTGTGGGTGGCAATGATTCTCCTGCCAAAGAATTTCCCCTTCTCAAAGCACTTTACATATTATTATGTAAACCTTATCATGCACAGAGGATGAGTTAAAGTGCTCCACAGGAATGCGGTGCAGCATGTGTATGTTATGCGGTTCTTCTGATCAAAGTGAAACACATAATTCCCATCCACTAAACCTCTTTTTCTCCTTTTTAACAGACCCTTCTGACAACCTCGAGCACAACAGCTAAACTGGAACCAAGTGGTTCCCTTGATCCACAAAGGCATCCGCAGCACTAAACTCGAAAATATGTCATACAGCTTACACTTGCCAATACTGGGACTACATCAAACAGTTTCTCCCTCATCTCAAAACTTTCACTGTCGAGCCATTTGTTACCATTTAAGGAAGTAAGGGGTGCAGCTCTCCCCAGCATAGAAGTGATGGACAATCCAAAAGGCATGTTAGGACATGTCTAAGTTCATTCTGTTGTTGGACATAGACAATTTAGCCTTTAAGTGAATCCATGACCTGAAAATGTTCCTTTTCATTCATCACTTTCTTCAAGAGGTGCTATGTATGCTACCGGTCAGCTGTAGACGGTCAGGAGGGAATAAACAAGTGCTTAGCAAGTATCCGAGGTAGCATCCTTTACACCCTTAACACGTTACAATTAAATATGTTTTGGGTAATGGTACATTTGTAAATGCACCGAAAACACATTGAAGACATGTTTTGATGTGATCAGAAAGAAACAAAACACCTCCATAGGCGTTGTGAACACATTAAACACAAGTAAACACAATAGCTTTATCGATTCACAGACAACGACTACATGGCATGGCAATCTCATTCGTACTGCTGTCCGATCTCAATCAGACCCAATGTGGCCACTGGAATCACAAATGAATACCAGGTGTAAATGTTATCAGGTGAAATCTTAATACAATCAGGACACATTTAATGTAATGTATAAAGAGGGTCAGTGTTGTACTGTAGTATTCTAACACAGCATGCCTTTGGAGGATTTGGTGTAGCTTTCCCGGATGCCCATCAGTAATTGTTGACTCTTGCATTTTCATTTAACACTTGAATAGTTCTGCAGTGAAGCAGCTGACAAGCTCTTGTCAATCATGACTGAGGGGAAAAGACTAGAGAGGAAATTCTATCAAGGGTCAAAAAGTGGAAGTATGCTTTAACTCAAGGCAAAATAGGCACCTAAAAAGGTCACTCAAGGGGAACTCCTCCAGTTGGTCAATTCAGTGTCTTTGTCACTGGGCGTATACACGTCATGATGGCTACATGATGAACATTATGTTGTCATTTGACACCTCCTGGTACTTACGATGGACAAAAAACTTGCTTCCCCTTTTTCTTTCCCTTCTTCGCTCCTTTTTCTTTGGCATATCCTCCCTCTAGACATAGAGAGAGCACCAGGAGGAAGATGGCGAGCGTCTTAATGCCCATACTGGTGAACGATGAGCCTGTGGAGGAAAAAGCAAACAGTTGAGAGGAAGGCCCAGCATTTAAATTACTCGGGCTTAATGCTGTGCAATTTAATAACCCACACTGAATTGCCTACTGTCACACTCAACACATCTTGTTTGCAGACAGGAGACTACTGTAGGTGGTTGCTTAAGCTTTGCCATCTGCAGAAGTACAAATGCTTTGTCTATCTTCTGTGATTATCTCCCTGCATTCCTGACATGATGTGTTCCCATTTCCTCAGGATTCATTGCACACACAGTATATGTCTGAAATGTAAATGTATCAACCCCACATCAAGTTGTGCAAGTTTAAACATAAATCCAATCATTGGAGGATTGTACTTTTCATTCAGGTCTCGTAAGGTGAATGCGACCCTGGAATCTCCTGTACTTTACTCTACAATCTGCAGATAAATCTCCCGAATGCCGTCAGTGCCAGAGTTGTTTATCACACTCTTTATGGACATTATAATTTGGTCTGATCTATAGTAGTGGAGTTGTTATAGCTCAATCCTTTCTCCCACAACATAAGCACAAATGTAGGAGATAGCACAGTCCTGTGTGTTTGCCATAAATACTATATTTAGTAGGATACCCAAATCCAGGTCTAACAGTACTATGCATGTCTAAATGCTCACTTAAACGCAGAGGCAGCACACGTTTGTAATTCTTGATAGGGGCCATTAATCACCGGGCAGCTATAGTACCTGTGCATTTCATTCCCCATTAGGGAACCAGTGCCCTTTCACTGCATTGGGACACTAAGAGCAACAGCTACTGCCTCATCCCCACACTGTCAGCAAGACTGTATATTAACCGGGAGCAGTTTATTGTCTAGACAGATAAACTCTCCGTCACTGCCTTGGCCCAGTAACACCGAGACTGTTCCTCGACTGCAGATCGATCATCATCTTCTCCAGTGAATATGGGTTCCACTGCTCTGAGTCTGTTCAGCAAGTATAATCCTGAAAAACAGTGGCTAACATATATCAAATCTGCCCCAGACATATCCACATATACATGGAAACCAACTCATTTCTGAGAAACCATTTCTTGTGTGACCTCGATTTCTATGTCCCATCTTCCGTGTAACATTTCTCTACATGACAAGTCCCATCCCAGAGCATTTACTCCAGCCTCCCTGACACAAACAAAATATGACCACTTGCATGAAGATACAGCATATAATGTTTCCCTACTCTTTGGCTTGTAACCCTTTATAAGCCAAGCCTACATCACAATTTACTTGTGTCTGGAAGATCAGATTAACCGAGGGATGGCATTCCTTTTTGTACATTCTTTTGAATTGTAATTCTTTTCTTAAAATGATGTGTATTCAACAACTAAAACACCTTTTTTTTGAGAATGAAGTCACAAGAAATGACTTTACCGACCTTAACCGGTCTCCTGTAACCCTTCATAAGGATGTTGTGTCCCTCGATTGAACTTTGTTATAGTTTGAAAACAAGATCATTTTGTTGCTTCTTCTCCTGTCTTATATTACATCTCATATAGTTGTGAGGAGTTGTAGTAGCACTGTATTTGTCTTTGCCCTGATTCATTCAGTTATGATAATGTGTTTTAATACGTAAAATATTAAAAGACACATTCATTGCAATTGTATAGAAAAAGTACAACAACTCCTCTCCCAAACATTACTCATATACGAAGGTAGGCAGTTTTCTGGAGTTGTGTCCAATACACACTCATGCTGAACTGTTCCCTGTGCAGGGAAATGTGAGTTCAGCAGGCACAGGGTCAATATATTGACCTTGGCAATACCTGACTCAACTGTGCCACCACTGAGAAATATCACCCTTGCTGTGATTTTCTACTGGCAATGTTGAAACTGCTGAGGCTTTGTCATAAAGCGGCTGACAGTGACTCAAGCAGCCTTACATGGTCTGCCCCTCGGGTCCAAGGTCAAGAAGCGAAACTGCTCTGCAAATAATCATTTCCACAGACTATGTATCATAACCAGGTCATACTATAAAAATAAATAATGTCGAAGAATTAGTATATTTAGGTCAATGAGTGACTGATTATGAATACTATTATACCCTATACAATAAAACCATGTGGTGTAAGTAGTATTTTACATTTTGATTTTTGATAATGCACTTCAAGGGGAAATCTGTTATTATCTGTCTCCAAGCTGATGGACAGGAAAGGCCTGTGCTATGCATATCTAAACTGTAAGATGCAACCAATATTAAACAGCCATTATCAATCTACCCGGGCTCTCACAACCTGTGGCTGCTGGTCGCTTTGGACCTCCTCGGAACAAGAAGAAAGAAAGTAACACCGAATGACACGAGCGCACAGCCTGAGCGTCAGGAGAGCAGAGGCACGCGAGAAAAACACAGCGAGCCGCGACCACCATGACTGTGGGGAGGGGGGGGATGCAGGAAGAAGACGCCAGCATATATGAACGCGAGCATACGATAACACGTCAAATTAGCGCACTTTACGGACAAAAAACAACAACACGAAAGTCACAAATCATGCCATGCACGTCCACTCACCGTGTGGATTTGTCATCTGTCAATTCCTTAGTAAACTGGAGCAAGTAAAGCTGACAGCAAACAGTCGTTAACAGAGCCTTCCAGACCAGTCGCTCTCTTTCCCATTCTGTTATCCTGCTCAGGGAAATTTCTAGAATTGATTTGTTGGGAAAGTTACATCTCGGCAAATTGCCAATTTTTTTTTTTTATTTACTTATCCCTCACCGCGCCCGGTTTGTTGTTATTTTGGAATCAGTGTGTATATGGCGACTGCCCTTTCGCCTCAGCACGGGAAGCCCAAGATGGAGGCTTGCGTGGTACCTGTCATGCAACATGCGCAGTAGCGGCTGCACAGAGCCGGAGAGCATCATCAGTCCTCCCATCATCAGCACCACGGACAGCCGCTCTCCGCCTCCACAGACGCTGATAAACGCTCAGACGTGACGTGGAGGCAGGGAAAAGAGGAATGCTCTCATTCACGTGATGGACGCAAACGCCTCACTATTTATGGCAGTGTGGTATTTAGAGGCAGATGGACGTGAACAGTGGAGGCTAAATAGACCATAAAGTAGAGAGAGAAAGAGAGACAGACTGCAATCTGAGGATGCAATTTACTCCAAGCGATGTAATAAGCATTGGTATTTATCATTATGAATTGCCTGGTATTCCAAGAATAGGCTCGCTCTATAAAGATGTAATGGGAAATAGCTTATTGACATGTGACAGAGAATGAAAAAATGACTGAGGAAAGATATTAAAGGCCCAATATATATTTTTGTCCAACGTCCTTTAATTGTATTGTCAGGGAATTTGATTTAGTGTATAATGGTGCATGCATATACAGTAGGGACAATTAACTTGTAAAACAAAGACGAAAACAATAAATAAATGTAATTTAATTAAATATATACATATTCAAAAATAAAGAGACATGTTTGAGATGACACACAGAAAAAATATTTTAAAAAATGCTTAGTAAAAAATACAAATGTATGATCATGACTGAATAAAGTTGTATATGTGACAATCTACGTACATCTGCGTTTACTTATAATGTGATATGATTGAACTCCATATCAGCTGCTAAAGTGAACTATGATAGATTGCTACTCCAAATGTCAGTAACTCACTTCAAGCTTTTAGCTAATGTGAGCCTGTCTGTTAAAATACACATCCCTCAGTTTGGGACTCAATTTAGGTCGATGTGTTTTCTACCTCGATGGTGGATGACCCTTTTGTTTGCACCTGGCTTGTGAATGAATTGAAAAACAGATGACTGTCAATGATAAATGAATGGATGTCCTAAACTAAAGCTGAAGTATTTTTGGCAGACGACCAAACAGTTACAAGCTCACCAAATATTATCACTTAATATGATTTTATCATTGATTTTTATATAGTCTTATGAGTTAAAGGGATTTTATGAAGCATGTATGGGACTTTTATGCGTTTTAAGATTGATGTTCCACTTCAGTACAAAATAGGGAGCTGAGTCCTGCTGGGGGTAAGTAAAATCTCAACTGCTCCAAGAATTTCAGGCTTAGAGGCTCCACTAACAAAAAAAGAAGAATACTGCTCATTCTTGTCAGGAGTGTGCGTGTGTAAGGCTAAAATAAGCTTAATGTTATGTCAACAACTGCTAATAAACTGGAGTTTCTTTCCTGTGAACAGCCACATAGTGCAGATTACATCTTTACAAACTCATTTAGGTGGATTATCCTGCCTGCTAACTCACCTAGAGGAATTTAATTTTCCAAAAAGAGCTTGAAATGATAAAATGTGAGGGAATAAAATCAAGTTGTGTTACGTACTACAGTTTGTAAGTTGGGGGCGGACAGATTTAACATTAAATTGTGTCTGGATTTGGTTGTGGTTATAATTTTTTTATATGAATAACGTCTATGTCAGAACTGTTTGTGTCACCTTTCATTCATGTTAAGAGTTTATGAAACACATTGACAGAACCGAACAAGAAGCTTGATCTTTTGTTCCCTCCGTGAAAATAAAATCCATCGAAAAAAACACATCAGAGCAGATTTTTCCCACAATTCTTGATCCATATATCGTTCACAACTTGATGTCAAACATCTTGGGAGGCCTAGATCCCCGTCGTTTAATGTTGAATGACAAGGCAAATCATTTGCATACACAAATTTATCAGCACCATATGCATGGGGAATAATGATTTGTTTCACAGAGCTTGGTTCTCGCAGTGGAGTACAAAGATCCTTTTGTGTTGTCTAAAAAATGTTCAGTGGCTGGCTGCGAGCCATGTGTCTGATGGACAACTTTGTGCAGTTCCAGAAATCTGTCAGGCTGGATTGAACCAATCTATTGTGGTATTATACCTGGCATGCAGAGCACATTTCTCCCACTACTGTAACTCAGAAGAGTAATATGTGTTGTCACATTCTTATTCAAATGAAAATAAAGGTTTTGACACAGAGAGAGACTCACACAACTGCTGCTGCTAAACATCTTTTTTCACTGCTCAGTAACCTGTTTTCAATCCAGAAGTGATGTGCAGTTCTTTAGATGAAGTCAGGGAAGATTAATGGACATTACTTCAGATCAGTGACAATATAAATCTCTTGGAAGAAGAAGAAGTAGATCTGCTGTCAGAGTGTATAGGACTTTAATGTAAATCATGAAGATAAAACAAAAAGCCGTCGTATGGGATTTCTGAATTGTGTGTTAGCAAAGTGAATTCCATGTTGAATCAGCAATCATTTTGATGATGGTAACAGATGGTTAAGATGGTAAAGAAATACAAATAAAAACACTAAATAGCAAGCTTGGATTACAGTATGATTGTTTTTGGTAAACCCTGCTGTAGAGATACTCGAGATACGCGAGATGAGATAAAAAGATAAGATATTGATCCCTAATTGGGAATTGTATTCATTCCAGCAGCATGTAAACAAAAAGTATTGCACATATTAGAAATAAAGAAGAGTAGAAAATAAGCAATTGTGCAATATACACATCTAAAGGATCTAAATCTAAAAAAGTGAAAATATAAAAGTTGACCATGAAGATAAAAATCTGTAAACTATCTGACAAATAAAACATACTTGAAGGACCAAATAACAGCTAACACAAGATAAAAGTAGGCATAGGAAATTAAATCTAAATGTACAGTGTAAGTTATACAATAAGCTGCTTTTCAGTTCAGTCATGATCCTGGTCTCGTCTTAAAGGGAACTTTTTTTTAGCATAAACTACAAAAACATTAACAGGTAATCCTGAAATACAGTCACCTCATTTTTCATATATTTTTTTAATATCCTGTCACAATAACCAGCCATTATTTGAATGTAAATACGGTCTTAACGTGCGGTACAATGATGGAACTGTTCGTCTTTGTACTTTCATATTCCTCATATTTTGTTAAAGCTTAGAGAGGATTCAACTGGACGCCATCCCAAATATAACAGCCCAGACTATTGTTGGCTTACTTATGATAATTATGATTCTGCTCTGATAGTTTTCTTTTCTTTTGTAAAATCATAAGTTGTGCTCGCTTGAGATGAATCTTTTATTCTCTGGATCAATACGCTCATTACAGCGGCACAGCAAAAAGTTGGTTTCACAGAGCAGTGACACATTCTTGGCATCTTCCTGCAGTAGATGAGTTCTCCCTTCAGTTGTTGATCAGGGCCTTTGAATGGGGGCTTTCCTCCTATAAATAAACCATCTAAGCAGCCATTATACTGTACATGCTACAGGACCTTTATGTAAGACATATTTGCAACAACACTACCATTGCATACTATTGAAACGACACCTTTTCATGTAAATAAGAGTAAACATGCATCCCACAGTGCAGGGCTCCAGTACAATGCTGTATTGATAAAGTGTGGCTGTATAGATTTGACCCAGGAACATTATATATGCAGGTTGCCATAATGGAAACTGAATGTTCCTCGTCAGCAAATATTCAGTAATTGCAAAACTACCCGAGATTATGATAAAGGCAGTAAGCCAGAGAGCTGTTCAACAGAAGTGCTTCTTCCCAGTATTTTTGGACTGCACTCAAAGGTAAAGAGGAAAATCCTCAAGGAGCATCCCTCCCAACATGAGATGCCAAACATTGTATTAATGTTGCATTGAATGAAAATAGGATATTTCCAAAAGCAAAGAGTGGTTTGCTTACAAAGTAATACCATGGGAGCAGTTAATTTCCTCAAAAATTGTGATACAACACGTATAGGTTAAGTTTTCCTTTCTTTAATATTTCCACAATTTAAACCCATTAATTAAAATGAGGTTTCTTGTTTTTAGCCCAGCTTATCACACTGCAGAATAACTCCTGTCTCATTCTCAGAGCATCCAGGAGAAATAGCAAATAGAGCCAAACAGCATCCAAAACTAACAAGTGAATCTCCATTGAATTCACTTCAGGTGTGTGCTGTGAAAAACTCGATGCAGACAAGAATAACTATGTTTCAGTGTAATTAATGGGTGGAGCACAACACTGACATATTGGGTTTAGGTACTGGACCACTGGGGCCTATATAACTACTGTGGGGTAAATACTTTGCTTTGTTAACATACGTGTACATGGAAATGGGTGATTTGGAATTGAATATCTTGCCATGAATTATAAAAGACTCTTTGAGGCGATTTTAATTCAAGTTCCTTTTTGACATGCTAATCTCTACCTATTATCTAGCTGGTCACCTTTTCTGCTTATATTTTATAGCTTTGATGCTTTGATGCTTTACACAAAATATGTGGACTGATTAAATGCATTGCAGTACCCTTAAACACCCACACATTAGGTTCCAAATCAACAGGCTCAAACCCCGGCTCATAACATGATGAAACATTATTACTAATGACAATATTTGTTGTTCAAAAATGCTTGGTATTGCTCCTCTTACATAACAATGGTAATGTGTTAAAACAAGTGATATTCAAAAGCTGATGTGTACTGATAACAAACCACCCAAAAATAATATATGGCTTTTAATAAAACCATTTACAATTGAGTGCAAAAGAGGCTACAGCAGTCTGTTCACATCATGATGATTATCTGGGGGTTCTGAGTGGTCGTCAGCAGATGTTCTATACACTGGAAACACAAGTATACTCTTCTTTACTGTTCTGATGATGGCTGTTTTTCTTAGAGGTGGACATCAATTATGCTTGAAGGTGAAGGGTTGACAGGATAAGCAGATTAGAAAATGGATGGATGGATGATTCCGTCCCAAAAATACTTGAGTCACTTGATTAAATGTTTTTTATTCAGGAATAACCACAGTTATTTACCACAGCAAACCGTTTGGCTTTAACAAGCGTTCAAGGGGCCAATATCTGACTGTAGCGCTGAGGGGCACCACCAGGGGGCTCTGGTTTCCAAGCCAAGAGCAGCCAGGGGTAATAAATAACCCTGATGCTATACTTGTTACATGAGAAACTAAAGCGTAAGACATTAATATTCATACAACTTAAGTACCCATTGATTTAAAACTGTGTCCACAGTATGAAGGACGTCACACCCTCAGAGCATTAGCACAACCTTGTAACTGTGATTCAATGATAAGAACTCTGCAGGCATAACAATGGATTTTAAAGACTTCAATTTGTTATAAAGTTCAAGAGAATGTGAGTCATTACTTTCTAAATTTGTCTGCTGGCACATTTCCCACGCCTCCTTGCAGGACCACACAGCAAAAAGCTCCCGCTGTTGCTTCCGGAGGTTTCACCATATAAATGAAGTCATCTCAAAGGTCTTTTTTTCAAAATGTAATGAGCTGAGATCTGGATATAGCAAACACGTCCACTCCCTTGTGTATTACTTCATTTCACCTGGAACAAAGATTGTGTTTCGCAGACAGTGACAGATGCATTGTGTAACAGGGACTGATTGGGAGCGGGCGTTTGTTTGTTTGACAGTATGTGTCCCAAAAAGGCAAGCAAGTCTAATGGGACTTAGCTGGGAGACGCCGACTGTGAGTTCTTTGTTGTATACATTTCCATCTCCAGTATACTCAGTGGACACACAGCCCTCCTGGCTGGCATGTCTCTGAATGTTAGTCATGACCCGAAAGGTCTGCCTTGTTTCTAATTTTCTCTGTTTATTATATTTCTTTGTATCAAAGACTCCACATTTCCCAAGACCACCAAGGATGTGGCAATCAAATGTGGACAAACGAGACAAAATACCCAGCTTTTACAGACAAAACCTCAAGGGGTGAATGAGTGTCTATGGGTGTGTGTGCGAAAGAGAGAGGGATTCCACAATGTGAAGTGCTGACATCTGCTGCAGGCCCTTGCAGGGCTGGAATGTGATACCCTCCTTTACACAAAAGGCCTTGGCCCTTGCAGCAGGCACAAGAAGACCTCTATCTGCCCCTCTCCACGGGGCAACACACGTATGAAATGACTGTATCCATGCCCCATGCTTTCCTTTCCCAGCCATTAACTCTGATTAAAACCACAAAACCTTCCTTCATACCTTGATGCGGGGGAGATGGCTGCTCCACACTCTCTTTGAGGTGGTAGTTTCTGAGCTATGTGAGACTGGGGGTAAATTGCTGCAGCATTGCATCATGTGTCTGGCTCAATGGGTTCAATATGTGTTCAGCTTTCCTTTGATTGTTGTGTCTGTGCTGCAGCAGACTTACTGTGGGGGATACTCTGGTGGGTCCTTGCCAACAATAGATGGGAGGAACCACATGAAATGCAGTTGATTAGGTACAACAGTGCGCCGGGGAGAAAGGAAATTGGGAACAGGAGGGAGTATTGTTCCAAGCGGTGTTTGTGCTTTGATATGACAAATTGAGAAGCTCTTAAACATTTCCTTCCACATAAACAGTTAAGCAGAATGCACAACGGCATGTTGTACAGTGTTGGGAGGGAAAACATGCGTCTTTCATCTCTCTGTTGGGAAAATGAATCAAGGATTAAACAGTCACTCCACGGTTACAACAAGCATACTCAGGCCTATTTTCTCATGGAAAGTTTCCTGTTGAATGACGAAGAAGCTCCATATGTGAATATGATCTGTGGACTTTATTGTTTAACCATGTAGTTGTTATGAGTTTGATGAACCGTGATGAACTGGAAAAAGTAAGTGGGCCACAATGACGTAGCCATCAGAGAAGGATACAAGATACTGTATGTATGAGTTTTAACACAGAGGGAGAAAATTAGATAAAGCAAGTTTATTTTTGTCTTTACCAACTACTGCAAAATGTTACAACTTAGTTTCCTCTTGGTGCTCAGACACAAATCTCTAAAAAATTATTTCATTTTAGAGTATATTGTAAGATAAGAGTGTATTTTGAGAGATAGTGTATAACATTTTTTGCCCTAAAACAATGTTTTCTTACAAATCCAGAAATGTATCAACATAAATATAGATACTGATTATTGTATTTCAGTTTGTACTAATTCGATGTTATTCTGAAGAAAGAAAAAAAAACGAATACAAAAAAAAGACTCTTTAAATGTTTTTTATTCTGCTGCAAAAATGTCCACTTGTAGTCATTTTATCTGGTATTATGCATGGGAAATATGTCTATTGTGGAGGAAGACTTCTGCATAGTTTACCTTGTATCAAGAGTCTCTTCTCTACAGAATGTGCTGAGCTGCTGTATTCTGAGTTTTCTGGAGACACATTTCCTGGGAACTACTGGAAACATGTGAAACTATTTGGAACAAGTGTTACTGAATTTGGCAATATGTATCTGAAAGTTGCTAAAACACCTCATTGGACCAGGCAGCAGCGGAATGGTTAACTTGCCGGGGAGTTTCCTCGGCTGGGAAGTTGTACTTTATGTATAGCACCTGTTGTGCCGTCAGTTGGCAGTCTGCAAAAACCCAACCCCGGCCGAGCAGCGATATTTTATCTCGGTCTCCACCAAGTTATGACTCTAGACCTCGCCAGACAACGGAACTCGTCTCGGTGTTGCGAGTGGTTTCTGAGTACACACTGTATCAGGTTGCTGCACTCTCTCGCTGTCTCTGTGTCGGAGCTCTTGTAGTAATGCGTGAAGATCTGCGGGGATTTATTCAGACGGAGTCAAGAACGCAACGTGGACGCGCGCTTTAGCCAAAATGCCTGTGTGCTTTTCTAATGACAATAGATGAAATGCATGCACACGTTCGCTTTTACAGCTAATTCCGGGATTATAATAACGCAAATACGAGCTTTATCCAACTCAGTCTCCAACTTTTGTGTGAACCAACAGGTGCGCACTTGCATTACGCAGAAGCTGCAAGGTTTGCGAGATTTGGAGGAGGATTTTTCTTGATTTAGATTTGCTTCGATTTCACTTTTTCACCTGAGGGACTGATGATTAAGATTATGTGGATTCTACCTTGCCTTTATCCTCTCCAAATGTGTCCAAAACAGCACTGGTGTCCTGTTAACGACGCATGTGTGTGGTGATACAAACCATCACTTCAACAGAGCTTTGTGATCGCCAACCACCACTCATCCAAATGATCCTTCCATTATTATTCCTTCTTGCATCGCTTCTCCAACAATATGGCTCGGAAGCTGAATCAAGTCATGTCAGCAAATTTCACACTCCAAGTGTAAAGGAGCAAAACGGTGAGTTCCCATTGTTGTTTCAAACATTCAGAACAGTTTTTACATTGAACTGAGATGGTTTTTTTTGCATACATATAGCAAACAATCCTTATTCTAACTGGGCATGAAGCCATTCTTTAAACATGCACATCTTGCTTGAGTTTGGGCTGCAATGAATGGGAGTGTTTCATTCAGTTCAAACAGCATTATCCAGGGTAGGAAGTGCAAAATTACCTTTTACCTTTAAAGTGTACCCGTGTATGTTTAAGGGGGAAAACCCTCTGAAATGCCATGTCCCCCGGGGGAAGTTTTCCCTGTGATCATGAAAAAGGCTCCATTCATTCAGCAGTAGCTCCAGGCGATGTAATTTGCTTACCCTCAGAGCTGCACCATCAAATTCAGAAATCCAGTTCTGTAAATGTCTAATGTTACCTCCCTGTTCCGCTAGAGTTGATGGTGTATCTACCTTGAGTTGCATTAAGTCAATAATTACCCCCTCCTACAATTTCTTGCAATCAATTGACATTTGGCAACCACATTTTTTTCGTTTTTTTTTAGAGTGTGTGGGTGTGTGTGTGGGCACAAGCAGGCTTAGTGGGGTGCATAGGGCCATCTTCTAAACTTGAATGAAGCAATTGATTTAGATTTTTTGATGCACAGCCTTAAGCAGATTGTTTTTGGCCACAATATACCCGCTTTAATATGTTATTATACTCTATCAGTGGTTACCAATAAAGTACCTCTTACTTATATAATACACCTTTTAGGTATGTTTATTGTCTCCTATTCTGAGACACTTGCTTTGTCTTTAAGCCACTTGAATTCATAAGGAAGACGCGTTGACTGTTTGATCACAAGTTCATTCTATTAAGGTGTTGAGTGGATTTTGGCTCAGTAATGATACAACTCTCTACTAGGAGTACAATCTATCAGAGGGGTTGTGTTGTTTGCTAAAAAGACAAAGCAGGTGATGTGCAAAATGATATTTTTTAAACTTGAAAACCTACAGGCTGTTCTTGTAAAGGTCTTAAAGGTAATCTCGAAATAATCAGTAAAGCATGCATGAAGTAATACGTGCAATAAAGAGTCCCATATTTGTATTGGGATGAATTATTGGCAGATATTAATATGACAACAGAACCGCATGGGGTACAACAAGCCTGCAGATGTTGCACTAGTCAAACTCCATTCATTACTCAGCCTTCTGTAGCAACTGGGTTTGACTGGCCTTTAGTGAGGACATGCAGCGCTGACTTCACTACAGTAACAGTCAAGGCTGGGAAATCAGAGCCTCCCATCGGGAACTCCAGGTTTAATCAGCACGGCTGAGAAAGGAAAACAACCGTGAGCAGAGAGGGGAGGGAGTGGGATGGAGGAGTTGGTGGGGGAAGTGTGGGGTGGAGAAATGTTAAACTGTCAAAGAACTCTTTGAATCAGCGGTCACACATTGGCTGAGGGAGAAACTGGCTGGGCCGTCTGTAACCTTTGACTGAAGTGTCTGAGCGCTCACCATGCTGCTGAACTTGATTGCTGATGTTCTGTGAGACAATTTGATATCGATCTGAGGGAGGGGAGGGAGCCAGACCTGTCTGGCATGTTTAGTAGTAGTTGCTGGGAGAGTTATGGTCCCCAGTCGTATTAAACTTGACAACCGGCGGCTGATGACTCCATAAGATATCAGAGGGGGCCAGTGCTGAGTGAAGTAACCATCTGTCTCAATAAATGATTTGGACAAAAGTCTCAAAAAGTCCAACAGTATGGGCACGAACTCTGGAATGTAAATGTTGTGTGTTGTGGTCATAATTTATGTGAACACTTCCTTCCTCCACCACCAAAGGTTTATATTACAATAACATGCAATGCACGTTTAATTTTCATCTGTTTGCCACATGGGTATAAGGTTTCATGGTTATTAAGGAAAAGCTTTGTAAAAAATGACATCTGCAGTTTAACTACAGGAATGCTTTGTTTGGTTTCAGAAGTATAGTGGAGTTGAAAGCAAATGCATCTACCTATCCAACCCAAACATCTCTACGAGTTAACTGTTTTGCAGAGGATGTTATTTCCAATTTAGGATCAAAGCTATGTATTTAATAAATAAATACAACTTGTAAAAGGCTAATGCATTCAATGTCAATGTCAACGAGACAATGGTGACCTACATGCATTGTATTTTTCACCAAAACTACAATCGTTGTCTTACCTTAAGAAACACCTTTTCTTGCCTAGCAACAGCTGATGCACAACATTAAGACATTAGATGACTACCAAGAGGCATTTGTTGAAGAAAAACAGCACTACATGAATGTATTTTGTAGAAGTAAGTTGGATTTGTTATATGATTAATTGTCTGTGTATTTAAAATAGTGGCATTTCCGAGATTGTTCCACCGTTGCTGTCCTCCAGTCATTGCAAATAAACTCAGGCACATAACAATAAAGGCTGTAGCAGCACCTCGTCTTCAGGCTTATTAACTAACGCCATATATACACTTGTTTCATTTCACTGAAATGACCTTTGCTCATGCTACAGTGTTTACAATGCTTTATTCCATTAGGCTGTGATTTACTGGCGGAGGCGATGGTTTTATAACACGGCACATCCAGCTGAAGATGCATCTCTCTTACAGGTCATCTCAGGATGCGCCGTTTCATATCCCTGCTCTTAGTTACGTAATCTGGCTTCACTTTCTCGCAGAAGTCAATGTGTTTACCTCCGCTGAGCCCCCCCATAAGCACAGGCCAGGGCTTTATTAGAAAAATCCGGTTGCAAATATTAGTAGGAGATGTGGATTACCTGCAGATATTCTCACATACCCCCCCCCCACACCCCTTAAGCGCCACTGGAGGGAGGTATGTAACGTGCTGGACTAGCCAATGATCACAGAGGCTGCTGTTCCGCTGAAGATTACGAGATTAGGGGGAGAACTGGGGTCATGGGGGTCGCAGGCCCACGGGGACAACGTGCAGTTTTCCACTTCTACATACATGTAAGGTAGAAGATACAGGGGTGCATTGTGCCCTCATTAGACTATTACGCACACAAACAAGCTGTTTATGGGGACTTAAAAACAGGAAAGAGAGTGGGTGGCCCTTTAGGTGAACTGGGAAGTCTAGATCAGCCATTCATTCATAAAAGGCTGAGAACAGTTGTTAATAGCACACTAAAAAGAAGTGAATTGGGATCACCTATTTAGGTCATTTAGGGTCTTCTCTGTTGAGAAGTTGAGGCATGTATAAGTCTTGTATAGGCATTTCAGTTTCTGTCTTAAAGGTTAACAACCGCATTATAAAATATCAGATTCTTACATCAAATGTCAAATGTACAGTGCAATCCATTTCTATCATTTCCCTTTGAAATGATAGCTAAAGCTTATAAGTGTTATTATATTTAGAGCCATCTTCACCAAAAAGTGTCCGAAAAAAATTAAGCAGAATGTACTTTACATTGCAATGGCCAAAACATAAACCTATTATATCATTTGATTACTCAGGAGACTACCATATCATTTGTTGCAGGAAATAAAGGTGGATATGATTAAAGAGAACTATAATATGAGACATTTTAAGTGTATACAATAAAGCAGGTCCTCCCATTACTTTAGATTGAAACGCTAAACTCTAAAGTTACTTTTTTTTTCACACAAAGTCAGGTATGATTATGTAGCCTCAAATCATATATGGTTACCACATCTGTCCTGACTAGAGCAAACACGGGTATTTATATACTGTAGGTGCAAGTCTCTCCTACAAGTGTCGCCAGCTGGCATTCAAGTTTCCACTATGTTGTTTTAAGTGGTTTCCATAGCGCTTAACTTTATGTCTTAATGTGAAATTACGATACGCCTCTTAAACCAGTGAAACAAAACTAGCCGGGCTTGGATTCTCCTAGCGCTCTTTAATACAGGTCAGATGTTTCCTGAGCCTGATTCCCTGGGAAAGCTTGTTTCCAGTTAGAAGAGGTTGTACTTTGATGGATATGCCTGAATGAATGAATGCCACACACTGCAGTTTATCATTGCAGCGAGCAGCGGTATGCTTGGCTGAATTAAAACCATAAGATGAAATGGACGGGTCCACTTCAATGAATTAAGCGAGAAGCAAAGAGGGAAACCATTGAACTGAGTATATTACCAATGTCAGATGAAAAATACATACAAAGTTGGTTGTCAGGATTGTTTTGTTATTTTCTGAATGGACCAAATGTATTCCTTGTATATAAACAAGGTATTTTTAGTAGATTTATTGACAATCCTTTGTTTAAGTCCCTAAAACGAACCAGCTCCTATGTAAAAATTCAGTAAAAGCAAGTAAAACAAAAATTGCATTATCTGAATTAATACTATTTTCCCCCAATTGCTGCATTAGAAGCACACACACACACACAGGTCTATGTCTACTGTAGGGAGGATATTTTCCCCTCAACATCTCACTCCCAAGTAGTGAACCTTGGATAACAGTGTCTATGTTTCCCCTGTCAGCACTATTTGAACGTAGAATGCTTTATTTGGCAGGCAAAGCATGCCACCGCCTGCCTGCTGTTTGTCATTTCAGCAGCCAAGGGTGTTTTCTAGGGATCCGGGTCACAGGTCTAAGCTCTCCTGGAGAATTAAAGCTCTCCACCGACCACAGGTCTGGACCCTGAATCAGTGTCAGTGAAGTTTTGTTGCTTGGGAGTCAATTTCAGTAGTGATCTGATGAATAGATATGTAGTTATATATTGGTCTCTAAGAAGTGGATGAGCATGATGGTCAGAATCTGCATTGATAGATGTAAGTGCCACTTTGGGGCAGAGCAACAACCTAAAAGTGATATATGATTCCCTTCTTGAGATGATACAGGGACAATGTAAGCAAACATAGCACCCTTGTTTACATTTATTTAACATTTCTGACCATGAAATTTGCCCAACGTTCCTTTTTTCCTTGTGTTATGTTTGTATGTAGATGGAAATGTATGCAGTAGGCTGAAATAAACTTGCCCTTTAAGAAAGATTGAAGTCAGTATTTGGTCTTCACAAGATAACTAACCATATTAATTAAACCTTAAGTGTTTAAAACATGAATTAGAAAAAAAAAAAAAAACTGTATTGAGAAAAGCATTGACTAGCTTATCAAATGTTAATTGATCCTCATGCCAGAAGAAATGTTCACTTTTAGCTTTGATTTGGGCTCCACCATCCACCAGTGAAATATCACCACAAAGTCCCCACAGGAAGTACAACACAGTAATACTAATACATCTAGCAGACATACAAGATGTAAAAATATATCATCAATTACACAACATTGACAGTAGCAAAATGTTAGCCTCAAACAGCTAGCATAATGGCATCTTTGGTTGGCAGTAAACTGATCAGATAAGAATCAGAACACAATTGTCCAAAAGGATATTTAAACAGTAGATCAAATATGCTGTCAATATTTGCTTGGTCCCAGATCCAACAAAAACCGTGAATGTAACAATGTCAATAAAGTTGCTGCTGTTGAAGCTAGTCAATGAGGGTTGCTACTGGCAACAAAATGTCCACTTGAAAAACTGCTGCGGAAAGAGTAAAATGATAATTTGCTTTAGTGGCCGATATCAGAATTTCATTGGGTTTACTTGTAGCTCCCAGGTGTGTCTGAATCTGTCTGAATAGAAATCTGGGTGTTGGTGAGGAAACGCACTCATGTTCAGCAAACATTGCCTGGATAAATACTGGGTTAACATAAAGTCTTTGATGTGGCTCAGAGTTTCTCCTCTTTCAATTTGTTATCGATTCGGTTCTGTATTGGTCTCATTGTCCGGCCTCCATTGACTGCCTTCCAATAGGAAACAGAATATGTGAAATATTACTAGGCTGCAGATAAGGATGGTCAACTGGTTACACTATGAGCTTGGCAATATGACTTCAAATGTTTGGCTTTGTCAATGTTTCATTGCAAATGCTTCTCAGAAAAAGTGGTTGGTAGTTGTAAAGATTTTATATTATTTTTTCCTTTAGCAAAATGAATACAGACTGGACTTCTATCACATGTTTCCCTTATCTACGTGATGAAATAACTTGAATGGAAAAGCAATTTAGCTTCCTTAGCGGAAGGGCTTGGTGAATGTTATCAGCTGTGACTCAAGTAGCTTACAGTCTGACCAGCTGGCACTGAGCAAAGCAGTTCCACATGAAACAGACTGAATTAAACAAAGCCAAAAAGAAAATGAGCAATTCTTAGTCAAGTGCATGCCTCTGAGAGCTCCCAGAGCAGATAAATATAGAGTTTATAAATGTGGACTTCTAAACGTAGTACTCTAAATAGTCCCAATGCAAACATTGATTCTGTCGGGCAGAGGGAAGTGTCTGCCTGCTGCAGTCTCAACATGCGGAGTGGAGTATGTCTGCCTAAAGTCAGGATTACTTGTCAGCGCAAAGATCTGTCATTCAATGCACGATAGTATTGTTTTCTCCGTTAGTTGTTTTTTAACCAGGCCGACTGTCAAACTGGCCTACTGTTAGCTGTTTCGGGGTAATAACACATATACGGTACACTACAAAAGAAGGTGTGGTAACTAATTAAAGGACTTTAGCATCATAAAACAACAGAACGGTACTACTGACTTTAAGGAATGCATTACATTTTAAATATCACAATGCTAATTCATTTGCATTTAGCTTTGCAAAACGGCGTGTCAAGACAGGCAAATGTATGTGTCTTTAAGCTATGTATTATAAAGAAAATTATAACAGAGGAAAGATTGATTGATCTACTCTTGGCAATTATTTCCATTCTTGTTGTTAAACCTCTAAAACAGAGGCTTCCATTGATCATGCATTTTATCAACTAGAGGCTGTCTGGGTTTAAACTTTACCCCACAGTTTTTACAGACATCAATATTCCTGTGAGGATTGGTTGTCCTATTACAACTGGAATTCTACTGGGCTAAAAAATCTTGGCAGCGAGATGAGTTGACCTTGGTGACTGTCTCTGGAGGGCGTGTCTGCATAGCTTGGCAGATGTCAACACCTCCTATCAGAGAGGTATTTCAAAGTATCCTGTAATGACTCCACTCTTCAATTCTCTTGGCTTCATGGCCATCACCCTGCAGCCGATTGACAGGGAGCTTGACACAGATCAAGTGCTAAAGAATACAACAGCTGTGTCTTTTTTCTGATACGATAAGAACATTGTACAATGAAGTGGAGTTCCTAAATCAATCACTAACTAAGTTAATTAGGAACAGACTGCTAGATACTTTGTTAATGAACCAGTGGATAATGATTCACACACTGGCTAGTATCCTAATGAATCATTCCCAATAAGTTTTTGATCAGGTGTTAAATGAAGTGTAACAAACAAACAACCATTAAGTCCTTGTTGTGCCCGCATTAGTCACTGTTTGTGTTATTTGTGGAAAATAGCTCTGTTGTAACTTGTAATACATCAATTATGTATGATGACACCTCTAGAAATTGAACATATAATTTGTATATAAATAGAATCTCTTACATGGCCTCGGACATTCATTCAGAAACGGCATTATGACAAAATATCATGCAAAGAAAACACTATGTTACCATATTTATTACTGAGACCATAAAAAGTTATTTCAGTCATTTAATTTTAACAAAATAATGTGTTAATTTATCCGGGAACATTGTAGACAGTGTAGCTACATTGCTTGATAAAAATAAACTACACTGTCCCAGACGTAATATATGCAGCCCATTGAAACAAACCTCACTATGTCTCCCTTCTTATCACAGGAAGGGAGTCTCATGTGTCTAACTGAGCCACCAGAATTATTCGATGCAGCAGAGACATTTCACGGTTATCAAGCACCTAGCTAATTTTAGAAAGTGGCAATGAGATTTACTGATGCTTGAGAAGCCTCACACAGATTCAAATACACTCTAGACACTTCATTGCAGATATGATGTGCAGTTTGAGCAGCTTAAAGGCGAATAAAATGAAGATGTTATTGTGGTTACAGCTTTTTATCGATTTCAAAACATTACAGTACTGTGTTCATACTCACAGGATGCATTAGGGTACATGTATCGCTCGTTGGAATGGGTTCAGTTGAGTGTAAATACCCTAATAAATAACACAACAAATCCCGAAATATATTTGTATCACCGTCTTGTTTACTGGCTTGACTAAGAGGGCACTGCAGCTCAGGTTTTGTGCTTATTAACATTTTAACATAGTCATAATTTACAATATGTAATACTGATATTGACTTGTCAGGCGAAATGTTATATATTGTCACAAGTTGTTTTGAACTATGTAATTGCATACTGTTTTGCACTTGCACACCTTATGTGTGATTTGATACTTGTTACATGACAGGTTGTTATAGAAAACCTTCTAGTAAATATCAATAATAGTAACTTGTAAGCTCACCATAACGCTCATCTTTCCAGTTCAGTCATTTTTGGCCTTCAACCGATGCGTTCCTGATTCTCCAGCTGGTTTACCGTATTTGTATATTTACGTCAGTTCTTTTTTTCTTCGCTAATATACTCATACTCTGAGACAAAAAAACAACAACACACATTTAGAGAGGGCTGGTGTCAACAAATAACAACTTCTTAATCAGCCAACAGTTCGATTTTCTTGCTTGTTCGACTCACATTTACACATGTTTTCTCCATGTATTACTCATTTAGTTTCCATGCCAGTGCATCATCACTCCAACAATCATACCTCCAATGTTTATATTGAGAAATGATTCTTGTCTTTACTTTCTATTAGCGATTTTACTTCCAATAATAACTCATACGTCATGCATGCCCATGGAAATCAAGCCACCACTGTGTCTTCTCAATACGCCATCCGAGGAGACTGAGAAAAGAACCAGAAAGTAATAAATAGAGATGTGAAATATCCCAGCTCCAATGCATTTAGATGGGAAATAAAACACACACCTGTCCCAACATCATCGGCATAGCGCTGGATTATGTCACCTAGCACATGGTGAGATGTGATATACGACGCTACGGCAGTGGCGTACAGAGACGGTAACCCAATCACACATACTATTTTGAGAATGTATGGCTTTTCCCAAAGCGCAAATAGGTTTTCGGTGCAGAATGGATACGCTCTGCCAAGCCATGCTTACACTCGGATCCCCATGGGGTGGTATCAATTTCTCTGGCCCAAACTGAATGAAAATGCACATAAGCTATTAGGTCTTTTTGACTGGCAGGAATGATTTTTCCAACTGTGCACTGTGTGTAGGTTTCTGCGACAGGAACCGCAGCAATCTCCATCTGTGTACAATAAGAGGGAAATTACCTCTTGCTCAAGACAGCTCCTCGGTTATGTTGGCAGGATTGTTGGTGGTACTGAAACATGTTTTGTCTTGGTTCTACAGCTTTAGCTTCTACTGCTAGTGATCTGGAATTATACTCTACCATAACACTTACTTAAATCGGTCAGTTGATACCAAGGAGAACAGAGAACATATTTCAATAGCATTTAATGATTTTTCCAAATGATTTTTAAAGACATAATGTCCTGACAATTTGCGAGGCCTTTTCCCTTCAACTCCTGAGTGTTCATTGAGAAAACTGTTGTGGTGAATATGATATAACGTGCCATCTGTAATTTTGTTGCAGCATGAGGAGATGCTGTTCTTGTACCGTACAACCTAAAAAAGAACTTGGCAACACTGACGGATTTACTGGAAGAACCAACTTTATCCATTGAACAGCCCAGTGCTGAATCACATAGAAGCTTCCAGTAAGTCGGTCAGACATGCCAAGTTACATCTTGTGTGTGGTTTGTATTGTCACTTGGACATCTAGTTGACTCTTGAAATAAAATCGCAATACCATTTCTACAAGTCCTTGATATGTGTCAGTGCGTACAATCAGTAACAGATTTGTGTCTGGACACGATGTCTTGATAAATGCTTGTGAATGATCATTAGGTGGAATCTGATTCAGGTTGGTGCGTAAAGAAGAAACAGCCTCATGCCCAGATGTGGTGTGGCTCAGTACGAGTTGAGGATTACAACATATGACAAATGTAGTCAAGTGTTAAAAACAAAGGCAAGTTTAAATAGGATTTGAAATCAAACACCAGAACTAGATCAGTGGATGCCAAATAAGCCTCTTGAACTTATATGCCACTATGCCCATTACAAAGCATTACATCAGCCAATATGCAGGAAGTACTGGGCATACTGGAAGGAAGGATGCATATCTGACTAAATAGTTATGAAAGCCAATTAATTAATGAAGAATCTAAATCCTAGAGGGATTTGGCTAGCTATTTGGAATTTCTCACAGCGGAAATGTTGACTTGTCGTAGCAGGAAAAGTCACATGGGGAAATATTACTGAATACTGCAGCCTTTATTAAAAATAGAAATTAGACTTGCAACTAACTAGTGACATAATGACTGCTGGACACTACCAAGTGTCTGGGATTCTTACGTAAAAAAGTCTTAAATTGTCAAAAATAATGGCTCTAGTTCACGACCCCTTAATCTTGAATGTACTTGAATATTGTTCTTGGTTTGGAGGGTAAGTTTGTGTTTCCATCCAGGTGATTATTAACGTGACACAAACTGGGCAGGTTGCCAATGAAGTCTGTAATGGGCAACATTTATTTTGATGTTGTCATTGCCTTTGCACATTTGTTGAATGGGTTACACACACAGTAGCTGACGTCTGTAAATATCCACAGTTGTTTTCTGATTTATCGGCCTCAGTCGAGCCTAAAGCACACAATAAACATTTGGGGCTGTAGCCTACCAATGCATCAGTGTACACAGTAAACAACTGCCAGTTTTTTATCCAGTTGTGCACACAAACCATTTTGAGCGCCTAAGTGCAAATAAACATCAAACATTCTAACATAAAACAACAAAACATATAGGAAAAGCAATGTTGGTTCATTCATGTTTGCTTAACAATTGGTCCGTGGGAAGTGCAGTACAAATATGCGATGGATTGCTATGACTGCTTAGATTAAACAAATATGTATAATTTGAAGATATAAGTTGACTGACCAGAATGTTAAATATTTCACTTTCTCTCTACGTACATTTCCAAGAAACATTTCACTCCATTCACTTCCTCTACATTATGTCATTACAGCTTGAAAGGACATGTTCTGAATGAGAAGACAGGTTACCAAACAGTTAGTAGAAAAGGTGTTAAGCCCCCCTGCTTCCCCCCCACCCCCCCCGTATCTTACATCTGTTCAGCTGCCTCTAATTAGGGCTTTTACAGACGGCAGCATGAAAATGGCCCCGGAACCACGCCAACTAATGAGACTCATTGACAAGGCAGATCTTTCATGCCAACTCCGTTTGTCAAAATCTATCTTTCAGTTTGTGCCTTGACAGCCAAGTTTGTTCAACACTTTGTCTGCCTTCACACCTGTTGACAGGACTTAGCTGAGAATTAAATCGGGTCACTGGGTTGGCTTGTTATTGACATACTTTGCAGCACTGGATGCTCTTGCTGATGGATTTTCTCAGGCAGATCATTGACATGTTGGCATGGATGCTGTGGACATAAAGCATTTTTCACCAACCCTATTGCTGCCAGCATTTCTGTTATGCTTAAAAGCCTTTTCAACTCATACAGACGTCAACAGAACCCCACAGTTGTCCTTGTCATGGATACAAAACCATAATAATGAGACCATACTTTACCCTGAATTCACAATAATGTGGTCTTACATCATCGAAACATTGTCATTATATATGTAGACAACTACCATTTACAACCATACAATGTCCCTAAACCCTCAGGTCAGTATTGCATCGGTACTAATTAGCTATAAATAAATTGTATTGTATAACAAAGAGGCACAGCAGACATTATGGCTTGTGGTTGCAGGAAGAGCCCGGGCGTAATTGATTGAAACCAACTTCAGAGTCATCATTAATGAAATGAGTTTCACCTGTGCTTTCCCTGCTGTGACAAAACTCAAAGCCATGGTGATTCCATAATGCTATCGTTACCAGTAGTTAGCAAGCAGCTGAAACGGCACGACATCCTTAGCGTTAGACAACTTTGGAGTAACCTACGAGCCGTCTATCAACACCTCAAGTTATTGTGCCAAGCTACCACGTTGCAGACCTCGTAACAACACCTGGTAGGAAAGCAAAACATTCTCCGAAACACGTAACTGCAACGGAGCACTATTATTGTGTTGCTGCTTCCTGAAAACACTTGCTAGAACTCTTAATGGAATGAAGTCATTGTTAAAGTTGAGGCTTACACGCCTATACTGTTGTAACCTGTAAAAAAAACAAGCTTTGGTTTCCGCAAAATCCTGACCAAAACATCTACATCTTAATCTTCTAAAACTTGGAGATTCACCATCTAATTGTTAACTGTGCATGGTTTATTTTAATACAAGTGACACCTTTACAATATGCATAGAATTTGATCCAATTTTAAATCAAAATATTGATTATTTCGGCTAAAATACTCATTTATTTGAATGGTGGTAATTATTGAGTGAATATTGATATCTGTTAATCAGTATTACATTTGTGATTTAGAAGCTATCTCTGCAGTTTTTCTTATAAATGCAAATTCCGTTTTGCTTAACCACAGCTCAGAAATGCTTATGAAATTTGAATCTTGAATCTTGAAGTAGTGAAAGTATTTACCCAGATGTTTATATTTGCATTGTGCAAGCACTGGAGAGGATGGCATGTGTTTACTAACCACTTATCTCCGGAGGTAATTATATGGCTTTATGTCCTGAAGTGCAGCTGCATGAATATTCATTGTTTCCGACGATAAAATAAGCTTTTAATTGGCTGTTTGTGTTCCTCAATTTTTTAGTTTTTCTGATAACAATTGCACCAAACAGCGGGGTGATGTCTGGAGGCAAATGGACACAGATGATGGAAAGCCTTTTTTTTTTTATAAGCAGTCAGAGAGGAGTGCTGGAGGCCTTTTGTCAAGCGGTCGACAACGGCCTAATGACCTGTGCAGACTATCAAAAGGCCAACTGGGAGCTAAGTGCTTAGCGTATCAATTTAATTGCCATTTTTCAAAACAATTTCCAAAACAGACACGTAAAAATGAGCCCCACTAAGTATGATGACATCTCATCAGTCTTCAGACTCATGGTGATGTGTGGGTGTGGTCGAAGGTAGGAAAAGGGGTTACTTGCAGTTCAGATGCTCAAGAGACTAAATTGAACGCCCCTGTTTGAACAGGAGACTAATGGTTTGATGAGTTTCAATTACATTTAGAGAGCAATTGATTAGAAAACATAACACACTGGGTTTCGATGTGAGTCAATCATAATCATTAATTCTAATTATAGCTTAAGGTTTTTAATGTTGAAAGCTAAGGTGAAGCACAGAAGGTCAGTGAACCCACATTTCATCTGCTATGATACTGTAACTCCCACCTACTCTCTGATTGGTGATTGCAGATTTACAAACAAATCTAAAATGTGGAACTTCTATGCTTGTTTGGGTGTGCCCTTTCCTACTGTTTGTTCTAAAGGTGTTTTTTGGTGTAAATGGTCTGCAAAGTATTCTGCAATATAATGACATCACTATGTAACACTCACACTTCTATTGGCTAGCGCTGCAATCACAACAGAGCAAACCAGCTGAATAATCAAAGCAGACTGTAAGAATAAAGAGACAGAGGGAGAAGTTTAGATTTTAGAGGCAATTCATCAAACACATTGCTTGTTACTTGGCTTTTAAAACCTGCTTACCCTCCTGTGTGTTTTTTTTAAACAGTGCTGCTATAGCGTTTTAATACCAACCCTTCAGAAACCCTTGGATGAATAGATCCATAGAGAGCTGCTCTATAAGCAACATTGCAATTATACGATAATTGTATTCCCCTCTTATGGGAATTAACCTGCAGACACTAAGTCACTGCCCTCGCCTACAGACGTTTCCCCCTTCAGAAACATACATTTTCCCATTTTCTAATCCTCAAATTGCTACTCATGTCAACTCCAGGAGGATCCAGGTACAAACTTGCTGGGTTTAGCAAAGTCAGCCCTTTGGCAAGTTGTTATTCTGGCATGTATGCACAGACATTGTTCCCAGGAGTTTAGAGGGCATGCTTTTGGTTTTGGCATTGATGATGGAAAGGAGCAGACAGAGTGGTGACTGGATTATGAGAAAAGGACATTTCTTTTTTGAGCATGGGTAGTCAGTTTGAATCCTGTGCACTGAATTAAAACACTCCTCACTACTTCTTTCAATAACAGCCATCACAGTGCTTAGCAAAGCAGGAAAGCGTGGCTGTAGTGGGTAGCAACATGCCTGTATCTGTGTGTGTAAGTACAGCATGTTAAAGGAAAAGAGCAGTTAGGCACAGCAAACTCTCCCTTGGTAAATACAGGTTGAAAGGAATATACTTGCATTACCCTGAGCTCTGCACTGCTGCTCCTCTTCTCCAGACAGCTGGGCCAAAAGGTTAGGAAGGCTTGTTGGGCCGGCCGTAATTAGAGATCCCGCTTAAAGAAATCGATTTGTATCTTGAAGCAGAGCCAGAGTTTTATTTTTAAACCGCCACAATTAAGATGTTCTTTTGCTTGTCTCTTTGTCTACAGCTTTGGATTAATCATTCAATTTGTCACAGCTGAAAATCTCATCAGACCTTTAAAGGCGTTACCCAAATTTGCTTGCATTGCTAGAAGCCTCTTAAAAGGTTGTTCACAGGTTATGTTTTCTATATAAATTGTTAGATTTTTCCTTTTTGGGGGGGGGGAATTCTAGACGCCTGCTGGGATTGGACGGATATTACTTTGTGGCCTCGATACTCTGAGATGTTTAAGTTCCAGCAAATTAAGTATGAGCATTGGGAGGTCCATGCTATTCATGATTTAAGGCAAGATTAAAGTAATTGGATAAGGGGAGGAAGATGTGTGAAGACAGATTTAATCAGTGTGTGAACTTGGCCATAATCCAAGATGCAACCTTTACTGAGATTCAAGTGCAGTTATGTGTGGTCTAAGATCACTTATGTATTCATTAGTGGAAACCCTATTGACCTCCTTCAAACGGCTCATTCCATAGTTAAGTGTTTCTGTGTTGGAGCCAGGGAGCAACAAAGTAGGTTGTGATCTGCCCATCAATCCATTCAGCTGCGTTCTTTGCAAAAGCCACATTTTTGATTAGTCTTAATCGCAGTGTCTGGATCTGGAATGGCAAAGCTGTCTTCCAATCTGGCTCTCCGCAGATCAAACTGTAATTTTCTCCAAACATCCAGCTGTCCAGCTCACAGATGTCACTACAAAGCAGCCTGGAGCTCCCGTCCACAGCTGTGGAGAGAAGTTTAAAAAAGATGTGGTTCATCTGTCAGCACTTGGTTCCCTGCCAGAAGGGGAGGTTATAGGCCCGTATCGTAGTGTTTGAGGGAAACATTTGCCTTTTTTTTTTGCCAAAATATCATTCCATTCACTTAACAATAATTAACTTTGAAAATGATTCTGAGTTTGACATCTGATGGGGAAATTAAGGTTGATATGGAGCACCCTGCAGTTATGTAGGCACATTGATTGTAATATAAAGAGAGGCTTACACGCCTATACTGTTGTAACCTGTATGGACCCATACATGGCAAACTAAATATTTGTGCATACAAGAATCTTACTTGCTCATTGAAAGCTATAGCAACTGCTTTGGCTCTTTGTTTTATGCTTTTAATGTTCTCCTGGGTTATTGCTGTAGTGTTTTTGAACAATATCTCTCATCATTCTTAGTGGTATTGGGATAACGACTACATTTTAAGGTACTTTATTTTACAAAAATAGAAGAGGATACTAAGGTTGACTGAGTTTATTATTCATTTCATGTCTGCATTTGGTGCTGATGTTATGTCTAAATCCAGACTCTGGGGTCTGGATGCAGAATACTACGGGGTCAACACAAATAGACTGCTGTAGTGAAAAGACTGACACTCAATCTTTTTACTGGATGCCAAACACAAGTGTGGGCACTAATTAGAGGCTCCAAGAAATCATTGAGGGGCGGGGGACCATTGTAACCTGAGCAGAAGCTGTTGTGCGGAGACGAGTTTCAGTCCCTGCTGAACTGCCCAAAGCCTGAGGGGCTAAAAGACTTCACTTCAGCTTCGGTGTGTCTGCTTTTCACACAACACCACACTACTGTGCATTCACTATCATTAACAGCCTGCAGCTGAGGATTTAAAAACCTTACCACAATTTGTAATCATTTCTCAGATAACACTTTGCACATTGCATCGAGGATACATTTCATAGCAGTTATGGACGTTTAATCCTTCGAAGGCTCGAGGGCTTCTCATGTTGCTCAACTCCGGCTATTTTTAATGGATGAATTAACCGGATGTTGGTTTGTGTTTAATTGTTTTTCTAGCAAATATGAGCGAAGTTTAGGACTGTTATATGAATCACGCAATACAAATCAGACATTTTGAGTTGGGATTAGTTCAATTTATTAACAGATTATTTCAAAACATTGAAAATGATTTTTCCTAAACACCAAAAACTCGGAAGATGACTCGGATACACTTTACAATCATCCTGTCCTTCATCTTATAGCAGTTTTATAAAAGTAATGTATGTGTGTTTTGATTAGTAAAAAAAGAATTTTCCTTGAGTTGCTTTTTATACTATGGGATAACATACCTCCGAGATCCGTTTTCATTACAAATAATGTCAAATGGAAACGTATACCCATGGATTTTCTGTGGGACAGCTGTAAAGAGAATATGACAGTGTATACCTACACTTATATATACACACACACACACACACACACACACACACACACACACACTCGTGGTAGTATCAGGTTAGGTTATCCGATATGATGTGCAGATGTTTTGCTTTGCCTCTGCAGCAGGTGTCAACAGATTTCCCTCCTGCCCACTCGGTCAGGTTGACCTCAGCCTTAAAGTAAGACCACCCTTCAGTCAGTTCTCAGCGCAGCACCCCTGCTGGAAGTCATCCGCGCTGCTGAAGTGTTTCTGAGCATGCAGGTCATTACCACCCTGCCCCCCTGCAGGGTCACTGGGCTGGCCTCCCTGTAGATAGAGACGGCACGCAAATGGAGCATTTCACTGCTGGGATCAATAAAGTATCACATTATTATATGAACACACAGCCAAAGCAAGAAGCTCAGTGCCCTTAGTGCTGGGACTGATTACATGTCTTGTGATCTTTGACCCTCACACTTAAAGGGCTTTCACAGGTCATATTTGTCCACCTGTTGAGGACAGGACTTACAGAGGTTAAAAAAGTGAAGCTGACAGGAGAGTGAGCTGTACTGCGGTCAACAATTGTAAGATTTAAATAGTTCTTTTGTTTTTTCTCAGTGTGAAAACCTTCAGAAGGAACAGCTTGTCAAAGAGCAGCTACTGTTATCTTAAAAGATCTTCACAAGTCATTCTGTGATGATGTTATCTCTTAACATGCTTGTCATTGCTCTCGTCACACACAGAGAAACAGTCATCTCCTCCGGCATGCAAACCCATCTCTCTCTCTCTAGTGGTGAAGCATGAAAAGGGTGGTTTTTTTATTTCCCTAAACCTTGAAGGCTGAAAATGCAGTCTATATACTATAACGTAGTCATTGGATCAGTCATGTGTGAGTTGGATTGGTGAGCCCCCTAGAGGTTTTGGGCTCAACTACACTCACATACTCAAACACTGTCCTTGCATCTCTACTAGCTTTTCTGAAGCCTTTAAGACACATTTGGCATACTTTCAAACACCAGAATAAAATTTTAATAAAGATACTGATTAAAAATTACCGAAAGAGAAAATGATACTGAGCATAGACCGTGGATATCTACTCGCCAACAACTGATGAACTAATAAGACACTTGGCTGATGACAGTAAGGGTTCCCTCCAAGCATTTCATTAGGGGAAAACGTATATATATTTTCCAGTGTACTGACAGTATTTGCAGTTGCAGGTGGACACAATGATGGGCATAATCTGACATAATATGTTGTTGACTGAGTAGTTTTGATCTTGCTGTCAATCAAACTTTATTCATTTAAAGACAGCTCAGGTTTGGATGGAAAGGCAAGAGGAAATTTTTGTGAATTGTAATATCCTTCTGGTACCTCAACATACACGTGATCAACAAAAATAGGATTGTTGAGACAAGAATCTTGCTGCTCTCTTTGCTCTTATTTCAGCGACCTGTGTGGGGATTTTGGGTGTCGGATTTTCCCGCCTTCTTCCTCTTCCGCACAACTCCCAGAGCATGTGCCTGGCAGATTAAATCTCGACAGAAGGGTCCCACGCGGCCAAATTAATTCTTAATGGTATGAAAGATTCCCATGGCGTGTTGCAGACCCTTTTTTGCCCGGCCGACTGTAAACCCAAAAGCAATAAATATCCTAAGCAGGGAAGGGAATTTACTGCACCTGTAGTAACCACTGCACCGTCCTAATAAGCAACAGATGGAGGAGTGATTGCATCGAGCATGCATTAAAACAAAAAAAAGGAATTCTTTGTTAGGTGCAGTTTCATCACATCACCAAATCTGCTTCAACTCTGTCGCTCAGGGCCTCACATTCATTTTGATGTGAAGGTAACAGTCCTGTAATTAAAAACAACCTGGATTTAGTGTCACAGTTCCTCGGCTGTCGATTGCCGGACAGGAAATAGCTGTCGTGATTGGTTATGTATGATGCATGAGGCTGCTGGGAAAACACAGTGTAGAACTGGACCAATCTTTAGCCCATAATGTGTGAAAATAACATCTCTGCCATATTACCGAGCATATACAACCCCCATGGGAGTTCAATCCATTACAATTGGATTTGGCCCTGAAGAAGTTTAACACATTTTTGGAGTCTTTAATTTTGATCAGAACCAATTGAAGCTGAAAATAAAGGCCGTACCCATTTAAACTTATCTTGTCTGACCTCATATTTGAAGCAGGCAGAGATATTTATTACTTTCTCAAGGCTGAATAGTGGTAAGCCAGAAGTTTTCCAGAAGAAAGGCATAGTTATGCCTACTATATCATGGAGTATGACCACCACATAAACTCCAAAGCTGAGGGGGCCGATGTAGTGAGACACTGTAATGATATCCTGTGAGGAAAGATGAATTTAGTGAGCCTAACAGAAGCCAGAATGAATGTTTCTCATTCCTACCTCTCCGTTTTTATGGGAAACATGCAGCAGTCTGGACAAAGGGGGCAGCTCTCATTAGTTAATCGTTGCTTGAAGGCATCTAATATTTATTAATGCATCTGGGTCTACTATATGTATGTGTTTGTACCTTTCTCAGTGTGTGTGAGGGGGAAGGGGTTTGGTTTCATGGATTTACTGTAGCCACTGTACTGAAATATAGATATAAATGTTGATAAATGTACTTTATTGATGCTAAAGTTTGAAATTATTGTGGTACAACAGCAGAAAGTTATCAAGGCATTGCACAGGAGTACAAATACACAGTACTGTCCAACCAATGTGCAGTCTTTCACAGATATTAATTTGTTTGTCACTATGTTGACCTGTTGTATTTTGTATTATAATCTCTAGTAGTATTAATAATGTCTCAGTGTGCTCTAATGCAGTAGTGTTCACGTCTCCACGGTTCTCTGCTTATGCGCTCCAGTTCTATTCTGGCAGGGGAAAGGTTAATGTTTAACAGCATGAACGGTTCACCCACTAACGTGTGAACAAAGCACAATGGCTGCACTGTATAGGCTCCTATTTATTCAGTCACTTCCTCCCTTAATAGTCGGCTCTACTTTCCTCACAGAGGAAAAAAGTAGGTCAAGGAAAAGTCATGTTTGAGGTAATTCACTCTGGGGGGCCGCTGCTCTGATCATTAGGTGACATTGGTTAACCCCGAAAGTGAGGTCATGTTCAAGTCAATGTTACACCCAAGTCCAAGTTTTACTGTTCAGCAAAGGTATGTCAGAGAAGAAGGATATCAATAGGAAGGTAGAACAGAGGAGGATAAAGGAGACTATTGTTTACAACAAAGATAAAGCTTCAGGAAAGAGTTGGTTTTTGGCCTTGTAGGTCAGGATGAGTTATTGGTTTGCAGCCGATGTACTCTGGAAGAGCGCTCTCTTCAGGAGTTTCTGCTTTGATGCAAGCAAACAAAAGATCCAAAGCGAGGAATCACTTGGATAGTTAATTCTTTAGCTCCCTGCACAAAGAACTGAACGAAGAGGAATGCAGAAACGTTGTACCCCACCTACTGCAATTACCTGTGATGACTGTGTACGGATTAGGCAGGATATTTGCAGAGTTTTTTGTTTAAGCATGATTTCATCCAAGCAGATCTCTAGAATACTTTTCATCAGGACCTAATGCTTTAATGTCCTGGTCATTTTTCCTGTTTTTTTCCCCTTTCTCTGCAACAACATGCTCAGGTTTTCATTTCCCATTCTCCTCTTAATTATAGTCTTAATACAGTTTGAAAAGTAGTCGTCATTTACCACAGAAAGCCTTATTAATCCTTTCAAAGGAGTCATCTATTTATGATTGTGCAGATATATTTGTGTTGGGTTTTTTCAGTTGTATTAATACCATGTGTACACCTACAGTACATCTGGACTCAAGCATTAAAGAATCACCTTTTCTTTCAAATTATCATCATGCACTTTATGAGCCCGTATGTTTTTTTTAAAATAATTAAAAACATGTCATTGTGATGGAGGACCAAGCTTTAATAACATGAAAGCTACCGGCTTGTTTCCTCCTGAGCCAGCAAATGGATATAAAAACAGTCAATCACACCTAGTGTATTGCAGCTACTTGCACCAAAGACTCGGGCAGTAATCCTCAGTTTTTTCTGTAGTTTAGGCAAATAAATCAGATATTAATGACTGCAGGGGCAAAAATGAGATTATAATAGAGTATGATCATGTTGACATTAACCCCGAGAAGAAATATAGCTTTAGGTGGCATTTTATTTAATAGATATGCTATACAGGGTGTTTGTATTTTCCAAAAATGTTGGCCCATATTCTGCGAGGCAGTTTGTACTTGAGGGCAAACTCTTCTCAGAGTTATGAAAGAGCCCGTTCATTGAGAAGCCGTGCCTGGGCTTTGTTTTTCTTTGCATCTGGCACTCTGTCATTCAATCTGTTCCCACCTGGCACACCACCAAAGCCAAATGAAAACTTCAAAGGGATATCTGCAATCTGATGTAATTGTTTTTCAGAAGGAAAAAAAAGTGTCATTGTTGTTTCATCTGCTTACTCGTTAGCCAGGAGAGAAAGCCAGTATGTCATCAAGTTACATCTTGATAAAAATGTTGTTTTTTATTAGATCAGAAAGGGGTTGGACTCCTTGGTCATTAAAAATAACCAGAACATCTAAGAAGAACCCAAAAAGAAAGTTACTGATGCCCTATACATTTTGGTTTCAGGATATTCAAAGTATTGCTGCATTCTGAAAAGCACATTTCTCCAATATTATGTATATATTAATTGACTTGACCATTGCTAAACCCATCCCTATAACCGCTTAGCCAACCTCAAGGCACACAGCAGGCCTTTCCAGCTTTTCAAATGTAATGTTGAAGAAGTGGGGCTGCAGTTAAATTCAGCATTTAATGAAATTGGAGGGCTGTGTCTTCTTCTTTAATTGCCTTTCCAAATCCTGCAGCAATGTTCTGTTCTTAACCAGCCATGTAAAGAACAGTCTTGATTGCCCTGAAATCCTCTTTTCCTGTAACATTCAACAAGTCAAACCATAGTGTCTGAAAAGAAAAACAACAAAGCACAAATCTACAACTAATACTCTTTTCTTACTGTAGTGAAGTGTTCAATGGGCCTTTACTTATATGTGTTAATAGAACATTAGGATCAAATATTATGGAGATTTAAGAGATAACAGCTGAACGAAGGCCATTGTTTTGAGAATTACCTCTAAATCACACTTGATGTCCAGTGTTCATGGAAAACATGGGTGTAGCAGCAGGGGGATAGCTTACAAGAACCTTAGAAATGCAACTGACTTGGTGAATACAGACAGTACTCTACCACAGTTGTTTTCCTAACTTGCTCCCAGTGACCACTCTTTCAGACAGACTTGTTGTCCTTGGAGCGTGACAGAGAATTTCAGTGTAATTTGACTTTACACAGAGTGAGAACATGGCACAGACTTAACCTGTCTGTGTTTTTGTTTCTATTGCAAGCAAATAACCTCAGAATTAATCAGCCTCTAGGTATGAATCATGTCCTTAAATCAAATGTATGGCAGAATAAAGAGTAATCAAGCTCAAAATGTGTTCCAAATATAAATGTGTCTAACAGGTTGCACTGGGGAAAGGGTTACTCATCCGTTTAATGCATAACAAACTCCCAGCGACACACTCCCTCTACCGGAGTGCATTAAACTCCTGCTGGTTCCTCTGACGGCGAGACATATTGGATCACTTTATGAATACTGAGTGATCATCAGTGGTAGAAAAATAAATACTGTTTGAATTGTACACATTTAAAGTAGAATGGTTCAGTTTATTAAAGTAATCTCTGAGACTGAAACAGAACACAGCATGTTGGGTATAATGCTGTGGCAATTACTGCATGCTGGTATACCAGAGCAATATGTGGAATTTAAAATACCTTAATCCAACAATCAATGCAGAGTTTTGTCGCCGTAACTATTGGCCTCTTTCGTGCATTTTCTTTTGTATTTCTTTACAAATTTTGTGGCAAATTATGATAATGCCGTTTGAAATTTAGCTACAGCAATGCTATATTTTCAGTTGAACCTGTACATGTAAAAATGACTGCATTAACAAAACATGCATTCCACCAAAACGCAATATAAAACTCTACATGTGCATGTTATATGTTGAAATAAAAGACATTGTAGTCCAAATAAGCTGTTACCTAAAATATTTAAATGAATGAAGTGATGAATATCTCGCAGACAGGCATTAATCTTTACTGATTTTATGACGAAGATTAGCAGTTTTCTCTTTTTTCAAGTGCGTTTGTTAAGCTTGGGACTGTATTGGAGAGTGTTACTGTATATTTTAGAAGTTTTGTAGTATTTAAGACTGTATTGCAATGCAAATAAATGAGACATGAGAGCATAAATGATATATTGATGCTGTTTTGTATTGATTTTGATTGCGTAAAACACAACAAACTAAATCTCACAGTCCTGCAATCAGCACGGCTTCAGGGTCTTGACATTGCAGCGGTTGTGAGGCTCAGGTGAAAGTATGTTTCTGCTGATGGGGTCCCGGGGGACTGAGTGACAAGCTTCATCACTGTGATTAAATCCTGCATCCTCTGGTCCCTACGGGCCTTAATGGCCTAATGAGAGGAGCTTGGTGAAATCCATCAGGCAGCGTTCCCTTTGAAGAACCCTGCTTCACTAATGTTTTCCATTTGCACAGGAAATATACATAAATTACAGGTAGAATAAAGCACTTTATGATAGTAGAGGTGTTCAGTTAAGCTTGGTTTTTTCTGGAAGACACACTTTAGCGTACACCTTTTAGGAATTCTAGCTGTCACATTGTTCATTGTTCATACCCCATATCTAACCCTTAACCTCTTGATTTTAGTCCCGATTGTGACTCAGCTGCAGATTCGGCTCATTTTCATGGGGTTTTGCAATCAATACCAGTTGAAATGATCAATCATGAAGGATTACCTTCAATTATTTATTTGTGTTGAAGCTTTAAATACCAGATGTAGAGTCGTTGAAGGTTTTTTTTTGTGATGTGTGTTTGCTTTATGCATGTGTATGTTTAGATTAAAGACACACCCCAGTGGAACCTCCCCTTTGTATACTTATAATGTGTTAATTGTAAAAAGGTTTTAGTAGGAGACATATGTCGAAGTTGGGCAAGACTGTCAGAGCTTGAACAAAACATCAATACTGTCAATATGATGTTCATTCTCAAGTCTCATCTTTTATGTTGGACACTTGCTTGAGATTTCCTACTGCACCATATCTCTTTGCAAGATGCTTAACGTGTTGATGTTCCAGATAATAAGCTTAGTTTCTTCTCCAAACCAAGACCTCGTGAAATTATGCATACGGGTTGTAACTGTTTACATCTGAACCAATAAAACTGCTGTAATATATGCAAATCTTAACACACATAATCTGATTTCTGTTAAAGGAGTGCAAAATTCCCATCAGGAGAAGATCATCACAGTGTCTGGAGAGGGAATGGTCAACAGCCCAGACTTCCCACATCGTTACCCCAGGAACACCGTACTGGTCTGGAGACTAGTGGCGCCCGAAACCATGAGGATCCAGCTCACCTTCGATGAGAAGTTTGGTCTAGAGGACCCCGAGGATGGCATATGCAAGTAAGATCATGCAGCAGTATAGTTGTAAATGAAGTACAAGAAGTAGAAAGTGTATATCGTGTTCCTTTATAAAGAACTAACAGATTTAATGTTGGGGGACTACGGCCTGCTAAGCATCTGCAAGTGTTTCTCTATCAATAGGAATAAGACAAAGCAAACGTTATGATTGCATTTAATATGTTAATGCATTGTATCATTTTATTAGGTACCACTTTCCTGTCTTTGTTAATGTCTTCTATCTTTCTAAGCCAATGTAATGGGTACAGACTCTTTCTCACTAATTTGACAAATGTGCAAACCTCCAAAAACCAATATGTGTTTCTTTAAAAGTATTTTTTAAAAGTACGTTTTAAAGCTCCAGGGAAAAAAAATCCACTTTTATATAGTCTAAATTAAACTGTTCTTTGTTACACATGATTTAAATGATCATCTGCTCCTGCAGTTAGCTGTCACAGTGAACAGATTTTCATTAAAAGTTTCCTCTGCTAAGCCGACTCTCATCTAATGGGGTCGCTCCCAGGTTGGCATGCCAGATACATGTAGGGCCAGGTTAAATACGTGTCCCGCCTTTCTGGTCGTCCTCTCTCAAAGATTTAGAGTCCAGAGTGTGGCCATTTGTGAAATTGCCTTTGGTCTGCAGTGGCAGCTCGTGAATATTGAAAACCCATCCACAGAGTGATTTGTTTCACAGAGGACACCGTGACGGTGAGGTTCAGATCTGCTGTATTGTACGTGATATTTTTAGCTGCTCCCGTGATAATTTAAAAGACACGCGCCATACCCTCTGAGTGACATCACATAAAACCCAAACTCACACATACTGTATACATCCTCTGCTTTATTGAGGAGCCCACTTTAAATTACTGGGTTTGCCTCTGTTGCCTTTCAATTTGAACAGGGATCCCGAGCCCCAGCAATCGATTTACCCTCAGTGCATTATGCTCAGTGCCTTTTGTCAATATATCACATCTGACTGGTTAGCATGGAGGAGCCCAATCACTGCAAGGTGGGGAAAAGCTCGGGGACGGTGACCTCGCTAGTCATTCCTGGAGAGCCCCCTAATGGATGACAAGGGGAATGACAGTTCACAGGTTATTGTTGGATTGGTGATAAGGTAGAAGAAGATGTGGAACAGTATACTTCTTTCACCAGAGACAGTTATTGTGCATTCAATGAGGTTTGATTGAACTGTTTGTTGATGTGAATTGCAGTACCATCCAGGATACATGTTTGTGGAAGTACTGACAACAGTCTTTGTGTTCAGGTAATTTGAGCCCCCCACACCTCAGTGTATATGGACGGACGAGGTTAGTATTCATGTTGAGACCCCATGAGAGAAAGCTCCGCAGTTGGTGCAGATTGACACCTTTTGTGCCGTCCTGACTCCACAAGACTGCACTAGTCGGCGTCCTGAGGGAGAGGGGCGATAAACAATATCAACATCCTTTTCCAGGGTCATGCAAGTCATGGCAACGTCTACTGTTCCTGCTTTGACATTTTTCTCTCCCTCTCCACACTGAGGCCCAACAGGTTTTGATCGGATCCCAAGATACACACTCTTGGCAGGGTTGGCAGACAGATGAATGCAGCATGCAATCGCAAGCAGACACACATTCACACGACTCCTTACTTGTCTTTTCTCTCACCCTCTCTCCAATACACATTCTCAGTCACACACACACATACTCAACTCGAAAAGCCTCTGGCCAAGTCTGCATATCTTTCATGTGTGAAAACATTTTTAAATGTTCACAAATGCTCCCCAGTGTTACGGAGAAAAACGTTCATACACAAAGTTATTGATACACTGCTCTTATCCTGCTGCCAGTGCACAATATAATGCATGAAAATAAGACCCTGATCTTTTGTCCAGTGATATAAAGCGACGGCAGGGGATAAAACAAACGGTACGAGATGTGTTTCGGCTTTACTAGCAAGCCTGGAGCAAGGAGCCTTTGCTAAGATGAGAGCGAGGCTGTGTAGTGGAGATGCTCATCTGCTATTCTGTTTGTCTGTGGCACGATGAAAAGCATTCTTTCCAAATCCACTGGAGGAGAGGCATATTGGAGAGGGATCGGTCTTGCTGGTTGGCATGGCAGCAGAGTCGTGCTTGATGGCTCTCAGACAGGACTGTTCTCAGAAAGGCATTTATGTTCTCCGTCTTGACTCTAAAAGGAGAGGACTAAAATACTGTGTTTGTGTTGCTAATCTGCATCATGTCAGAGCTAGATATTGAATCCATTAATAAAATGCAAAACTGTAGGGGAAAGCTTTGTGAATATTAAACACAGTTTGCTTGCAGTGTGCAGGAAGGTAATCCTATCTGCCAGCAGTGTATAGATTCCTTTTGTTGTTCTGATCCTGTTCACTGTGACTGTACTTACAGTTTGGTATGTGTGTCAGTGCATTTGTAAGTCTGAGAAACCACTGTTCGACATGGTGGTTCTGAACACATGGCGATGTGTAATGATCAGGGCGTCCTGCATTATTGATGAGCCATCTGTCAGAGCTCTGGATCTGTCTCAGCGCTGATGTTTGGGGGGGAAAGCTTCCCTCGTCATTGACCTGCATTTAGAAGCTGGACTGATATGTTATCCCTTTCCAAAGCTATTTCATACCATTCTAGTCTAACATTTGTACGTTTAAACTGAATATATGGTATATGTTTATTTGTGCAGATTACAAACTTCCAGTATAACTTTCCAAATCAAACGCAGCAGAGTCAGTAAATGTATCGACCCTCCTGCCTTTCAGTTTATTTAACATCACAGAAAATCCATTTTTAGTCCCACTCATGTCCCTCATGTTGTTTTATCGAAACCAGCCTGAATTGAATCTGTCAAGCCTGTGCAAAATGTAAACAATGTCCTAGAAATCCAAATATCCGAATTGGCAGCACTCAATGAGAGGCTAGCGTGCCTGTTGACGCAAATGGCAAAGTGATTAACCCCAGACTGTGAAGAGTCAGTGAAACAAGGCTGTATTGAATGCAGGACAGCTACTGGTAACACACATATAAATAATAAAGGCTGAACTCGTGAACTGCGTGTCTTAAGTGCTGAGGTCGGGCGATGTTAGCCTTGGCACACCACAGGAGAGCATGGCCATATGCTTCTGCACTTCATAATGTTAACTGGGATTATGGGTTTGAAGGCTGGCCAGTGAAGAGAGAGACTGTCATGTTGGTGCAGGGTCGAAAAGTCAGATCTGCGCCTCAAGCTAAATGTTGCGTTTGATGATATTTCACTCCATTTATTTTATATCAGTATTTAGTTTATATAAAATTCCCAATAATACATATTTAAACCTGCAAGTTGAACTTTAGTATTTAAAAAAAAAAAAACTGCAGGATGTTTCCAAGATAAAATGTTTGATTTTTATCAACCAGTAGCTTTTGTAGTTTTCCAAGAGTATTTATCTTTTTTACAAACAGGAAAATACTGTTTGAATGAACTCTGTTGCCGGCAAATTAAATAGCTTATTTATGTAGATACTGATAAATATGTAAGCTTATTACATTTGTGATTGGGTATGGTAATGCCAGGTTATTAACATTGAGTCACTAACAGTGAAAAATGTATAATAATATGACTGAATACTCAATATGATAATGGTGAAGTACATTATTGCAGAATTATCTTCATTTTTACCTTTTATATAGCTATTATATAGCTTACTGTGGTTTTTGTTTGTGATGGTATTGACACTCAGTAGTATGAAAAAGAAAACATCAATCATTTACAAAGGGAGTTTTCAAACAATTCAAAATGTGAATACAAGTTTAAGTGAAGAGATTGGCAAACATACTGTACAGTCAACACGCTGCAGTAAAATGAACTCAACGTTTAATTACAATCTATATTTCAATGGCAACATGTTTGTCCTCACTTCGCTGCTAATATCCAGCTTTCCTTCTATTCATTTGATTCCGGCAGTAAATAAGAAACAACTCTCTAGCAAATTGTAATTGTTACTTTCTTCTCTTTAATGAGGTTAAACTTTATTTCCCCCGGCAGCTTTGTTGATATTAACAATTTCACCTTCAGAGGGGGAAGGCAGTGCTGATGAAAACAATATTGTGGCAAACATGCTGAAACACAGTTTGAGAGTGTGGTAATAATCTGTTCTTACCTTTCACAATAAAAGTCCTAGAAATGTACAATGCACCATTACTAGAAGGACCTTAAATTTACCCTGAGCACTTAGATGCAAGTTGAAGAAATGTGCTAACCCTTGCCCAGATAGATGTATAATTAAGTTTGTCAAACACATCATTTATATGTTTTCCTTCATTATGCATTGTTGCCACGCGTCAATATCCCAGTTGTGATGTAATAAAAGCAATGCTCATATGATCAGATCACAAATGATGCATGTCAGGTTTATACAGGGTCTGGTGAGACTCAAATAATCCGTTTCTGCTCCTTGTGTGTCTCACTCTCACCAGGTACGACTTTGTGGAGTTAGAGGACCTGACCGAGAAGACCATCCTGGGTCGCTGGTGTGGGTCAGAGTCGGCACCAGCTAGTCACACTTCCAAAGGCAGTCAGATCAGGATCCGCTTCATCTCTGATGAGTACTTCCCCTCTGAGCCGGGATTCTCCATCCACTACTCTCCTCTGCCTGTGGTACGTACAGCGTCAATAGTCAGGAGTTTAAGAATTAGAATTTTAAGATGTTGATTGCTTAGCTATTTCTTTGCCAACTCCAGGGAGCTCCCATGCCAGTAAGCAAGGCTCCGCCGTGCAAGCACAATTAAAATGATTAGCTTGTTGTTATATAACTTGGTGACTTAACATGCAATCATCCGTTTCTGCTTATGTGTACCAGAGGTTTAAAGCATTGTTGAGGGAGAAATTATGTTTAAGCACCGTCAGACCATCTGGCACCTGCACTTCACATCTTACCCTCAAGCCAACGCATACAATCAAAGAGCTCCTATTATGTTTTTTCCCTGTAGCGTATTATGTTTGTGTGCATGTAAATGGTCTTCAAAGGCTAAAATCACAAAGTTCCCTGCAGAGTGAGCTTCTCCCCTGCACACTCCACCCCTGCCTGAATCGCCGGGTGAAAGAGGGTGAAAAGAGCTGCAGCAGAGGCAGTATGAGGAAAAATAAAGCAATTTGTTTTGCACATTAAAGCATGTAAACATGTCACAGTAGAGGCTAAAAATGAGCATCATACGGTCCCTTTAAACACAGCCAAAGGAAAATGTCCACAATCTCAACAAATGCACATTTACAGTAAGACACGAATACCATATCTGAGATGTCCATAAAGATTCAAATGTTCTAAAATGGACCCTGGAATAGTCCCACAACGCTACGCACTGAAAAACAATCTCTATGGTTCAAATGTTCTCAAACTCTTTCATTTTCTCATTTTCTGGGGTTAGTATTGTTTCCAGAGTTAAAAATGACCTTATATGCTCTATATTACTCTTGTATATAAAACCATATACCCTTTGAACCTGCTATGTACCTTTAGATTCACTGTGGGACACACGGGGTGTCTCACTGTCGCTGATGGTGTTGCCTGAGATGGAGAAAATAAAACGGCTTCACGTTCACAAAGCCGTCCTCTGACCCTCAGGGGGATTCATTCAATCCTTTGAAATGAAAGTAGGAATTAAGAGATAGAAGTGCTTTCTTTGTCGAAAATTGTCAGGCTGCGGTCTGTCTGTCCTTCTCATTTTCTCCATGTTTTATCCTCACATACGGTACTTCAGAAGTAATATCCCCTTTCATGTGTTTTAACAATACCATACTTCACAAAAATATCCTCAATACGTAGGACTTTAATATATTTCAGGTAAAAAAAACAACCTGTCCTCCTTCCTGCTCTTTCCTGTAATTCTTCTTGTCTCAGCCTGTAACATAATCGCTCTCTTGTGAATCTCTGTTTCCATTCATCCTTTCAATGTTTGGCTGGTATATACTGTATATGGTTCATAGCATAAGCTGAAACTTTTCAGTATATCAAAAGCTTTGGTAAAAGTCACATTTGCAGCTATGGTATATATGGTTTAGTAAAAAAACTGAATGGCACTAAAGGAAAGTGTTCTTATCAGCATCTTCTTTTAATCTTACTTGACCTCAGTACGACATTAGCTTCATAATCAGACTGAAAATAAAGGATGTTTCACTTCATTTTTTCACTCTGCCTGTTCATGTTCTCAGGGTTTATCGGACATCAATCCCATACATAGTTGATGCCATTTTAAGCTAAAAGCAAGACGTCCCCATGCAGAATTTCTTGGGTACAACCAAGGTGCAGCTATGAGGATGGATTACGAAACACACTGACTATTTGTGTAAAGAGGTCAAGATTACCTTATCAGAAAGAAAGATATTTGGCTCCTTTCTTTGAATTTTAATCAGTGGGACAGATCAGTGTTGCCTCCAACTAATGCTTGCATAACTACTGTGAAAAATGCATGAAAAATGTTCTGAAAGACTTCTTCGCCTGTGTACTTCTTGCCATCTTTGTCTGGATCCAGCCTCTCCCTATTCCACATTTTCTTTCACTGTCAGGCTGTTTCTGTCCTGCTCTTCAGACCACACACACAGACACAATCCCTCCGTTCCTGATGCTTTCACAGACAAAAGCCTTGAGATAAACTGAAGAGACGACTGCCGTGTTTTAACCTGTCATGTTTTAGTTCTGTTCACTTGCTTTGAGTAAACATCTCTACTCCTCATTAATCCCTAATGGCCTGCAGCACTGTGAAATCTGACAAGTACAAATAGGCAGCTGAGGTCACTGATGGCACTCTGTATTCTGTCTGTATCTTTTTCTTTATGCTTCAAAAGCTTTTTAGTTCTCTTATTCTTTGTACAAATTATTGTTGCATGCTTTCTTCACCCTTAAAACATAAAACAACTGGCATGCTGAGTGTCAAGCTGCGTATCAAAGCTGTGTTTCTCAAAAGACAGTTGTGTTGAAAGTTAAGTCAGTCCTTATGTGCCAGCTTCTTGCGGTAGAGCCACAGTTATTACAGACTGCTCGGTTACTGATTTTTCAATCCCCACTAAGGATAATCTTCATGTAAGGAATGAATTTCATGGAATTGTACTGTATATTTTCCCCCAATAGGCTTCAATAGACTGTGATGTTAGAGACATGAGTATGGCTTTGCTTTATCTAATGCAGATGGATTAATCCAATAAGACACTATAACAAGAGTTGTTCGATATAAAATATTGTAGCAGTATTTGCCAGTTATCAATGATTTATTCAAGACACAGTAAGTGGGTCCTAATAAAAGTATTGATTCTCAACCCTGCCATGATTTTTTTTTAAAACATCCCACACAGCAATGGAAGTCAAATTAGATTATTCTGCCATATAAATAAAGCTCTACTGTGGTGTTCACTGTGTGCCTATAAGTACATGATGGAATAAGAGACCAAGTTTGTCTCTCTAATCCAACTCTAAAAGGTGCAGAAACCATGAGGGGGGGGGGGGGGGGGGAAGCTTTGGCCTCTGCACATTCAGTCTGTCTTCCCTTTGAAATTTCCTCTGACAGAGACGCAGCACGCTACAACAGCAGCACTCTGTTTCCTCTGTGGTCGACCGGCAGATACTGGAACCCCGTGCCACGCAGGGGCCGGCACTTTAGTTTATATTTAAACAAGCAATAATTCCTCCCCACCACTTCCATGGAATGGAAGGGGGGGGGGGGGAATAAGACCCGGTCTGTAATTCACAGGAAGAGATTTTGGGGGAAAAGCATAAAAGGCAGAGGCGAAGAGGTTGTTAAAACATAGAAGAGAAGGAGTCTGTTGAAGTGAGCACGAGGGGTGTTGAGTGCTGGTTTAAAGGAGCAAACAGAACATACATCATTGTCTCTGTGAGGTCCCAATTCAGAATGAAATCCCTCTGCTACCTACGCAGGGAGATCAGTCTACCAGATTTGTTTATTTGAATGGAATGAAGTGAGTTTTACAGACTCCGACTTGAATTGAGGTAAAAAAGGACAGTAGAAATAAACCAAATGACTGGCAAAAGTCATGCAAAAAGACTTGTTGTTGGCTTGATGAAATTGAGGTCTGTTTTTACACCAACCTAAATTGTAGTGTGTGGCGCAAGCGAGAGTAAAAAACACTTTCTTCACGCACAACAGACCTTGTTGCTTACTTAAAGCTCTCTTGTCCAAGGAAGCGGTTTGCAACTTCATATGAAGGAGAATATATTGTTTTCCAGAGCTCTCCCAAGATGCTATTTCAGAAGTCTCATCTCAACATAGTTAGCTGAACCTGTCATTTTAGTTACCAGGAATAGGAGCGTGTGGTTGTGCTGTGTCAGAACAAAGAGGAATGAAGTAATCACAGTTGGAAAATAAGGTTATTTCTTCAGGGGCAGGGGGTTCAGAGAGTTTGGCAGCGATAACAGGTCCATTAAATGCTTTCACACTTTCTGTCCAAGGTCATCAAGAAGAATAAAAATGCGTTTGTTTTATTGGAAGCTGTGTTTTCTCTTTTCAAAACAATTGTACTCCCTGCACATAATACAGCCTTTTTATCTGCTTAAATTGCAGTGTGTTGTTATTAATTATACACAGTATGTCTATCATTTACAAACAAGAATGGACATAGACTGCTGCTAACAGAAAAGTAATTTGCTAAATGTGAGTTACATTTCTATGCAGGATTAGAAAATGAAAGGTTTTAATTTGATTTCTAATGTATTCATCCTGATCACGTGAAATAAGGATTATTATCACTAAATGTACATAACATCAACTGCTTACATACAAAAGGCCCTAAAGGAACCTATGCAGTGTTGGACCACTGCTACAGCTTCTCTTCAGTTCATTTATGGAGAAGACCGATGGATTCAGGAAATTGTTTTAACTTTGTGCATTTCTTGTCAGTGTCAGCTTTCAGGAAACAAGAGCTCATGACTTTTTAAATTCATGTCGTCAGTCACCTAGTCTAGTACCTGGACCGACCCGGTTCCAAAATCATCTCACCATCATGTCATCTCTGCCTAATTAACGCAAAACGGCATCAAATTTAGAGCTTTTGAGTTATTTTGACTAAAAACAGGTTTTCACTAATTAGCTAACTCAACTTTCATCATAAAACACATTAATCATCTGCAAATCAACTATCAAAATGTATAAACTACACTGGAAAAATGCTGCTCCAAAACCAAGTAAAAGAATAATAGAAACAAGGAGTTTTTGCTTGTAATTAGTAAAGAACACTGCCAATAGAACAAGTGACAATTTGCCTGGTGAGATTTCTTGAAATAAAATGGGATATTTAGATAAATGACATCCTGTTATTAGCTGAAAAGACTTATTTTGAACCAGGATCAGGAAACGTTGTCACAAAATAAGCCAGAAATGCTCAAAAGTGTTCTGTTTTCTTATGTATGTTGGTGATTTTCCAATAAAAATGTAAAAGAATACTTGTTTCATCTGAGGTGCATCTAAAAACAAAGCACTATATCTCACTGCTTTGTTACTTCTTAGGTTATTATGTCGTATATCAAGTATAGAGACATATTTTGAATAGATATTAGACAAATGTACTTGGCAAGATTTCCTGTTTTTACAATGTAACTTCTGTTTATTGCACTAGAGTATGTGCTCATGCAACATTACCTAATGATTGCTCCTCTGAATGCATGCATGCCAGCCAGAAGTTGGTGGTCCATTTAAGTACTTTGTTTGTGAATTTCTTAAACAGGAGCTCTCATCTGCTACTTATAGCTTTATTCACACCATGCTGATGTGTCTCTGAAGAATTCCTTGACTTCTTTATCTGAAGCTGAGCTTGCACTGTGCCGCTAATTGGGTGTGTGTTGCACCATCGACATTCACAAGCTGTTAATGGCTTCCAGTCCGCGCTGTAAGCCACCGCCAACGCTCAACTAATAAGAATCACAACTTTTCCCAGTCGTTTGGAAATACAGCTCTGCTCAGAGAAATCACTTTTTTATTTCACTAGTTTTATGTGTGACCAGTCATTTCTCTGAGTATTATTTTCACATTTGGGTCTGTTAACCTGAACGGATGCCAAATAAACCAAAATATGTTCAGTGGTTATGAAGCCAGCCTCATAAGAATGAGTCAAATCTGTGGCATGAACACAGCTGCACATCAGCTGTATTTCTGTAGCCTGTGGTGCAGCTATGTCAAACCACTGGCATCTCTTTTTAAAATCTAAGCCAAAGGGACTTAAGGTTGTTTGTATTGCATGGCCTCTGCTGTCAATAAACCTTGGTTGTTTCCTGTCTTAATACTTTTATTAAATCGTAAAATCCCCCAAAACCTGCAATATCTTTTGCTAATTGTGTCTTGTCCTGCCGAAAAAGGGATATGTATCGATCGTTATTATTTCTGATGGCTCTTCTTGTCGTTGATATAGAACAAACACTTTGGAATAAAATAGTGGAAGCCACTTGATGGATAACTTTTGTCAATGTGGTTTTGCAGTGACATGAAATAGCATTATTTAAGATTCAGTTTCCTGCTATCATTTTTCTTGCTGCCCCAAAAGCTCAACGATCAGCTGCCAGCGGCGGATGTTTTCAATGTTCTGAATGGTTTTGTTTGTAAGTGTCACATTGTTGCCTTCTACCTGTCAGTCACATGAGATTAGAGAGACCGGACGAGCTGACACGTTGGACAAACGCAGCATTGCCTGATGAAAGGTTTAACAGATTAGTCTCTTTTTTCGTGGGAAGAGCAACACCCCAGGTATCAATCTTCTCTGTGAATGCACGCTGTAGCCTAGAGGACTGGGATTTCAAGACAAATAATACTGCTGCTTACGGGAGCCAAAGGGACAAATGATGTAAGGCAAAGTAAGCAGAGAAGGTGACAGGGTTGAGATAGCATTTGACAATTTAAAAATTGTTGCCACTGAATCACATTTGCTCTCTCAATGCATTGAACTCCTTTGGATATCATACTGAATATTCCTTGCTGGAGTTCAGATGCATGGTGACCTTTTTGTCTCGAGTCAACACGCATTGTTTTGCTGAGGCAGGTACACACCCATATTTCCCACAGTCTCGCAGCATTTGACAGTTGCTTACATAAGAATTAAACAATAAATAATTCAAAGTTTTTCTATTTCTCAAATGTCAAATTCAGTTGGTAAATCGTTTTTCCAATGCATCGGCCAATGTATGAATGCTTTTGTTTAGCATCAGTGTGTCTGTAATCTTTATTTAAAACCCTTCCACACATTAGCAGGTCTAACACACAGAGCTTAAATTGGGTCCCAGACGGCCTGGACGGTCATGGTTTCTGTTAACTCAACTGAAGTCCAAACCACTGTAGCATTTAATGTGCCTAAACTCAATTTAAACACATTTTAACCATGACCTAAAATGTACCATTGCGGAGTCACACTCACTTTCTTTTTATACCTTATGAGTTTTTCACATTGTAGAAATAATGACAGACAATTTTTACAGAGACATAGTTGCACACAGAAGATACGTTCAGAAATAGAACAATATTTACATTGAATCTGGATATACTAAAAACCTATACAGTATCTGCTACAGAGTACTAGTATTAGTTAAAGTGGAGAAGCAGCTTAGTGTACAGATGTGGGGACTGCTGATACTGAGCTGACATAATTAACAACATGTTATGTATTCTGTTCTGTACTGCTGGTTTCTTTATGGTACTGGTTATGAGGGGTGGGGGAAATCATCTATTCAGAAATGCGCCATATCGTAATTTGTCATATCACAATACTTAGCATATCGTAGAATCGCAATGCTGTTGTATCATGGCTTAAGTACCGCAATATTATTGTATCGTGGGGACCCTGTTAATTCCCACCCATACACTACATTTCTATAAAAAGTGAAAGCAATAGATGTTTCTGTTGTAATTTTAAACATTTTAAGCCCACTGTATTGGCTGAATGAATGACCTTTCTTTTCCGTCTCTATCCATCTCATCTGCTTTCCTGCAGAGTGTATCAGAGCCCGAAGTCCCTGCAGTCATCCCCCCATCCCAGCAGGGGGTTGAGGAGCTGTCAGAGGCTGTGGCAGGGCTGGACAGCGTGGAGGAGGTCATGAAGTTCCTGGAGCCGGAGCGATGGCAGCTGGATATCGAGGAGTTGTACAAACCAACGTGGCATGTGCTTGGGAAATCCTTCATCCATAATAAGAAAGCCAGAGGTACGACACTTTTAAACTCATACATCATAATGGACTTTACATGAAACAAAACATTTAAGAAGTTATAAAGATTATTTCAAAGGTAAATGATTTTGATCGTCTACTTTCTGTGTCTTTGAGGAGGAGCTGATCTCAATCTGTTGAGGGAGGAAGTGCGATTGTACAGCTGCACCCCACGCAACTTCTCCGTCTCCTTGCGCGAGGAGCTGAAGAGGACAGATGCCATTTTCTGGCCAAGCTGCCTCCTGGTGAAGCGCTGTGGTGGAAACTGTGCCTGTTGCTCTCACCGCTGCTTCGACTGCCAGTGTGTTCCTGCCAGGGTCACAAAGAAATACCATGAGGTGAATATCATCCTGGCCGTGAAATACGAGGAACATTAAACGTGTTTATACATTTTCAACTTCAGATTTGAAAGGAAAGCCAGTTCAGAGCCAAACATTTTAAAGGTCAAATTATATAATTACAAGAAGAAAGCAAAGACCGGGGCTGTGTATGTCGGCTTACCATATATGGTTTTATATTTACAATTATGCTTTAATAAAAAACATTGTGAGGTCTCACTAACTTCAGGGTTAGGGTAACGGTTAATTGAGATGACATTTGTTGAGCACATTCATGCTAAAATGTGGGGAATCCATGAAATGGATCGAAGCCTGCAAGCTAGTTCAGAAACGCACCAATGATTCATAAACACGTGACATGCCTCACCCTGTCATATAACCAACCAAACACATTTACTGTAATTTCTATTCAAGCTGTTACATTTTCCATCTCTCCCTCCTATTTCAGGCTTCTAATTAAATGAAACTGCAATACCATGTATAGTTTGGGAATTGAGATGAGGTCACTGGCCTCATCACAACTCTTTAGACAAATATTGTTTTGTCCAAGTGTTTGATGTTCAGTTGTTTACTTATGCATCCTCCTCTCTGACAGGTCCTACTGCTGAAACATCGAAGCGGAGTCAAAGGCCTGCAGAAGTCTATGACTGATGTCCTCTTGGAGCACCATGAGGAGTGTGCCTGTGTGTGTAAAGATGACTTGGACTGACCTCACACATATAATAGCTGCCACCAGAATCGCACAGTTCATTAGAAATGAACCTGTGCAGCTGTTGCAACGTTCTGTATCTCATCCACTTCCACTGGGAGCTAACAAGATTGTCCCTTCATCCTGTTGTCCTTTCGCTAATTGGATAAAACGGAATAGACTGGAATCTAATAAGTCTGCTGAATGGATTTGAATGCTGTGGAATACCAATAGTGCGATTTGAGTGCATTTTAGAGAGACACTGGAGCAGATCTGGATCTTTGCGCTCTGAAGACTATTTCCTTTTCAGAGATATGAACATTGAGGTGCCTTTTCCTCTTCTTGAGGTCTCTTTTAAGGTTCAGCCAGTGTGGGCTGATAGTGTCATGGAAAATGGGAGCTTCTTTGTTCAAGTACTTTTTTTTTATGTCTATAAGCGAGCTGGCTCCAGCTGCCTTACTCCCTCTGCTCCTCTATTATTATCATTGAGGCAAAGAGAGGTCCTTCTTCATGAGCAGTTTTCCTTTGCTCTCCTTTTGTTCCACCACAGATTTAATCTGCAGCCACGGTATTGTTAAAGCGTCTTGCTCATAAGACTGTCTTATGTGTAAATATTTCACTTACATTTCCTTTCGACCATTGTGCCTTTTCTGCCAAAGATTCTCAAAGAGAAAAATTGTAGTTGCACACGTTGAATCAACTGGTCGTTACATTTCAACTCTCCATTCAACCCTTCTCATTTATCTCAGATCTGCTTGCTTCAGGACTTCTTGCTACATTTGAGATTGTTCATATTCAATATTTATTTGTTTGATTAAAGGGAAATGTAGGTCCAAAATGTTTGTTTTTTTGCTACGTATGTCACTGTAAAGTAGTATAGGCCGTTTTCATTCTTACTCATCTTACATTGCCATTGTGTTATGGATGGTTTTCAATTTCTGTATGCCAAAGTTATTTATCTCTGCCTTTGCAATAACTGTTTGTGTATTTCATTGTATTGAAGTCAAAATAAATTCTTCCATTTTTAATTTTGAGAGAGATGTGTCCAAGTTGTGTTTTCAAATAGAGCAAAAAACGAATACATACAAAATAGCATTCTTGAACCAATTAACTCTGGTTTATAAAAATAAATAAACTAACCTTCAGATTGATCTTTAGGTGTTGGCTAAGAATGTTAAAGTTACATTTGCCGTTTGATAGATAGATCAATTGCCATTATTGTGACCCTGCACATGTGAGATACATGTTTTTTTCTCATATTACTGTACTTAAATATTTCGATCAGTACCCCCAAACCTATAGAAAAAAGCTTCACCCTATAGCTTATTTATGTGTCATTGTTTCTCTTTATCAGACACTGAACAGCATTGTTGAATCTCCCCCTCGGCCATCAGGTCACCCAGGAGGAGGTTCTCATTTGTCCATCTCCAGCTGCTGTCCTGGCCAATTATTCTGATCTAATGTGTGCCCTGGCAGGCATCTAAGGTGACGCCAGATGCTACTGCATAAACCCTCCGGCCCCTAGTTCCCAGTGTGGTTTTTATATTAAACAGACTGGCTTCGTAAGTCAGTGGAGTGTTTCTTTTCAGAGGTAACCACACTGCACTGGCACAAGATGTGACACACAGCATGGGCCATTGGTCTGGTTCTTCAAGTGTGTTTGTGTATGCGTGCGTCGGGATGTGTGGAACTACAATCCACCACATGACGCTTCCACCCTTCACCCACATGCCCTCCTGCGCCATGCCTCCTTCGCTGTGAAACCAAAGTAGCCTCAGTAATGCTAGGCCGCAGCAGCAAGGTGCAATTAAAGTTTCTCTACTTAACGTAAGAAAATACATTTTTATTCATTTTGTCTTTTAGGAAAACCAAACTCTTAACCTGAACCCAACTTAGAAGTGTTGCTCAACTTGTGGATTAAACAGACAAAGAAAAGGGCAAAGCATGTAGAAACTCAAACATGAAACCCAACCAGCATTGTCACTTTTTCAGAACATTTCACAAGTTATTGCATACGAACAGAGCACAGAATCAGACTGAAATAGTTCATGTCTTTGGAAGTTTTTACTTGAGGCCAATTGGTGGTTCTTTCTGCCCCCGCTACACATGACTCATCTCCACAATCAACACACTACACTAAGCTCCAACATCTCCTCAAAAATCACAGAACTAACCTCTGATAAATTCCCGGTTTGACCTTTCCTCTGAACATTTGAATAGCTGCAAAGCAAGGGCCTCCTACACCTTTTCAAATCATTTGAAAAAATAAGAAATGCAAATTAGATCACAGACGTCAGAGTTGTCCCTGGCATTTTTCTGTGAATGGAAATCGTGGAAGTTGAATAATTTTTGTTTTATTCTATCTCATTCCTTTCCTGCTCATAGAAAATACAAATACACACCGGTAAATAGGTGCACAGATAAGATGCATTTGCAGTCTGTCTGGCACCATGGAGCAGTTGGGGGTTTGGTGCCTTGCTCAAGGGGCACCTAAGCAGTGCCTAGGAAGTGAACCAGCTACCAGTCCGATTGTGACGTGAACCAGCAACCCTTCGGTTCCAAGGCTAAGTCCCTGCAGACTGAGCTACTGCTTCCCCCCAAAAGTTAAATGCAACATAAAAATAATTTCATAGTCTGGGATTTAATTGCCTCCTAAATGTCATCCTAATTGAATTCTTATTTCTGATAGGACACTGGGCAAATGTATATAATAATACCACAGCCCTTTAGTGTCAAGTTTGCTCACTTTGCTTCCTTGCTGCTTGTTTTGCACAGTATTGGTAATAAACTCCATCTGTCACAGTTTTCTGTCCCCAAGAGCTTAAAAACCTTCTGGCCCTGTCTCAAATCTCAACCAGCAGCACTTTGCCAGCCTCAACTGTGGTCTCTTAAAGTTTCCACTTATCCTTGTCATTATTCATTAACACAAAGTAATCCTAGACTACACTTTTTTATAAAGGCATATCCACTGCCTTCAAATATTTGAATACAAATGTACCTTTTATGGAAACAGACTTTGGATTTCAATCTGACAATTAGGGATTATTGCATTTCTATGATCCCTGTCTCAAAATTACCTTCCCATTAAACCAAACAGGTTTCCCTATTACATTCTGAGGTAAACACTTTTTCTCCCAAATAAAGTTTTTAAATACATTTTTAAGATTTCAAATTAGCACACTTAAGTTAAAAATAATTCTGCTTTAAAATGTGGTTTCATACAAGATGAAAACAAAAGACTACTGGGGGAATTCCTAAATCCCAAATCTACATCATTCCTGTCATGATCCTTGTTTTGTGTTTGTTGTTTCCTGCTAAATGTTTAAATGTTTTCCCCTATGGATCATATTAAGTTTCACTTCCTGTCTGAGTTTCTCTCCTGTGCCTGATTGTGTCATTGTGTTCACCTGTTGCCCCTGTGTTTCTCCTCCCCTCTCCTGCTGTGTCTTGTCTTGTGATTACCCGTGTGTATTTAGTCTTGGTTCCCCTTTTGCCTCTTGTCCGGTTGTCGTCGTTGTTCCCTGCCCGGTCTAGTTGATATTTCCTGCTGTTCCTGTCCCTGTTTGTGTTTTGCTCCGTACCTCGTGTCCCCTGGTTAGTAGTATGTTGTTGTTTTTTTCCTTTTTGTTATCAGCTTTTATTGAAATAAAACTCACTTTTAGTTTAAACACCATACCTGCCTCCTCTATTCGTTCTGCCCTTGGGTCCTTGTCCCCCACATCGTGACAATTCAGCTCCGTCAGTGGACTTCCACACAGTTTGATAATTAACAAATCAGTCACACTTTAAAAACTGGTATTAAATATAGGTTTTCCCTAAAATGTACATTTACAAAGCAGTGTTTTTTGTACAGGCACATTTTTCTTTAAGGAGAACTAGGTACTTTTTATCTCTTCTTCAAGTGTTTCCGTTGAAGTGGCATCCAAGTGCTGTTAGCAGGCGCCAAAATCATTGGTCACACCTTGCTTGGTCAGCTGTGCCTGTATATGTATGTGCCAAGTGGTTTTAGTAACAATAAAGCACAGAAAAGCTGTTGTTTCCAAAAATAGCAGAAAGAAGGAAAAAACAAGCAACTGCACACAAGCCAAACAAGGCTTGATGTGTGAAACTTCATCACCTATGTTGCAGAAAAAAGTAATAGTGATCCAAAAATATATGTGCAACAGCACTGCCCAATTTCCCTCCAAGTCTCAGTACAGTACAAGAGGAAGTCTTGGGAGATTCAGCCTTTGCAGAGCTCTCACATTTGCAACAATCCATCTCCTGCTACCGGCAACTGCCTATAAATCTGAACATGCAGTCTGGGAATCGATCGTTTATAACAGTGCTGGGTCTTTGAGCACTGACTGATGGGAAAAATATGGCGGTCTGTACCAGATGACATCTCCAGCAGCCCTAATTGGTTCACTGTATACGGAGGGAAAGGCCAAACTGAATGGTGCATGGTATGTTTTGATAATTATAGGGTGCTGCATTAGCGGTTTTCAGGGAACTGGCTGTTGTTGCTGGGAATGTAAGGTCCTCAACTTTAGTGTACTTAATCATGGGTCAGGAAATCATTTACAAAGCAGCCCAGCAGAGGAAAGCTCCACGTTAAATATACTGTGCGTTGAATCATTTGACAGATGTCTTCCATTTCAGCCTTCTCCTTCTCGTCATTACGACAAGCATTTAACCGCCCCACGTTACCACACCAAGATGAAAGGTTTTTACTCAGAACTGTATGATACACTATGCATTAAACGTCCTGCCATAAATCAAACGTGTAAGCATATATACAACAACTCCACAGAACTAAACCATAGGCAAAAAAGGGTAATATTCTCATTGAAAAATACTAGAAATGCCAACCCTTAGATTCTATAGGACTAATCAACAATTTTCAAAAGTCATCAGGGATAAATTGCATAGAGTCGGGTAAATTGTCACCTCACCCGGTGCAAGTGAAGTGTACAACGTCCCTCTCAGATCACTTAGCAAATGTCACCACACTGTGACTTTATCCCCCAGCACATCTGGGCTAGTGACAGGGTGAGCTTCGTCTTGTGATAGCAAGAACGAAGCTCACACACAGAACATGGTGGCTGTACTGTAAATATACCGCGGGTCTGGGAGTGATGAGCTCTGACAAGCTGCTCACAGCTGATGCTATTACTCACAAACGTCCAATCCTGCCGACGGCCATGAGGGAAATGCATCCTTAATTGGCAGTTTGTTTTGCTAACCCTGGAGGAAAACTATGTGGGTCCCTAATGATAAATTCAAACCAAAGAGAAGGCAGCTCGCCTCTTTTTGGCGTTATACTGTAATATTTTGAACGGCAAATAAAATTCATGGGCATAAAAGAATGCTTGACTTTCAAGCCAAAACAGTCAACCAGGATTTATAAAAATGAACAAACATTCTCCAGTTCAACACTTGGAGAATTCAAGAATTTTGTCAGGGTAATTCAGGAGAAATCACTCAATTTAAATGTGGCAATATAACTGTCAGAATAACATTTTACACAAGACAGCAACTATTCCTTTTAAATGTTGCAGCAGAAACATCGTGCTAAGAACATCATTTTTTGTTTAGGGTGTGTCTGGCCCAACTTATTTCCAAAATGGCATGAAGGATTTTTTTAATTAAATAAGTTATTTTCTTAATGAGTCTAACTGTCTTCTCTAGAAAACCCTGTACATTCTTTAACACTTTGAGCACTAACGTTGTATTAATGAAGTAAAATGTTCAAATAAACACTTTTACGAGCCTGATATTGAGGCCATGCAAAATATACTCTTCATTGCCAATTACTTTTGTGATATTGGACAGCGTCTTGATAGGTGATTAATATGTTGTTGTCACATAGGTGACACGTGTGCTCAATAAAGCCTGCGGGGGTAAAGGTCACATGTTGTCCCAGGGGGTCTTCAGATAATGTATTTGCTTGGAGTCTCTCCTGTGGTTGCCATGAGACCTGGATTCAAACAGTCCTCTGACACTGACAGATCTCCAAGCAAATTCTCCCTGACTCATCAGTATGTACATGAGTATCCTAATATCCTCTGAAAAACGAATGTACAGTTTTATATTTGTTTAAATTAAGTGTTTCGTTACACATTTTGCTAATACATTTTTGTATGAAGCACATAATTGCCTTGTTTAAATGTCGATAATTGTCAGATGGTGTGCTAGCTGCTGACAGGAGAACATGACTGACTGATATTAGTCCAACCTGATAGTGGATGGCCTCTCTATTTTACATACTGTAAATTAATTTGAAACATTGCACAATTAAAATTGCTGCTAGCCTTTAATGCAACGTGTTCATCTTTAGTCTGATTCAACTTCTTATTTTCATGTTTGGACCGAGAACCTGTAAAAGTTTTGAGTATGTGCGTGCCCATTCATTTTAGAAGCAATTCTAAACAGTTTGCATGTTATAAATATAAAAAATAAAAAGCACTTTTATGTCAAGATGATGATGTTACTGTTTGATGAACCCTGTCAGGTCTTCTTGAGGTAGCCACTCTGACTCCTTCCTTTACTCAGCTAGTCTGGACATGCTGCTCGGAGGGAAAGTGCCCGCACCAAGTTAGCTTTACATCTGAGTATTAACCAAACACAAGGGCCCTCTGTCAGATGCTAGACAGAGATGGATGGCTTCTAATGCAACTTTGTGTTTCCGAGGGTGAAAAGGTGACAAGGTACCATATGTCAACAAGACTCTTTCAGGTTGTTTTACTTCAGAGATGTGTAAGAGTATTTTAATCTGCATGGAAGACCTTAAAAAAACACGAGAGAAAATAACTTAATGAGGAAAATATGCACAAAATCATATAAATTATAACTTTTACAGAAGCTACTTTCTGAAATGGATGTAGAACTAATTATCGTTGTTATCTACAAAGCTCTCAGAAGTGAGAAATGCCCTAAAGTAACAACCTCGGCATATAATTCACAAAGTTGAATAAAGAGGAACTGTTTCTAATCACTGTATCTCTTTGTGAAATTGTGATTTTGAAACGAAAGTAAAATCTTTAGTTGAATCTGTGATATTCACTGAGGGCCTGTTTGTCTGTATAATGTTAGTTTCACAGTAGGAGGAAAATACACATAGCCTACAGGAAAGTGTGTAAGATTTGGGTTTCAAGTTTGCTTTGCACTTCAAGAGCCGAGCATCAGATCATGGATCAAGCGCAGAGGGCACAGGAGACTCTGACCATGAATGAAATATTTTCTTTCCTCCACGCCTGGACTTGCCCCATTGCCTCACTTTGAGTCACACGCACAAATGGGCCGAGTCAAATGGTTTACAGATCCTGTTTTCCTTTTTCGACACTGTGAGGGTCACTGACCACATGTGAGGCCCAACACAGGTCCCAGTCAGCAGTCCTCTAAATGTCCCATTCATGTCAGGGCACCGCTGAGCCAGTTCTTAAGAACGACTGATGTGGTCACTGGAAGAAAAAAAAAAGCACAACGGAAGGGGTCAGTAAACGCTCCGGTAGCGAAGGTGTACACATTTAGGAACCAGCGTTGGCTGATGACATGGGGCGTCTTCTTTCCTGCAAACTTTCCAGTGATTCAGCTTCTGGAAAATCTCAACACAGCATCGTTCATATTTATACGAGGCACCGGTGAGCACCCAACATCAGAGCTGATAGCATCAGCACTTAAGCAAATGTTATTCTTTACTTGAATCAGTCGAGCACATTGCACAAACCAGAAATTACAGGAAGCCCTTCTATCCTTTCTGATTTAATGGGACATACACCAAAGGAGAGCTCTGAATAACTCAGCTTCTCTGTCTTTTCCTTCCATGTTAACAATGTGGACAAGCATTTCAAATTAGGCACTGAGTGAAGCTAAAATAAACGCTCCCATCACATAACCATGTAAACAGACTGGCTGTTCTCCATCTAAGGAAGAAAGAGCAAGTTTTGAACATACCATGTTTTCTAAAACATAGTAGGCATCGTGTACTTTGAGCAGAGACCAAAGATAACATTATGCCAAGTGTTTGTCCCTCCTGCCAATCTCTTAAACGACCCTTGTGTCTTTTCAACATTTTTAAACTCAGAACTGCTACCAATTTTTGTCTTGCCTGCTTACATTTTTTGCCAATTCAGTTTATGTTCTGTTGTGGCATTTTGATCCACAAATGCTTAGTCTGGTCCTGAGGGGCTACTCTTGACTTTGATCACCAGCTGTGCTCCTCTAAGTAGCTGTCAGGGGAGATGGGTTTGGTACATATCTTCAGCTGTGATTATGTGAAGGCTGTGAGGAGCGTGTGTGGTAAACATATGACTCACACTCTTATTTCATGTTCCTCTAATTGGCAAAGTGATTAATCTTTGAGTCTTTCACCATCTAAATCGCTGTTGAAAGTTTTTCTTCTTTTTCTGCTGGTTTATCTTTTGCTTCTGTTACATTACAGAAGTAGTGTGGAAGATTATATATGGTAACAAAGATGACTTTATTGTCCAAATTGAAGCGAAACAATCCTTTAAATAAGACAGGCCTTATCGAGCTGTTATGATATCTTCAGTGTAGAAATGCGAACTTCCCTGAAAGTCCCAGCTATTGTTTAAGTGAACACTTTTTTCCATCAAATGCATCTGAGAATTCTGACGGATTGCTTTTGTTCTAATTAGTGTCTGAAACACTCCCTGACACTGGGTGTTAAAAATCCCCCATGTCTCAGGGCCAATTTGCTCCCTAGATCTCTAAACATGCTGTTAACATTAAGGCAGCATACCAAAAAAAACAGATTCAAATAGATTGATATCTATATTGATTACAGAGATATGCAGAGCAAAACATGCTATAAATTACTTTCAGGAAATATACTGTAGGAGAGTCCAATAGTATTTGTCAAGCTGAGTAGATATTTTGACCTAAGAATTTCTTTTGTATCCCATTTTCCCAAAGAAAAAAATTGGTCTGTATTTCAGTGAAATTCATTATGCTATTACTGATATAAGTGCGTTGTGTTTTGGTCGGCAATGTTGTGCAGCTGTTATCCAGCAAAGAGAATCAGTTCAGTAAAGTGATGTTATGCAGTATTGCATTTTTCAATAAAACACTACCTGTGTCACTACCTGTTTAGGGATTTGCAATAAGAATTTAAATACATTTTGTAGAAGAACAACCTTTGATGTCTGAATGATCAAATCCAGCCCTCAATATAAAGCTTTGCCTTGGACTTCCAGTTCTCTTTTCTGGCATTTTGTGCATTGCATAGTTTTCATGCTGTATCAACTGCAGCAGTTTTCCTAATAAAAATGTCTTTGAAGTCAGACTCAGATAAGATCAAACATTCTAATATAAAACTGTTACAGAATTATTAAATACAGAACATATAAAAAACTGATCCACCTTCTCTTTGTCTGAAAAGGCATCAAAGCCTTCAGAATCCCTCAGGTATTGGCTTGAATACGATGGTAGCATGATAGAACCTGCGCTACCGGTGATGTCTGACAAAAGTCATGCAACTCAAGTAAACTTTTTAGAAACAGAGCAGAGTTGTTCACTAATGAAATTGTAATTTTGAAATAACTTAACAAGTTTGAAGACTTTGAGGTCAATAATTGCCTCAAAAACAAAACTGCAATAAAACTTTGGTGCTTTTTTTTCTGTTGAAACACAACATTTCCTGTGAGCTCAGCCAACCTGCATCCATAAAAACATTCATCTGCAATATGTTCAGCAGTTTATGAATAAAAGCATAACACATTTATTTTTTAGCAACTTGAGTGTATCCATTTTGCAGTGGGGGCATGGCTGTTAAATCAATTGTTAACTGTGGTAATAGTAATACTTGGCTGCATTGGTAAATCCTTTTAAGAGAGTCTTGGCCTTCTGTAATTTATATTGACTGTTCAAAGAACAAGTACTGACTTCACTTTACATCTAACTATGATTTTTGACCAACTTGCACACTGCAAAGCAATACACAGAGTTGACGGGGCGTAGAGGTTGTTTTCATCCGAAAAATACAGTGTGCCAAGTTACTGCAGCCTAAATGAGAGTGTTTTTATTGGCTCCTTAGTGCTTGGCTCGTGGAGAGTTTAGCTTGAGCAGGCATAGCCCGCAGTGTCTTAAATAGCTTGTGGGGTCCTGACTCTGCTTTCAACTTCACTAGTGAGTGAGTTGCTTTGTAATTATTTCAAACCGCGGAACAATTATTTACCTTCCATCTAATTGACAAAAGCCTCACCTCCACATGTGTTTGGGTTTTTTACGACCCTTCATGATGCACGAGGTGCTACTAGCTCATACCACTAAACTCTCGTAATAGTTTATACTGAATATTACTGTGGCAAATGTGATGGGATTTTCATTTTAGAAGACCCAAGCTCAGCTACCTCATTTACAACTTAATGCATCTGTGGTAGGCCTGTATTTAATGAGAAAATAACTTAAGGGTATTGCAAGTCAAATGCAGTTGATAATGTGTAAAAGATGTGAGCATTTCCATTCAGCACATTCATCCCACAGCAGTTAGGAAACATTAAGCCCTATCGGAAAATTCCCTTTAGAAGCATAATAAGGTTATGTTGCCCGGAGGCAAAGAATCAGATCAAGTATTTGTTTCCTTGTCAATGTATGATGCATGGATCTATATGAGGATTATCTAGGATGAAGGCTGATGAGGTCTCTGTACACTTTGTGGATGTCTCAGATGGACTAAAAGTCATACCTGTGCTCACAGCATTTTACAGCTTTTACAGCAAACAAAATGGTCAGCCTATGTCTTGTTTACTGATCCTACTATGGTTACCATACCATTATAAAGGTGCTGAGAAAGGAGAGATTGTGTAACATGTAACCATAAGGCACATTTTTGTCTAAGAAATTAGGAACGGAGGGAGTAAAGTTATAGCATCTTCCAAAAAAAATTGAGATTTTTGTTCAGAAGTCTATATGCATTTCAGTGGTTAATCCATAGGGGTCAAGTCATATGGGTTGGGGAAGGAAAGAAAACACTTCAAATGTCATAACGTAGTCATACAATTTGAAGTACAATAACTTCCCAACACTCAGGAGGGTGCTGTAGAGAAAGACTCCATATGGAGCAATTAAAATAATAGAGACTACCACATCCTTATGCAATAAAATACTTCAGCATTTTGCTCCCCTCATTGCAATGTGTCCAACAACTACTGTCGCTAACACCATATAGTAGAAAACGTTTTTTCAATGGGTTCAAGTGTAGGCTACACTTATCCTTTATGCACAAGGTCAAATTGTGAATGACTTCAAGTCCCTGAGATGATGATGAATTGTCCCACAAGGATCATAACCAAATCTCCTGCAATTTACTCTGCAAAGAAATATGTACTTGGTTTTGTGGTGTGTAACATTAAAATGATGTTTCTGCATTGGAGCAGAGAGGTTTCTGCCATACAGCACAACACAAAACTACCAACAACATGACACAATACGGACTACAGTACAATACTTACAAAAGATACACCAACCAATATAGTGCAGGGATGCAAAAGGACCTGATTTGAGTTGTGAGAGAGAAGGTTAAATACATTCTGAGATTAAAATGCTTCAAGGTTTTGATTGTGGGACCATTTTTCAGCCTTCAGGGGGAAATGGGTGTGTTTCAGGTAATATTTTCCTAATAAAAGACAGTAGTCTGTGTGACAGCACTGTGTGTGAATCAAATAAACCAGAGGGCAAACCAGACAGTCACAGTCTCCTGCTGAGAGACCAGTCATTTGAAAGCATTACTTAGGTCTGCTATCCAAGTCTGAGTGGACCCAAAATAACACTTTACTTTAGGTCCCCCTATTGAGTATGTACTAGCAACATTTGATACAGTTTTCATGATGTATTATTAATGTTTTGAAAAACAAAACAAAATGCTAAAAAAAATGTCCTTAAAGGAGAAGCTTTAATGGTTGAGAAATATACATTATTAAAAACACAAAGCTGTGTTAAATATACTGTTTGTATACTAAACAGAGGAAGGTCAAGTGTATTTTTAGCACAAAATGCCCACTCACTCTGTTTTGTATTTTGGCAACTAACATTGTTAGCAATAACTTAATCCTAGATCAATTTCAAGAGGGGCTTTGAGTCATTTGTGGTAATGTAGTTTTGGTTATAGATATGTTTTTATTATAGCCAACATCAGTGGATTTATAACATCCTGTAGTAAATCTACTGTTGTTTAGTAGTTTATAGTTTAACAGATTTGCATGGAAAAGGAAATCCTGTGTGTGGTAAAACAATCGACTGAGAGAGAGTTGATATAAAAATGTAGTCTGTGGGAGGAAGCACGCAGGAACTGGTGGTCTGCCACTGCTGGCACCCTCTCAGTGTTTCCACTGGAGATGCCAAACGCTGGCTGTGCCAAGAGAGAGATGGATCAAGGCAACGGGCCGTGGTATTCCCATGTCTCTGATCACAGAAGGTAGACTCTGCAGGGGAACTTGGGAAAATCCGGAGGTGGGAACAGTTTCTGATTTGCTCCCTGAGTAGAGCTTCAACTCGCCTGTGCTGCAAGCGTCTGCGGTGCGTTTTCATTTAGATCAAAGGGCCCAACCCCAATTCCATGCATGCAAACACAGTGAAACATCTGCAGCAGAATCCATGACGTTTCCCCCGAGGATTTTCCAAGTGGACATATTAAAACAAACTCTTCCATGCTGCTGGCCCCACCCCTGACCGCTGGAGCTCTGACCACACTGTGTCCACATCTGTGTCGGTTTGAGAGGAGAAAAAACACGAGAGGCTTGTTAATCGTGAGAAAAATGAGCACAAAGATTCTGTGTCTGTTTAAATTAATTATTTAAAATTCAGTAGACAAAATACTGCAGCTTGTTGACATATTTACAGCAGTGGCAGGGTGGGAAAATAATTTCTTCCAGTGAGCATTACAAACACTTGTTTCTCATGCATAGCAACTGTCATAATTGTACAAACTTGTGGGATGAATACAGCATTATGTCATATTTCAAAATAAAAGCAGGAATTCTTAACCACTGAATCTGCAGACAACATGTCTGCTACTATCTTATCCCTTTCCAAAAATCCAGAAAGATATGCTTAAATTACTATTAGACTTAAATATTTGTGAGGTCTTTGATCAGGTATCTATAGTGACACACAGAGATGGTGCTTGTCGGTGAAATGCCCCTATCCAGCTTTCTTTGAGATAGCGTTGCTATGGAAATAAGCATCCTGGCCGGCACACAGGAGAAACTGCCTCTATAAGTAGAGTTTCTCTATGCAAATATCTCCTTTAAGCAAACACAGAAATGAGACTGTAGAGGCCTGAGGGAATTGTGGTTGAAAAAGGGGTCATAATGCCATTAAACATTGCAAGGTTTCTCTTGTAAATTGTTCACATAGCCGACAGCAGTGAAAAGGAAATGATTCCATATCTCTCTCTCCTACACAAACACTCATAATAAATTACAGATTGTGTGAAAAAAGTGGACATTTGCAAATTGGGGACAATATAACTTTAAATCTCTGATTCAGAGCAACAAGCAGGAGACAATATGTTGCAGGGTGATTGCGAAACTAAAATGCATTGTTTAAAAGGATCTTGGTAGTACAGCACTTAAAATGCCTGTGGGGGGCAGTGCTATGATCTAGGGTTGCTGCAGTTGGTCTGGTCTAGCTTCAGCAATGTTATGTGCCCAAAGAACAAGATCAGCTTACTCCCTGAATATACTGAATGACCAGGTTATTCCATCAATGGATTTTTTCTTCCCTGATGGCCCGGGCATGTTCCAAGATGACAATGCCAGGATCCATCGGGCTCAGATTGTGAAAGAGTGGTTCAGGGAGCATGAGTCATCAGTTTCACACATGGATTGGCGATTGAGAACCCGATTGAGAATCTTTGGGATGTGCTGGAGAAGACTTTGCGCAGTGGTCTGATTCTCCCGTCATCAATACACGATCTTGGCGAAAAATTAATGCAAGACAGAAATAAATGTTGTGACATTGCAGAAGCTTGTGGAAACGATGCCACAGCGAATGCGTGCCGTAATCAAAGCTAAAGGCGGTCAAACGAAATATTACAGTGTGTGACCTTTTTTTCGGCCAGGCAGTGTACAATAAAAGGCTTAACATGTGGATGCATTAACAGCTGACTGAAGCTAGAGCTCATATCAGCTCTTATTTTCTTTTCTTTTCTCAGTGAGAAGCAGGTGCTTGTGATGTAAATGTTGAAATATAATATAGGTGGACAGGATCGAAACATAGAACAAATTGCACGTCTGTAACAAATAATCTTCTCCTTTCAGTCATTTGAGCATTACATATTATACTGTCTCAAACTTTTCTTCAGCAAATGCACCTGACTCAGGTGTTAAAGGCAAACAAGAATTGATGTCCCATAGTAGCAAGTGGTAATCTCAGCCTATGGTGAAGAAAGGCCTTCAAAGTGAGTAGCCTTCGTGAACTTTGCATGCATGCATAAAGGTCAAGAATAAACTTGAGACAAGACTACAAGGTAATTGTGTGCCCACTAAGCTGGTTTAAGAGTTATAGAGCAAGATGTCCACTCTGATAGTAATATTGGGATATATGTGTATGTCGGAGAGTCTTTGCACATTGGAGCGAATAGCATTGTTGACTATTTTATTTCCCCAGATGCCAATAGCACTGTTCACTATAGTTACCCGGGTGCCGATAGCACCTTCCTAAATATGTCTGATCACCAATCAAAGGAACATTATGCAATAGCACTAGACACATTACATTGTAAGAATGCATGATGTGAACATATGGGAAAGGAATTGAAGAGAAACAGCACAAGTCACAGGAAGGAAAATAAAAGAAAGCAACAGGAGGATTTAAATACCAGATTGGCAGAGAGGAAACTCGCCTGGTAATTTTAACAGTGTGGGTTTTTATTTTTTAGACTGCAGCTCTGCTCTCAGACTATACAACCTGTTGCCAGGCAACCACACTGCCAGCCCCTGCAAGTCTCCAGAGCTGAAGCATCAGGAAGCTTTCCAAACACAAGTCAGACACTCAGACCAACAGTCAGTCTGTCAGTCTGGACTTTAAAAAGGCAATTAAGGAAGAGACCCACACTGATACACACATTTAACCCTGTTATGTGAGACCATTCCTCTAGGTTCAACAGTACGAACAACACATACATGCAGGCGCTGCAAAGAAGGTAATTCAAGTGGACATACATTTGCCCATGTGATGTCCTTTCCTGGTCAGATTTGACATCACAAACCCATGTAATCCCACAATGCCTTGCAAAGCAATTATGTTGCCTAATAAATATTCATAGAGGTCAACTTCCTGTTCACTGGGTTATCAACCTCATGCAAAGTATAACATGTACTTGGTAACACTAAGACTAAATGCCTCACATTAACTAACCTTCACAGTGCAAATTTGAGTTTCTAAATGTCAGAACTTGAATTGTTTATTCATCCGATGTGAAACATGTTTTGAATGGCCGATTGAAAGAGGTGCATATACTTCAGGTTTAAAGACTCTTTCTCAGTGATCAGTCCCACAAAACTTTAATTAGAAGTTTTAACAGTGAGAGAGGAACCCACATTAATTTGCTCCCTGTGTCTGACTTGCAAATTTCTCTGATTTTGAATTCATCAAAGTACTGTTTTGTTTGATATGGGCCCGTTGCTCAGAGTTAATTAGAGGTTTAAGTTCAGTTTACAATATGTTTGTTTTTTTCTGAACTTGTCTGTGATATTTTATTCTGTGCCTGTGGTGAGTGTTGAGATCTGGAAGATCTGCCTATTAAAATGCTTAGAGAGATTTCAGACCTTGTTAAAGATCTGCTGTCTGGTCTTCTCTGTGTTTTGCTCTTTCTTTCGACATAGTCAAGCTCTGTCAGAGGTTTCAAATGAGGGTGGATTGATGACTCTGCTTTGGTTAAGTGACTGTGTTTCTTTAAGAGGTTGCAGGCCTGTCCCTGCATCCATCTTTCTTTCTTTATTCCATTTATCTCCCAGACTTTCGGCTTTCCTTTTCTCTAAAAACAGTCACATTAAAGTATAAACTCTGCATCACATATTCTGCAGTGAAGTGCTGACAGCAAACATGTCAAAGCTTAAGAAACATGCGTGTTTGTCACACTGTATTTGTAAATAAGTAAACCAGATGATTAAATGTTGAGCTCTTTATAAAAGAACACCCTTTTTGTAAGCTACATCAGCAATGTTGAGTGTGTTTTAACATCCAAATGAGTGGGATTTTTGTATTGGTTTTGGTGGTGTAATATGTTGCTACGGTATATGTTATAATATGTGTCACAATTTTCAGAATGTTCAGCAACAAAACTCGCAAATACAATATTTTAGTCAAACGAAATACGTGTAAAATATTTCAACAAGCCAAATTAGCTAACATGTTGTCTGATCATGATTGATCTGTCGAAATAGTCACAAATGTGTTGCTAGCTAGTGATAAAGAGCTAGCATGCAAGTAGGCCGAATGGAATCAGACATGGCTCAGTTCATTTATTTTTTTACAAATGCTGGCATTTCCATGTAGACCATTAGAAATAATAGGTTAAACAAACCCTTACCCTTAGACATAAAGGTCTAAAATAATTTAGCCAGTGAATACAAAAAGTAATATATGTGAAAAATAAAAGAAGGTATTTAAATATATTAAAGCTCCGGAAAAAATGAAGAGACCACTCCAAATTGTTCTTAAATCTTTATCTCTAGTGCATGGCAACCATTCCACTGTCTGTTGAATTCCAACACAGATAAAAATGGTCAGTAGTTCATAGAATACAATAAAAAGTGAACTGAAGTGGTCTCTTAATTTTTTCTGCAGTTGTATATAGAAGAGAGGAGAGGGAAGAAAAGTATTACCATGAGAAAGGACTGGCAACATAGTTAATAGTTGGAATTGTAATATTCTTTTGAAAAGACAAATGACTGTGGGAGAGAGACTAAGATGAAGTTCCTCCATCTGTGCTGGTGGCTGGAGTGGTGCTGGGAAAGCACCTGTGTGAGAAAGAACCCATTATAGAGCCGTTGCAAGGCCATCTCCACAGAGGGAACACCACAGTTGGCCAATTAGACAATTAGAGCATCCTTTTTTCTAAACGTCTTCCCCCTGCTTCTCCCTCTCCAGCTCAGAACAGCATTTTTTTAAGCTGGAACATGAAATCTGTTCCGTCCCTGCTTCAGACCCAGCTGGATGCACAGAGGGAAAAAGTATGGTAAAGAGTCGGAGAAGGAGTGTATCATTTATGTTTGTCAGCACACCACAGGACTTGTTTACTCTCTTAACCCAAGTCATTATTACTGCAGACTTTTGAGAATAATTATGATTGAAAGCATGTGGGTTGTCGCATGCACTGACAATTGGCCATTTGTGGAAGTAAATTGCACTTGTTTGTTCATTTCAAGCCTCTTCTTATTTAGTTTGTTGTTTTTGTTTTGAGGTACTACAACTACATTGAAATTATACTACAGTATTTTTATAGTTAGTTTATATTCAGTACCAAAGAAGAAAAAAAGGCTTGGGTGTGGTGGTCAGGGTGGTGGTGGGAGGACACTAACATCCAAACTATACATAACTTAAAGTCAATGATGTTTCTTTTAATGGTAAATCCAAGATATACATGTATAACCATCTAACATGCAGAATTATGAGGAACTGAATCAACAATTCATGATTGAGTACAAAGTACTGATTCAAGGCAAATTGTTGGGGATGCAGTGGCCTTTTCTCTTAAATAATACTGTCAATAAAACACAAAGGCCCCCCCAAAAATGATCCTTCAAAAGAAGAAATGTATTTAAACAACCGTATCCGACCAAACGATTGCAGCAACATATTGATTCAAGATTCATGGGTTGTATTATCATATGCACAGCAGCTACAGTGTAGTTATGGCACTGAAAATCTTAGGTCCTGAGCTCCTCCAACAATGCAACATATTAGGACATAACCCTAACCCTAACCCTAACCCTAAAACTTAAATACAAATGGTGCAAAATGTAGTAGGATAAATTAGAATAAAATAGTGCAGGTAATGTTTCAAGAATAGTCTACAAGTAGTGCAGATGAAGTTAACTATACATGTCAGAAAAATAAATAAATACAATAAGCTAAATTATGCAGGGAATGTTGAAAGTGACCAAGTGAATGATTTAGTAATATTGATTGAAAACATTTTCTTATTTAATCATTCAGTAGGTGACATAAGCGTTTCCCTTTTTACTCAATTCTAAAGGAAAACATGTAGCTCTAAATGCTCCAATGTTCACCATCTAATAATGGCTATACTTGTTGGTGATTTTCAGGTAAAGTAGAGTGAGTTTTTAGAGGTATTGGTCTGGAAACAGATAAATAAATACATTAGAGTCTGGTCCATACAGCTTAACAATGAGCACATAATCACCATAAACCTTCGTAAAGTGAGGGTAGTTATCTGTGATCATCTGTATTCATCCCTAACATCGATTGTCATATTCATTTTAAATTGACCAATTCATACTCTTCTTTGACCAAGAATGGTTATATATATAACACAAGTTGGAGCTGAAAAGCAAACTTCATAACTCAAACTTAATATTTATTGTTAAAACAAACAACAGAGATGGATGTTATACCTCCAAAGCTAAGATGTTCACTGAAGCAGACCAATTAAAACTCACACTGTCACTGAGAACACCAGCTTCCTATTGTGTTATGTGAGGAGGTGTTTCAAACAATAATAGAAGAGGAGACGTGTTTTCCCTCTTCCTCCCCTCCCTCCTGGGCCTGGTGACAGTCAGCGATAAATAATAGAACTCAAATGCAGCCTGAGTTAGCAGAGAACATGGCAGCTCCACCAAAAACAAAGGCATCAGATGAAAGGAAAAGCGGTAGAAATCGAGACACCGGGCAAAGTAATGACCGTGTGCTTCAGTTGTGCGTATGTGTTGGTGTATATCAGAGAGACAACGAGACAAGGAATTTAAATGGCCAATAGTAGGTTTATTTTTTTAACTGTTTGAGGCAATTCGTGTTGCCAGCCAGTAATAATATGTCACTTAAACAATATGATGGATGAAAATAATATGCGGGACTATCATTCATGTGCTAGGAGGATAAAGTTTATGTGTGCATGAGCCTGGTGGTGAGGATCGTTGAAGGAAAACCGTTACTTCTTGAAGCTTTTCATGGTTTTTTAAGATCTTTTATTCATGTGTATCATAGTTTTGGGTCGATACCCTTTAACATATATGAGAAGGATTGAATTTCTTACCATATAACACATTTAATTTGATATCTTAAAGTGCTTAATGCAGAAAATAGTCAGAAAAAGTACAGACAATGACAAAAATCAGCAAAAAAAGTTAACCAGGAAGATCTCAAACTGACCAACAGAAGTCAGTATAAATGATTGTCTGTAGGACAATGGTAAGAGTATTGAGTTAAGACTGCATCAGAGAGCAAATATGTTCTTTAGAGTATAAAACTTTATACCATTGTTGATTAATACTGGCTTTCATCTTATCTTAACTCAGAAGCAAAGAGAACGTTTTTAGCTCATATGTCAAGAAAATACCATCGGAAGGAGACAGAAAGCATACGACTGACCACTATTCATCAGTTTCACTTTGTCAGAATAATGCAGATGTAAGATTTTTCTCTCCAGTCATGTGGGAGCCTTTTGACCTCACAGGTTTCAAGCCTTCAGCCTTTAGTCTTCAGTCTTGCCAAGGTACCTGCTGCACTGATTCGTCCTGCATCCTGCCGATAAACCGACTCAAGGGATGACATGGAAATGTAAAAGGATATCTCTGTGTGGGATGTTGCTCAGCTGGTGACTCATGTGGTTTTGATTGACAGCTGAAGTTTGCTGTGTGAATTCAAATCTCAGATGGACATGAAGCTGATCCTCACCTTGAGCCTGGAATCAACCTAGAAAATAAACAACAACATCTGTACGGGCATGTTTGTATTGTGCCTGGATAGTATTACTTTGTTGTAATGAATTATGAATTATCAAGGGCTGAGGATTGAAACATCTGCTAATTCAAAATGTCAGCCAAAGTGAAGTGGGGCTGGAGTTGAGAGAAAGTGCCTGGAAATATCTGCTCAATTCCCTGGAACATTCCTTTTGTAGTGTCTGCTTCAAAAAGAAATATCTCAAAGAGTACGTGGGTAACAAACCTCAGTGAAATGATGACTCAGAGGGCCGTGCAACACTGATAACTGTGCAGAATTATGCACATATGATCAAATCGATATCAAGTGCAAAGTCTCTTTAAGGGCTGGCTCGATCAAAAGGGAAGAAGGATGGTTCATGTCTTGAAAGGAAGTGTAGGGTGGCCTCATGCAAGTCTATAAAAAAGTTTTGCTTTTAATGTAATAGTCGAGAAATCTCAGGAAGCTTCGGTTGGATTTGTTAGCAGGATTTGTCTAAGAGCGATCCAAGTACAAAGCATTTTAGCTTGTTTATTATACATTTGAAATATCTTTTGTATTGTAGGTATTGGTTTTTATTACAGTCTAACCCTGCCTGTGTGCTACAAGATATAAAAGACATATTGTGCACATGTTCAGCTCATATATGTATTTAGTGTCTCTACTGTGACATGATTCCATGCTTTAATGTTCAAAAAGCTCTTTATTTTTCTCATACTGCCTGTGCTGCAGCACCTCTTTTTACCCTCTGTCTGAAACCAGAGCCCAGTCTGCTCTGATTGGTTAGCTGGTCGGGTCTGGTGTGATTGGTCAACGGCTTAGCGATGCCCCGCCCCCTAGCCTATCACTTACAATGTGTTGGTGCGCTTGCCAATAAAAAGCAATAGTGTTACATAGTGAGGTCACTATGATACGGAAGATGGAGATGGTCTGATGGAGGCGTTTCATGCAGGGGGGGTGAGAAACTTTGGGATTTTAGCCTTTGTAGTGCATTTAAATGCACAAAAACCTATACAACACACTACAGGAAAAGGAAAACCCAAAAAGCATTATAGGGTCCCTTTAAAGATAGTTATTAGACTGACTTCTGACTTACTGAGAATGTGTTGCACTGCAGTTAAGATATAAAGAAAATCACATTTGATTATAGGCTGCTGTTCAGAATGCCTTTTTTAAATATACAATATGTATTTACAATGATTGATTTTGACATATGTGTGAGCGCTGGATAAAGGGTTTGGTTGTTTTAATGACATGCTAGCCATTTTTAACATTTTATACTTCCAGAGATTACTCATAAATGTCATGCTTGTAATATTGAACCCCTGATTATCTGCACAGCCTCATAGGAAATGTTCAGTTAATCATTTGGTGTCATTTGGCAGGGGGCTGGTTTGTTTGGAATTAATAAACAGAGTGTGCTGCAAAATTATCTGCGAGACCAGATGTAATTACAAATGGCATTTTCCCTCAAATCAAGAGGGAGGCATGTTCCGAGTTTGTGCATCTCTTCGTTTCCCTTTTGACAATTTTCAATAGGTTTCTTTTTCCAACGTTTCTGCTGATTGAAAAAAGTAAAGTTTATCAAGGGCAATCAAATCCTTTGCTACATTTACCATTTGGAGTCTTTATCATTAAAAAGATTTTAATCGCCAAATGTGACAAATACACAAGGATTTAACTTGGCATTACATAGTGCCAACAGGACAGAATAAAGACATCACCTTTCTTTCTCTTATTGTCATAAAAGGTCAGCAGAAAAATTGAGAAATGGAAATGGGACCACTTTTCTTGTCTGACAGTATTTGAACATGGTAGTTCATTTTTGACCTTTGGGACTGTAGGGAAAAAGTGTTACAATAGGGAACGTTACAGAAGGTAAATGACAAAGACCCTGGGCAAAATATTGAATGAACACTGGAAGCAGAAAAATAATAGCACTTCACTTCAATTCAAAATCCAATTCAAGGCTTCTGTGATCACTTCCACAGCTTGCATGGCACCTATATAAGATCTACTGATCAGGGATTGTCCATATATTCTCTGCAGAATAAGAAGAAGCTGATATTGTCTTATACTCAGGTGGCTTAAAGTTTTGGTTCTACCCTGCCCTGGTGCTCCCATACACATCCACTTGTTATCAAATTACAAATTCCATTCACAGGTAGGCCTCACAATGTCCCCTAAGCAACTCCACCTGTTGAATGTAGATTGTAAGATGAGGTTAAAAGCTGTAAAAACTGCTTCACTGACCCCTTATCTTATATAATTCTCTAACAATTCTCTCAATAGCAATACAGGCAAAGTAAAGAGTCAGTTTTATGCAAAAAAACTGGAATGCATGCATCTGTTTGTGCCGGTCTCGATGGATACCACTATGTAGTTGCCGAAAATATTTTATTTTGCTGACTTCCAGTGCTTGACTACAAAACACTGCGTCTCATCTTGGTGTTGAATGGCTTTTTCTTGAGGGCACTTCATCAGGGTAACTCTGGGTTTCTGGGTTACTGAGATTTCCTCACTGAGTTATTGCTTCATGTCCATACCCTCAAGTGCCATTATTTACATTAAATTAAATGCACCATTATCAAATTAGTCCAACAGTATGCTACACGCTGTATGGGGTTAATAGAGATTACAATAATGATGTAAACTGACGATTCATTTTTTCTCAAGACAGCATGCGTTTGCATGAGCTGGATGTCTGGATTTATTCTGGTGCAGTTATTTTGATGCCGGATGTAGCATCAGTTCTCCCAGTGACAAGTGCAGCCCAGTGTGAGCTGCGGGGGAAGAAATTAAAGGTTTTGTTTAATTCCTTCCAGAACAGAGCAGCACTGATGAAGAGGGGAACACTGCCACCTAAAGGGGAACAATGTTGTGGCTTTTTCCTGCAGCCATTTTGTTCTGGAAGATAAATCACTATTGTATCAAGAAGCCACTAATTTCACTTTTATGTCATTTTATTTCGACGGCTTCAAGGGTTCTGCTGTTTTAGCTTTTTCAACAACACGCTGCCCCTTTGCCGGCCCTAAGCATGTGTGAATGAGTGTTTCTGTGTTGCGTGTGTTGTTTGGTTGCAGTGACTGGCTTCCCATTAAAAGAAACAGGTTCAGTTTTTCCTGTTTTCCAGGTCATTTCATGGTGGACTGAGTACACAACTTCACAGACTGCACCCGCCCTGCTCCGCTGACCTCTCCATCTCCCGGTGGGCCTTCAAGTCTGAAAGGTGCCGTGTGTGTGAGTTGAGTGCTTGGATGTGGTTTGATGTGGTAACCCGGGCTTTGGGAGTCTAAGGAAGCAGCTCACTGGGAAAAAAAATGTCCTTCTTAACAAGACATTTTCAAGTTTTTCAGAACTTGTCATTTACATAGACGAAAAAGCACTCTTCAGGAGGTTTCCAGCCGAGAGAGCCAAACAAGGGGGGCTTTCTTATGGAGTTATTGGGGGACTGTGCGTGTGTTCAGGATACAGTGATGGAGTTAAAATCACTAACTGATTTTTCCTTTCTCAATGTGTGCTGCTATTCACAACCGTTGACCATTGAAAATACAGATGGAACAATAATAAAAATCCTCCAGGCAAAACGACACAATGAGCACATTATACATGATGTGCATTTAATACACCCTGTAGATTAGGGAGTATGAGCTGGGGTGTGGGGGACTATGGAAAAAATGGGCTGTTCTTTGTAGTAGATGGGGTTGTTAAGGACGGAAATATTTTCAAAGATAACAGGGTAAGTCAATAATATGCCGTTCGGAAACAGAAAGGTGTTAGACAGTTTCTTAGCTTTTCTATGTGACACATTCTTTCGTATATGTGTTTATTTTAACATCCTGTGCTACTGACAGGATCAACATTTGATTAACCTTAACTTTTAAACATTACTGGTAGCATTATGGCAACATGAATGAGCCTCTACATCTTGTTCATTGAATAATAAAGCATGATTGAGGAGAGCTAGATATGGACAATGGAGGAAAGAAGTTACCATACTTTTCCTGAATAATGCACTAACTATCCACATTATATATGCTATAGAATATTCACATTTAGAGGGTTTTTAAATGAGATGCTTTAAAAATAGCATTGTTAGCAGTCATCAGTTCCTGCCAAGCTGCCGGAGACAGACGTTGAAATGTGACCCTGGTGCTGCAAGTACTTTTGAAATCCCAGTTGCATAGCAACGCATCTCCATCTGCAGTTAAGCTTCTCTCCAGCAAAGAAACAACTGTCATGTGTGCTTCACAGGCAGTCTTATACACAACTTTTCCACAGAAAAACCTAAACACCATTCTGTCTGAAGAGTTTGGGCCTATTATTCTAAAGTATTAAAAAATATTGTGCAATTTCCACATACAACATACGTACTTTACATACTCGAGTCATTCTCCCATTCACACCTCATTCATGCAGAGCAGTACCGTCTCGTCATACACCACTGGCCATGCCATCGGGTGTAACAGGGTTAAGTATCTTCCCAAGGATACATCTACATGTTAGGCTGGAATCAAACCCACAACCTTCTGGTTGCAACACACGCAATCCCTCGCAGCCGAAGACATAAGTTTAACTTATTATATGCCCAAATGAAAATCATTTCTACAGAATAAAGGAAAAAAACTATTTTCAAAATCACGTAGTTCACTTTACATTCCTTATAATGTTAAATATGCTCTGCAAATCAATAGCGAGCTCATTTATGTTATGGTCCTGCAGTTAAATAGATGATTGTTTAATAAATGAAACTGTTTTTCACTTTAAACCCGTTGATGTATTCATCAAGCACCCACCTACAAAGACAGAATGTGTATTTTAAAATCTGTACCATAAACATGTACAAACAGCCCATGAATAAATATACATACATGAATTATGTAGTCCTACAGGTTCGTGAGAAAGTGCACGTGCCTTTGTACAGTCTGTGTCCATATGCACAAAGAGACATGTGAAATCTGCGCAACTGCAATCACCACAAAAAAAACCTGTCTGAATAAAGAAAATAATAAGGAAAATGAGATGACATAAAAGTTGATTAAATTTGTGTGTCTGTGCAAGCTTTGCAAATGATTGATTGACAGAACCACTTAATACATTTTGCTTCATCACTTTTTTTTTTTTTTAACAAAACAACAATATTTATAAAGTCTTAGATGTTACCAGAAAATCACAATTGTGTCTGAGCCTTTCAGAAAAAAGTTAATGAACTTCCATCAGGTAACCTTTATTCATCCCACAGAGGGGAAATGTTGATATCAATCAAGAAGCATGCATAAAAATATTAAAGATACAACTAAAATTACACAATTTACAAACTACACATCCAGGTATATTACATATATATTTTCTGGACACAAACATGTTTTTCGTTCAGCAGATTATATTCAAACTTCTCTAAATGTTGCCCTGGGCACACTGACCGATTGTCAGATGTGTAAGTACTTCCATCTCTAGTATTAGTACACAGTCAGATGGGAAGCTGATTAAAAGTAAATTGGAAACTACATTTAAGCATAATATGGCCAAAAACAATATATCTAATCCAACTGTTACCAAAACAATGTAACTCATATTGACCCATACACTTTTGTAATGAAAACAAACATTAGTGTTGCAATAGCATCCAACATCATGCCGAAAATATGTCGTCATTGGACATTCAAGGTCTACATATAGACGTGACACAGTTATTACCATAAGCTTTTATTTGTGTCCCTGAAATGTTTGAATATATATAGCTATTTCCCACAGGTAAGATGAATTCCAACACATGTTCAACATTAGGAATATATAACATAATTGTTTAGGGTAAAATATTCCAATTCCAATCACACAAAACAACAGGATGTCAGAATTTGTAAATGGTTATTGTATTCATAGCATCATGGTGATTCATAACCAAATTTGAAGACAAATAACTTAAATGAGTGGTTGCAGAAGAGCATGATTCCAGGTGTTCGTACAATGCTGCACTCAGCAGTCAGCACTCATGCACAGAAACAGAAAAAAATGCACCCACACCCACACACACACCCCTGTTTGTACATGCAGCAGTTAAAGTGGTCCATATCAACAGTCTGAGGATCCACTTTGGCTTCCTCCTGACACACCTGAGAGCACGGTGCATTTATCTTGGCACACCTTGACACTTTTCACCCCAGTGCTCATCAGTTTGCTGGCCACGCCTGGATGATCATCTAGATCCTGGAATACTTCTGTATCTGCACTTTTTGATAGTTCAGCTGACAAACTGCAAGGCCCTGTGTTGCTCGCTCCATTGAGTCTGTGTGGTTGTTGAGTTTAGTCTCACTGAGAGAAAATCCCTTTAAAGACGTTTAAGAGCCTGCAGTATGCCCTTTCTTGTACTTAGTCAAACAGATGTCACTGTCTTGGTCTGGCAGGAAAAAAACAAAATGAAAAAGGAGTTTTCTTTACGGAGGTTGCAGCCGTGGCACATCAGCAACTTACGTTTCAACACAAACTGGTGCACAAAGCAAAGCAGGGAAAACAGCAACACACTGTAAATGCCAGGGGAGAGTGATAGACGCAATAAACGCTACGGTGAAAACATCAAAGTGCAAATTAGCTATCAAGGACCGTTAACGCTCAGGACGCATGTTGAAAAGGTGTTTTTTGAGGTGTAAATCAGGTAGACCCAATATTACAAAAAGATGGATTTAAGAAATGATGGGCAATGCATGATTATCGTCTGCTGCCGCAACTTTAAAAGAAACTGGCATCCTAGCCAATATCCCAAAATTAAAAGATAGCGGTGGGGAAATGTTTTACATTGACTCAAGTATTGTATTTAAGTAAGATTTTGGGGTACTTTATTGTATGCTACTTATACTCCACTACAATTATTTGACAAATTAGTTAAAATTGCTTTACAGATTAGGGTTAATAGTTTATGCAAAATATAAAGTTCTGGTTCTGGATTAATTATAATCCAGTAATTTAATATAAGATTCTAAAATTGGACATTATGCGTAATAAGTACTTTTGCTTTTGGTATTTTAAATATATTTTGATGTGAATACTTTTGTACTACTTAAGTAAGATTTGAAATGAAGGACTTTTATTTAACAGAGTATTTTTACACTGCTGTATTTCTATTTTTACTTAAATATCTGAGTGCTTCTTCCACCACTGCTAGATTGTAACTTAATAATGAGTGCCTTGTTTGTTTTTTTCAGCATTCTAATGTAATCTTCAAATTAACCTAAGTTGGTCAAAGGGTAAAATTAACTCAAATTAATTTTAACCTTTTGATCTGACCTTCAATGCGACGATGGAGAACTTCACTGAGTGCTAATGAAAGGTGACATGACCATGGATAATAAGCATTCATAGATTTGACTATTATCATTTCAGTCATTTGGATCGGATAACTTGGCATAGTTCTGACTTTTTAATTGAATATCTCTCATTCTGTGGAGGGAACAGAACTTTTCAGAAATTCAGGCAGACATTTTTGATTTTATCCTGGGATACTGTTTGTCCTGGGGCAGGAGGGAGGAATGCAACAGGGCCCAATCCATTTTTGCAACTTGGATTGCATTACATTATAATTCCTTGGGTGAGACCCAGCTTCAAGTATGCCTCTTGGAACCAATGTGAGAAAGCAGCTTCAGATGTTAATACACAATATTGCTGAGTGCTGCCTTTTTTGAAGGAGGGCATGGCTGTTCACTTGGCTGGAGAACATGGAGTCTATCTATTTTTATCTGGGCCAACAGAAGGCCTTCTCGATGGTGAAACTGCAGAGCAAACAAGTTGTTGCAATTATGAAAGCAAGCCATGCAGAACATCTTTTGACACAAATACAAATTATTATTTGCTTGCATTTTTTGTAAGCCAGATGGGACACCTCAAATTAACATGGTAGAGGTATAGACAAGGCCATAAAGCCGTCATCTGACAGGTAGATTTGGATAATGGATAGAGTTAGGGCCACACATTAAGTCAATTTCCAGGAACTTGAACACAGCATAGTGTTAATTAAAGGTCAAACTTTTTTCCAGTATTTACTTAGTTTTCATTATATATTCACAACAATAGCTATATGACAACATGGGTGTCTGTCTGTCTGTCTGTCTGTCTGTCTGTCTGTCTGTCTGTCTGTCTGTCTGTCTGTCTGTCTGTCTGTCTGTCTGTCTGTCTGTCTGTCTGTCTGTCTGTCTGTCTGTCTGTCTGTCTGTCTATTATTCATTTCAGGTTACATCACATGGCTTTGTTAAACTGCAGGAACAATAATGGTACACCACCGCCCTCAAGTGGACTCTCAATGAAAGTACTCCCTATCCTAGATGCAATACATATTCTTTCCACATGTATTAAATAAAGTAAATCATTGTATTTTAATATTTAACTGTACTGAATATGTTAAGGGTTTGTATCAAATAATGTTAAGAAGCTCAAGCTTTACAACATTTCACAACAACTGATATCTAATGATTGATTTAACATGTTATATTAAACTGTAATTTCCCAATAAATGAAAGGAAGTAAAACATTAGTGACGTGTAAAGGCCTTAATACATCCATGGCTGGGTTGAATGGTGCACAAATAATTATTCTCTTAATTTTCCTTAAAAATACTTGGAAAGAAAAGGGGACACTTTTGAAATAAAGGCAGATCTATCTGTGCTATATGTTTATGCTACCAGTGATATGATTATGTAAAAAGTAGAGTAAAAGCAATCACACCTATAATGAATACCGCTCTCGTGTACATCATGGATGTATAATGAGAGGTGAACATGCACGCTTGTACCATGCCGCGCCCATTTCCGGATACAAACCAGACCACGCATGCGCAAGATTGAATCCCGTGGCGGGGAATCACACGACAACAAACTTTCAGAATCCTTTCAGGCGCGAGCTGCAGGACACTTTTACTGTTAAATGGTTTTTAATATCTGATCACAAACATGGTTGAAGGTCCGGGTGTGACATTAAACGGAGAGAAAATCCGAGCAAAAGTCCAAAAAGGACAACAAATGAACGAGATCAAAGGCAGTTTGACAACTTCCACTGTAAGTAACGTTATGTCACTATAAGAGCTGGGGCTTGCGTGTTGTCCTGTGTTAATCATGGGTGTATAAAGAGAGGTTGTTATACTATCGTTAACAGGCAGTGCACGCTAACTGGTGTTGCTTACCGTCATATGTCTCTTAACAGAAAGAAAACTCCGGAGGAAATGCCTTCCAAAGGTTTCATGGTTGTCCGTACACCGGGGTTGAAACGCTTGGCAAGGAGCTCTTTATGTATTTCGGGGCAAAAGCTTTGAGGTAATGTAAACTGTAAGATGTTCACTAAAAACGTTTCCTCCTAGCTTCTTCTTGTTTGATTATGTGACCTGAATTCCAGATGTAGTTCTTATTTCTACTAATCATACTTTGTCACACACATACTGTACATACTGTACTGTACACACATACATATTCCTATATTATTTTTTATAAAATACAGAAGATTGTCTGTTTTGTGCAGATCCAGTTAATCAAATGCTTAAAAAAACACATACTTAATATAAGGAAGTGGCATTGCAATTTGTTTGTGCTAAAGTATCTTATCTTACTTCCATTGTTCACAATTGTCTTATACAGTGCAGGTATTCATTTAAAAGGGATAGATAAGACATCTGTTTTTGTTTATGTCTGTTTATTTTGTACTCCTTCTTATTCTGACGCTGTGTGTTTACATGCTGTTGTGACGAAAAACATTTTCAAATTGGGTTCAATAAAGTATATCTTATGTTAAATGTATAAGCTATATTTTATATATTTTTTGACACAGTTGACGTGTCTTAAAGTAATCAACAAATAAATCAGTTAGTCCTGAGTATGGGGCATACAGCTGTATTGGTTTGTAAAAACACTCAGTAGCCTTGTGGAGAGCCCACTTGATAGACACACAAGGTACTGCTCTCCTGGAGCCTGTGACAATTCCATTACACACTAGTGTCTGCAAACACAAGGCCACCTTTCTGTCCTTTTGTTGCCTAGTCTGAGATAAATTGAGACATGCTATCTTTAAGTGGAATTTGTCTTTTCTTCCCTTCTTCCTTTCATGCTCACATCCTTTAGAGTCCACTTTGGTATGAATGGATCAATGCGTATAAACCCTGCCACGAAGAAGGAGAGGAATGGCTCCGTACCCGTGCTGGAAGTACACCTGACTAACGACACTGTGTGCTTCTTTGACAGCACTGTGGAAATAAGGTAACGGGGACACCAGCACACCGCCTAGATAGATTGAGGTGACAGGAGTTCACCTTGGGGTATGAGTCTCATTCAGTGAGTTTGTCCTACATTAGGCTGTGTCTGAAGACAGCGGCTATTGTTGCATGAAAAACACAGCCTGGACATTTGTCCTGTTCATTGACTCTAAGGTCCTGTTGTACTTTTCTGCAGCCAGACAGACATTTATTCCTGCTGTCTGAAACTGTAACCTGTGCTCTCCTATCTCATAATAAACAAAGTGAAACAGAATAAATGAAAGAAACAATTTTAAAATGTGTGCTCCAGTTGACCTCGCAGCACACTTTCCGTAACAGCAGCCGTATATTTTCTAAACTCTTTCTGTTCTGTAAAACTGTGTGTCTGCAGGTTGACCGAGGACTGCGAGCAGAAGGTGAGGGCTATGGAGAGTCTGGATGTGTGCTCCCCCAAGTTCAGCTTCTCCCGCTCTGAGGAGGCAGTGAGGAGCCAAAGTGGCAGAATACTCTGTGACGTTCTCCTAGACCAAGCCGTCATGCCGGGAGTCGGCAACATCATTAAAAACGAAGCCCTGTTTGACTCGGGCCTCCATCCAGCCGTGAAGGTATGGGAGAGATGATGGATTGTGTTCAGCAGAGGAACTAAAAAAGAGAATAAAAATGCAAGACAACTCTCGCAGGGAAAAAAAAAAAGTTTGTATTATTGAGTGATGCATTGAAATGAAGTAAGGTGAAAGAGCGAAAGACAAACCGGCGCATTGCGACACGTACGTTCAGTTTGAAACATGGAAATGACTTCATTTATTGTCATGATGCTTATAGTCTTTATTGAGACTTTATCTCTGACTTATAATAAAAAACATCACTCAAATATTTATTATTCATGATCTGATCATCATATGTGAAATGTGAAAAATTCAAATGCTTCACATTACTCTTAGGCAGAGGTGGAAATTAACTAAGTACATTTAGTTAAGTACAGTTGTAAGATACTTAACTTTCCATTGCATGACTTTACTTGTAACAGAGTATTCCTACACTCTAGTTCTTCCACTTTCATTTAAGTACAACCTATTCATTTCCGGGAGAAGTCACTTTGCAGAGTAAATACCGCTCAATTAATCGTATTTCTTTCTAAATCACAATATGGACTAACGCAATATCCAAATCGCAGTAAGCACAATAATTGGTAAAGGCAATTCATGTGAAAAGTGCTGTGGTGCAAAATATATATCACACTGTGATCATTTTAATACATTTTCTGTATTAGTAGTGTGAAAAATGCTTTCAAAAATGGTAATTCCTTCTTAGCTCACAATTAAAAAAATGATTGCAATTAGTTGTTTTTTCCCAAATCGTGCAGCCCTGCTTTTCCCCTACTGTGGCTCAGCTCTCCTTTAGGAATACATTTATAATATATAAAATAGGGTTTAAAAATCATGCTGGAACAGAATATTAAGTCTTTTGGCCCCTGCTTCTCCTGAGACCAGTGAATATTATGTGAGCCTAGCCTCTATTATGGAGCCTCTAGGTGTCCGGAAAGAGCCACAAGAGCTGTACGTCTGTGTGCCTTAGATATTTTTTTACACTGAGTGAGCCAGAGACAGGTTCTCGCTGCCTGGGGTTTTAAGTCCTGGAAATGCATTGTATGTCATTTTTCTCTGTTGCATCATTTGAATTCCTCTTTTTTCTTTCATGTCATGCGTTTTTTTATTGTTTATATGCTTCTATTATTGATTTGCTGACTGTGAAGCAGCTTTCATCTGTGTTTTTTGATATGAAGAGTTATATTTGTATTCACTCACCTGCTGGGAACTGTGCTGCTTTATTCTCAGGTTAAACAGCTGACAGATGAGCAGATCCACCACGTGGTGAAGATGACGCGGGATTTCACTCTTCTGTTTTACAAGGTTTGAAGTTTTTGAAGCAAGAAAAATAATATTTGAAATGGTTTTGCCGGTAATCATAGCTTTATATGTGCATACACATTGGCTTATGGGTACGTAGCTGACACCTCATTTAGACTGACGTGAAATAATGGATTAAATTAAATCTGCCTTTATTGGAGAGGAAGGATAGAAAAATGCTAAGCCCCAGTGCCTAGAGAAAACAAACATTCCTGTCCGTGCATAATAGACGATTATAGAAGTGAGGAGAGGTGGATGTGCTTTTCTTTTTCTCTTTATAATCTCCCTTTTATTCACTCCTTGTTTGCCCTCTTCATCTCTATCAGTGTCGCAAATCTGGCTCTCCTCTCTACAAACATTACAAAGTCTACAAGCGTCCCCAGTGCGGCCAGTGCTCTCACGCCATCACGGTCTGTCGTCTTGGAGACAACGGCAGGATGACTTACCTCTGCGAGAGCTGTCAGACGGGAGATCCCAGCCAGGTTGAGCTCAGGTAAAAATCCTCAAAGACCTGTGGCACTTTGACTTCGATTCTTCAAAGAACTGTTGGGGCTTGGTCCAGTGTTGTGCAAAAGTGTTTGATGCCAACACTGCTTCCATTGTCGGAAGTAACAACAAATGACATGCCCTTTTTTCAATTACTGTATATGTAACTGCACTTTATATCCCAATTTTACTGTATAAATCATATAGCAATTATTAGATTTTCTACAGTACAGTATTTACTTCTGAAGAATGAGCTACATGATGTGTAATTCATACCAGTACGGGTTAAGCTCATGTAGAAATCCTTAAATACCTTTGGCCTTTTGACAAAAAATATATATATTTTGTTGAGTGTTGAAACATTCCACAAAAAAATTGATATGCATAATATCCAGTAGTTAAAGATTAAAAAGGATGCCCTTTATATCACAATGATACTGTATATAGCTTTGATTTTCTATACATTTTCAGCATTTACTTCTAAAAGGAACTAGATGATGCATCATTCATTTCTTCCAGCTTTGAGTTGTGGTAGAAATCCTCAAATACCTTTGGCACCTCCGTTTATCTAAGGACTGTTGGAGTTTACACTTGGATGCTGCACAAAAATATAATATAACCTTTTTATTGTAAAAGGATTGTACTGTACACTTCATTTCATTTGGCTGAAACTTTTACCCAAAGGTACTTACAAATAAGTGAAACCATTGCAAGTGAAACTGCATTTGTTTCCAAAAAGACAATCCTTTCTAAGTACTGCTTACATCACAATGATCCAATAATATAAAAGTAATTCAGGTATTTGTTCCTTACACATCTGTATTTGTCAATTTGAATGCACCACTTCCACTTTTAATGAAATACTTTACAACTTAATATTGAATCTACAGGATATGGATAATTGTTATGTTTACACTTCTAAAGAATAAACAAGGTGATGTGTAATTCATTCTCTACAGTACCATTTTCTAATATAGCATACAGCCCCTTTTGCAGGCTTTTAAGTTTTAATACATTTCAATTTAATGCCACAGAGCAACATGGTAAAACCAGTTGTCATTTTTCCAAGTCTTTGCAGAAAGTTCTAAAGCCTTTTAGATAATGCTTTCATATTTATAGAGGCCATCTTTGCAGGCAGATGGGCTTGGCAGGGAGTGGGAAGTGTTATGGGGGAAATTAATGCGCATATAAGGCTGTGTTTGCCAGACAGGGCACAGGCTCAACACCTCCTGGGTTGTATTTGAGCAAAGCTTTGCGAGGGGTTAGCGCCTAAAGCCCTTACAACGCATTACACAGCTGATAAAGCAATCTGTGAGGAAAGTTTTCTGAAAGCTGCTGCTACTTTCCTCCTTCATGACTGTTGGCATTGCAGCTTTGCCTTCTTGTCAAACCCTGTTGAGCTTCATGTCAGCCCACTAACATGTATGCTCGCAGCTATTATGTGAAACACGTTGTCGCGTTTCTTCATCCTCTGCCTGAACCGCAAATGTTTGTCTAGTTAAAGTCGCCTCTTCTCTTTGCTTGTGTTTCCCATAATGAGGTTACAATAATAGCTGTTGAATGTTGAATGTGTATTGCTCATTTTCTGTTTGCAATTTCTAAGGATTAATGGTCTGCTGTATAGGTAATCAGGGAAATATGTGTGTAATAGGGGTGGGAATCAATCACTACGATACAATGCTAGCGTGATACGATTCTACGATCTGCTAAGTATTGCGATACGATATATTGCGATACGGCTCATGTCTGTATCGATTATTTCCCCCACCTCTAATAACCAGTATCATAAAGACAAAGAAACCAGCAGTAAAACAGAATACATAACATGTTGTTGTTATTTATGTCAGCTCAGTATCAGCAGTCCCCACATCTGTACACAAAGCTGCCTCTCATCCACTATAGCTAGACTGATTACTCTACAGCAGATACTGTACGTAGGTTATCCAGATTTAATGTAATTAATGTTCTATTTCTGAGCGTATCTTCTCTGCAAAAAGTCAAAAATTCTCAGAATTTCTGAAAAAGAAAATGTAACTGTACAAAATTGAAATACACTCAGTTGACAGTTGATAACGTACACTTAGGTGAAACTAATGCAAGGAATACAAAAGCCTTCCTAAAACCTAATACTCATAAAGGTTATAATGTTCTCATTTAGTGAAGTGTTTTAGAAAGTTGTATTTTCAATTTAGTTGTGTTATTGTAATGTGTCTGAAGTATTTCTAGTATTTAGACAGCTGTACTTTTCTCTAAATCAGGAGGATGATGTAAAAATGTTTGAAATATTCCAAAACAGTTGTTACTGGTGCAAGTGTGCATCAAGTCTTTCAATTAATCCAGTGTGCTTTTGTATAAACACTAAAGGAGCCTGTTTTCACACATTAACCATCATCTTAGGTAGGTCTTAGGTATCTACTAGATTACTCACTAGTAAAAAAAAAATGGGCCCTATTAAGCTGATTTCCAGGTTCATATTTAGTGTTGTGTGCCTCTACTGGGACATGTCTCCATGCTTTAATGTTCAAAAAGCTCTATTTTTCTCATACTGCCTGTGCTGCAGCTCCTATTTTCACCTTCTGTCTGAAACCCGAACCCAGTCTGTTGTGATTGGTCAACCACTTAGTGATGTCCCGCCCCTTAATCTATCACTTACAATGTTTTGCAACGCTAGCCAATACATAGTCATATAAGCATTTTACAGAAGTAAACAAAGGAGTGTGGGAGAACTTTGGGATTTTAGCCTTTGCAAACCAAACACAACCCCAAAAACAATAATAAAGCCCCTTTCACCTGAAATTGCTCCCTGAGTATGTCTATGGTATTAGAGTGGATGCAAGTTATTGTAATGCAATAACCATGGTCCCTCTCATCTTTCCTTTATCCAGCAAACTCCCAGTCAGAAATAGTTTGATTGGCTGGGTCTACAATGACAGAAACAATGATTGCGTGGCTCAAAAGGAGGAAGAGGACTGGGCATGTCAACTGTGCACGCTCATCAACCAGCCAACGACAAAATCCTGTGAGGCCTGCCTCACTCCAAAACCTGAGGGTGAGTGAAATGCTGTTTTTCTTACAGTCGCTGAGCGGGATGGGGGTGACAGACGGTCCTTGTTAGCAAGCGATAAAATAATAGTAGCTGTAGTTTGGCTGAATGATCCCTGAATGATGCTGTTTGCCAATGACACTCAAGTTCTTCTGAGCAAGGCACCAGACATCAAGTTGTCGAAGAGAAACTGCAGTCAAGCTTAGTAGTAGTAGTGTCTGTTTTTCTGAACAAGTAATGAGCATGTCTGTCAGCTGGCCATTTCTCTCGGACTATCTGGAGATACATGACGGCAGCAGTCAACTAGTGTTTGAAAGAAATGTCCTCTCAGCAACAGACCACAGTTGAATGGTTCTCTTTGTTGAGTTAAACCAGCTGTTTTAATAATAGCTGGTCGTGTTTGTTTGAGAAATATCAGGACTAAGGACTGCTTATGTGTCTTCTTTTTTCATTCAGAATTTTCCAAGCATGGCTTAATGCAAGCTCTCATATATCAGCTTTATATTTTGGCCTCCACGCCTGCGGCTGTTTCTGATATTCTTCTCAAATCATTCTTGGTACCTTCATTTTCAAGGCATGTGGTTGAATTTACAGTACCAATAAAAACATTTTAGCATATTATTTTGAAAATGTATCGAGATCTTTTTTTTAAAACTTAAAATAAGCTTTTTCTTTTTCCTTCAGTGTCAAAAAAGTCACAACAAATACTGAGTCCTTTTTTACAGAAAACTACTTTTTTAAACCAGCAGAGTTTAAATGTTGTTTTTTCTTAACTCTTAAATAAAACTCTTGACAAAATGGGGCTCATCTAACTCTGAAAGTGCAAACGTGTGTGCAAAGTAAACCGGTTGTTTTAATGGACTTCAGTTTGAGTAAGTTATGATAATAGTTTTGTTTTTGGATGAGCTATTCCTTCTGAAATCCATGGAAATGTATAGTACACACTCCAGAAAACTTGACTGAGCACATTTCCTATTCCAGTAATATCCTGATTTGCATTTCTACAGTTATATTTCCATTTTCCATCGTAGACCACTGAGCTGCTTCACTAAAACAGCTGGGGGTTAAGTGCCTTGCTCAAGGGCACATTAATGGCAGTTGAGGGAGGGGAGAGTGACGCTTACTCACAGCTCTGGTAATGACTCTGTAAGGCATCGTTGTTAACATTACTGAAAACATACTTCTCTCAGAGTTTTATCACACGGGGGCTCGTTTCAAAGACACGTTCATAAGGTCATCTTAAGCGCAGCAGATTGTGTGACATTTTATTTGACGACAGAACCGCAGTCTGCTGCTTACTTGTAAACTTTTACAGCGAAATATTAAACTTAAAGCCAACAACAACCTGGATTTTACGAGAGCAGACAGTGAACCAATATAAGCTGCAGCTGCTGAGCATGAAATGATTTCTCTCTCCATCTCCACAGTCCACAAAGATGGCACTAACACTGAGGCATCACCCTTCACCACTGATTTGATTAAATACCCCTGCACTGCCTTCACAAAGCCACAAGAGGAGCTCAAAGTCAACTGGAGGTCTGCATTCGGGACTTCCACCCTTGTTTTCTCTGACTTGAGCAAGAAGACAAAGCCTGCAAACTCTCCTCTCTCTTCAGCCGGCAGTCATTTGAATTCCTTGGCGGCAGAGCGGGGTTTATATAAATACAGCGTCTGCCAAGGGACAACAAGCCCCAATTATGCCTCTGGTGGCTGGCAGAGGAAAAGTGCCGAGCTCTCCAACGGGGAATCACTGGCCTCCTACAGTCAACCATCCAAGAAAATGAGAATTGATCACAGCCCCTTTCCCAGTAACAATGCTCAAAATGGGGCCCCCAACCTAGGGTGAGTGAATCTCTCGCTTGGCTATTCATGAATAAGTTTATAATAAGAGAAGTTTTTTGCAAACTCAGTGAGATAAGTGGGATGAAGTATCTCACTGTGGACATTGTAATGTAACATTGTTAAAAAAAAGATTGATGAATAGCTTTAACAGGATTTCACTAACACATTCCCACACACAGCTGAAGAGAGGTGGTTTGTTCACTAATGAGGGTTTATTTTCCATCCATTTCAAAACTAATAAGACTGTTTCTTTACTTCTGTCAGGAAGCGTAAAATACAAGCGACAGGCCGCAGCCCCTCCACTTCTTCCAGTCCCAGCGCCCCTTGTTGTAAATCTCATCGACGTCCAGCCGTCCTCAGAGCTGTCCACAAGGACGGGGAGAATAAGGGACGACAGTTTTACTCCTGCTCGCTGCCCAGGGAGACCAAGTGCAACTTCTTCGAGGTGAAAAAATGGAAAAGCAACTCATCAATGTGTCGCCTGGAAAGCAAATCGCTTCAAAGTATTTATTCAAATCAAATTTGACAACTGAGAGAATTTTTCTCTGTTGCAGTGGGCTGACACGCACTTCCCTTCCTGTCAGCACGGGAAGCGCTGTTTAATGAGGACGGTTCTGAAGCTGGGACCGAACAACGGACGCAACTTCTACACCTGCAGCTTGCAGAAAGGGAAACAGTGTGAATTTTTCCAGTGGGCGCAGAATGGACCGGGGATATCCATCCTCCCTGGTTGTTAATGTGTTTTAGCAGTGCAGTACTTTTGCATGCAACTCTAATGCCTACAGATAGAAGATATCCCATCATTAGCTTGGTAACGTTATCAGATTTGCATTTTTCTAATTATATCTTAACAGAGAATATCTATCAATTGTAGTTCAGATCATACCCAACCAATTATTGTATTATGACTCATTATTGTGTGTATGTTTCACAAGAAAACATAATAAAGAATCTAAACGATCAAAGCAGAAATTCAAATTTTCTGGAAGAAACTTTAGTTTTTTTAATTACATTTGTATTTATGAAAGGAAACTAAAATCATCAGCATAAAAATACAGCATGGAGAGTTTTAATCAAAGAGATTCATACAACGTTTAAAAGCAGTCCACAGATTTGAGGAGGGGTTTGTCTGACTCTGAGTTTGACACCATGAAGTGGAACTGGGAGAAGCCAGGGACTTTGTTACAGGCTGCACCTGAGGAGATCAGAGAGAGACGGATTAAATGCTACAGGTGAAATTAAATGTTGACTCCTTTATCCCAATGTATAACTGTTCTTAATCGGATCCTTAAATAGATCAGCCAGTGCACAATCCCTTTATTACAGATAATACAGAAAACCTCTTTAAATCATCTCCAGATCATCATTGTATTGTATACTAAATTCAATTCTGTATATTTACATTTGATATAGATGCTCTTTAGATGCATACCTTTCACTATACTTATGTGTATATTTAATCTTTGTTTATTTTCTATTTTGTTTTTTAATAAATCTATTCTAAAATCAAATGAATATCACAAACCATAGATTTGATCCTTTTTAAAAGGCAAACAGGTTGTCAAATGGCCAGTCACGTCCATGTTAAAAGGCCTAATGTTAAATATTGTAAATGAGATTAGAGTAGCTTTTAATTAAAAGTTAATGGTGTATACTTAAATTACTGGGTACTGAAAGTTTAGATTACTTTGGTTTAGGTAAGGCTCTGGTGCAAGCCTCAACCAATATGTCAATATTCTAAAATGGTTGTAAACTTATACTTTAATGATCACTGTAAGAGACATATAGGCTGAAGATGAGCAGCACGGTGTGTTAGAGTGTGTGTGTGTTGCAGAGGGGGTGGTTCACCTGGGAGTGGGCGTGTGTGCGTGCGGAAGTGTGTGTGCGTAAAGGTGGGCACTCACCGGTGACGCAGATGAGAGAGAGAGAGAGAGAGAGAGAGAGTCAGGGTTGGGAGTAGCCGTAATTTTTGTTGACCGCTACCGCTACTCATTCATTCATTTATCCATCCTTGCTGCGCTGTGATAGCTCTGTGCTTTCAATAAATGCACCTAAGCATATTTGGATCTCAGCGTGTCTTTGTCATGGTCTACTGTGGCGCGTCATAAATCTACGTACCTGAGGACCCAAACCTCATAGACTCTCAGCGGCTAAAAGGTTTGTGTTTGGAAGCCGCAACAATCACCATAAGAAATATTTTGAGATTACAACAACCTGTTTTAGTATCTATTACAAATACTGTATCTGTTTCGTCCTAAATACAACAGCCTTATTATTTAAAACAACTTTTTTTCCCTAAACTTTTTTCCCAAAATAATAATTGAATTATGTATACAAATTGAAATCAAATGCAAATGAAGACACACCGCCTTACTAAGTGTCTATGCATGTACATATGCTGGACTACATCTCTCAGTGTGTGAGTGTGTGTGTGTGTGTGAGTGAGTGAGTGAGTGAGTGCCCGAGTGCCCTTTGGCAGCAGCTGAACGGAACGCATTTGTGCACATTAGCACTCACCATAATGGCCTGTTGTGTTAGCACAGATGATGGCTCCAAAGAAGTCTGAGTAATGCCTCTTGATTCTGGAAATGGCCGTCTTGCAGGCTGCTGAGGGATCTGCCCCGGCCCTCATCAGCTCCACGGCCAAGTAGCTGTTGGCAGGATTACACGTGGTACACATGAGGAGGACTAACAAGTGGTGTCAGGGCCACCGACCAAGACGAGGATCGGGATGTGTGTGAGATTATAGCGAGGGATACATCTGATGGAAGCAAATATGATGTGAAGACACACTGAGGTGTCAAATATAAGGATCTCACTAAATCACTAAATCTATCTGACAGCTTAAACTACTACAAGTCACTTTGCAGAGTATGATGAACAACACAACGTTTATATAATATAAAGCTAAAATAAGATCAAATTAAGGTTCTACTTCTTTTCAGCGGGAAATGTATCTATCCAGTAATATATAGGATTTCAAACTGGACATTTCTGTTTAATTCTTTTTGGATGCTGACAGCTTATCCTGTTTCCTGTCTTGCCTGTCTCAACTCAACTGCAATAAAAACTCATTTGTTTATCAAAATCAGATGTTTTCTGATATCAAAAGAAGGCCTGCTTTGCATATTATATTACTAAAATGTGTGTGTGTTATAACTCAAGAGTTTGGCATCAGTTCAACCTCCCTCAATAGACTCCAACTGGTACAAAATGCACCCGCCCAACTCCTCAGACACACCAAATCATGGCACCACATCACCCTAGTCCTCAAAGAGCTTACAGTGGCTTCCCGTCTCCCACCGCATCAACTGACCCTCACATACAAAGCCCTCCACCATCTGAATTTGAAAAAAAGCCTGATCCTTTACGAGAAATGTGATAATTTCGAAGAAATAGTTGGAAATTCAAAATCGTCGCAGAAAAGTAGAAATGAAAAAAGAAGATGATTAGGGCCACATGAAGGAGTTAGAATAATGACAAAATAGTGGAACATTTTTAAAAGCCGAAATTTAGAAGAAAAAAAAAAGGCAGAAATTTGAAAAAAAAGAAATTGTTAAAAGATATAGAACATATAGAAAACAATCTGGAATTTTTAAAGAAAGTGATCTTTTAGGAAAAAAGTGATCATTTTAAAGAAAGTAGAAAGGGAAAAAAATTGTGAGACAAAAAGTGTGAATTTTTCAAAGAAGATGATGAGGGCCACATGAAGAAGGAGTTAGAATAATGACCAAAGAGTAAGCCATTTTTAAAAGTCACTTCTGATGTAGTCTGTGTGGTCTACAGTGTCCTGACAGCCACAGTTGATAAGAATCAAAAGTTAAGATTCCAGAGAAAATTTATGTCGGTCATTTTTGACCTACTTGTGGACGCTTGGGGTAGTAATACAAAAACTACAATTTCATAAAATGTAACTTAAAAATGGAATGGCATGATCTCATAAACATGTTTTTTGAGGAATAGCTGGAATAAGAAATGATGAAAAAATGTAATTACGAAGATACTTCAAGAAAACCACCTCACCGGGTCCTTTCCAAAACCACTTAAGCGTCTAAGGGTTAAGAAGCTCATTAGGTTGATTTGAAACTAAAAATGAAAAAGAAAGTTGCCTAACATTTAATTATATCACAACACACTCGTTAAAAGGGGGGATTCAGGATTTTTAGGGTCAGCCTACACGATGGATGTATTTTTAAATCAGCCGGTTGCTGGTGATGATAATGATACATTTTGACAGTGACATCATTAGGAAGTTTTGTAACCATACCTTTAAAGATTTGTGTGACAGAAGAATGAATGATAGACACACTTCAGTCTACAAGTAGCACGGTTTCTTGTAAACCACAGCGCCGAATCTTTCCAGGACGAGACTCAGAAAACTATGATTGAAATAGATGGCCCTTGGGTGTGGTTGTGTGTGTCTCTGAATGTAAAGCAGAGTGCAATAAAAACAAAAATGTGTACTCCCAAACTATCCTGGATAAATAAATCTCAGAAAAACTACCCTTCTGAGACTGCCGTATTTTCACAGCCTGGAAACAAACAGCAGCTTCGGTGTCTAAAAAAAAAATCTCACCTCTTTTATGCAATCCACAAATGACAGTTTTGGGGCAATGTAGTCACCGCCTCCACTCTTTCTAATACTGGAGTTGTACTCACAGCAAGACGTTCACACCAGAAATTGACTGTTCAAAAACTGCACGTCACAGATGTCAATACTCGCTGAAACTAATTCTTCTGTCAAGGAAGAAGTCATGTAACGGTCTTATATTTAACCAAAAAAAAAAAACACAACAAACCCTGGTTAGGGAGCACAAAGGAGTTGAGATCCAGTCAAGATGTCTTATGGAATTTAATATGAAACACTGTTGGGTGACAATTTATGACAGGAAGCTATTTTCACACGCATTTTGAAGTGAGGAGGAAATGTCAGAAAAACAATAGGTACCTCGGCAAAAAGCGCATCATGAGGTCTCCGTCTCCAGTAGCAGCAGCACCCCCAGCCGAGCTGTCAGCGTAGGCCCCCGCACCCACAATAGGAGAGTCCCCAACGCGCCTGCAGGACAGGAATATGACCAAAGTATAAACACAGAATACGGCCACATGTATAGACAGAAATAGACTGTACCTCTTATTTGTTTAACTATAATCTATAATGATGCATCCATTTGTTTTGAAATGTAACAACTGGCCACCATGTTTATGCATTTGTCCAGTATTGTAATTCATTTTGAAACCTTTTCAACCAAACTAAACTGGCCAAACAGACGGAGAAATCACTCAAACTTAATATATAGCATGTATGAACACATTTTCTACTCAGTAGCTATATCCAAAGCAGCTTTATATTGTATTTACTCACATAATAAACATAATATACCGGAAAAAGCATGCTAAACTATAAATGATAAGCATTTTCTATGACACTAATATACATACCCAGGAACCTTGTGAGTTAGTCCATTGGTTGATGTACCAGCAGCCAGGTGACCACGTTGATCAAGAACAACCATCCCTGAAGCAGAGGAGGAAAAAAGTGTATTGAATTGCGTTCATCAGTAGCTAAAGAAAGCTTGGCAATCAATTAAAGCCCTCATGTGAGGTGGGGCTATTACAGCTGAAGGTTTTCTGAGCGTGACATTAAAGAGGACATATTATGCTAATTTTAAGGTTTGTATCTGTATGTTGTGTCTCTACTGGGACATGTCTCCATGCTTTAATGTTCAAAAAGCTCTTTATTTTTAGCCTGTGCTGCAGCTCCTCTTTTCACCCTCTGTCTGAAAGCAGAGCCCAGTCTGCTCTGACTGGTTAGCTGGCTGGCTCTTTTGTGATTGGACAACCGCTTACAGATGTCCCGTCACTTAGCCTATCAAGTTCAATGTATTAGAAGCACAAGTGTTACATAGTGATGTTATTATTTTACATAAGTAAACAAAAGAGTGTGGGAGAGAAACTCCCTCTGGAAGGAACACAGGGATTTTAGCCTTTGCAGACCATTTACATGCACAGAAACCCATATAACACACTGAGTGAAGGGGAAAACCCCACAAAGCCTACTAGGGCCCCTTTAAAACCCTCACTCCTCTCAGTGCCTCTCAAGCAAAACCTGAATTGTTCCCTGTAACTTCTACCTCTGTTAGTCTTTCTATCGTTTCTCTTTTTTGGTACACTTTACTGCTATCTCATTCATGTCTACTTTCAATGAAGTGCTTAAATACTGCACTGCCTGAGGATAGCTGACTTCACATTGTGTGTTAAAGAGATAAAACCTACCTATGGTGTCATGGGAGCGCGTATTAACAAGCTGTGCCCTCGTGTTCTGTCTCACTGTCGCACTGGGCTTGTAGGGTCCACACGACTTGGAAGGATCTGGAAAGACATTCTTCAGACAGGGAAAAAAATAGTATCACTGTTTGCATAATTTCATCATCCTTCAACTTCATTTTAATGGCACACAAGACATAGCAAATTGCAGCCATTTGCTTTGATGTGCTATCAATAAAACGATCAGCAGTATTGTCACCAAGCGGATAATAAAAACAGTAGGGAGTCTGGTTCTAAAATCTTGATTTGATCAACGTGAACCATGGCACGAGCAAAACACCTCAGTTTGAATTCCAGCTGCAGCTCAAATGTGTCAATGAAGCGGTCAAGTCCCCATGTTTTATTGAGACCGGCAACCTAATGTACCTGAGGAAAGAGCAGTTTGAGAAAGGTTTAACTGTCTCTCTGCTTTTTATGAGTGACTGAGTGTAGCAGGCAGCTTGACCTGCAGGGTGTGAAAAGCTCATTTGCTCCTTTGATGTAACATTCTGCTAGAAAACGTCATATTTTGAGTTTAGGTGAACAGTCCCAAAACACAGGCCATAAAAAAGGGTATTTCCATAGAGTGTGTATCTGTATCAGCATGAATTAGTTTCAGGCCGGCCATTAATAAATCTACATAAGGATCACCTAGTCTGCCTCATGAGGTGCCTGTGAACAATCTGAAATTGTTACACACAAGGAAATACTTCCAGATGCATCCTACAACTGGAAGAAGTGTTGCATACATGACTGGATGTGGGGTAATAACGTAGGGGAGGCGAGTAAAGGGTGTTTAGGATTATGGAGTTTTTGTATTTGAAAATATATATCAGCTTTGCAAAGGGGAGTAACTAAGAAGATTTACTCCAGTACTGCACTTAAGTAAAGTTTGAAATACTTGTACTTTACTTGAATATTTCCATGTTATGCTACTTTGTACTTCTACTCCACTACATTTATTTAATCCCTTTAGTTATTTTACAGATTTGGATTGATTACCTGAAATATAATCAACCCCTTAAATCAGACTTTAGTTCCACCTGGAGTAAATTCACAAGCTACCCTGCAGTATACAAGTCATTCAAACTAGCTGCACCTTTACCAGCTTTGATAACACTTTAATGCATCAGTAATTATAATCAAAACACATCGTATTCTGAAATGGACCAATCTGCATAATGAGTTCTTTAAGTATATTTTGATGCCAATACTTTTGTACTTGTACTTGAGTCACATTTTGAATGCAGGACTTTTACTGTATTCCTACACTCTGGTAATTCCACTTTTATGGATCAAGTACAAGATCTGAGTACTTCTACCACCTCTGGCTAATTGTGATTGTCTAAACACACAAAGGCAAACCTGACAGAAAAGATAACATTTATTTACTGCAAAACTTGCACAATTAAATACATTTTTACTAAAAAAAAACATTTACATTTTCTCAAATATCAAGGACTACAAGTTATACATGAAAAAGCTGCATTTTACATTAATACAATTAGTAGGCGTAGGCTATATTCCATTTTATTTCTCCAAAATATGCCCATGTCAGAACTTAATCTACAGGAAAAAAAAGAAAAATGTATTTTTTGGATTTGTGAATTGATTCAGAATCTTAGGAAATTAATATCTAGTTTTTTTAATTATCAAATGTTCCCCAATACTATTATTTGCTACTGAATACTTTCTAAACCTTTAGCCCAATATTTCACAGGCTCTGATAACGTTACATTACTTATATTACTATAAAATGTTATGTTGGCATGAACAGTTTGGGCTTAAACTGAGTTCAAGAAGTAAAAAGCTTTTCTCTTCCTCCCTGTTGAGGGGAACATGAACTAGGCACTTAACTCCTCAGTTTGCAGTGCAGCAGCTCACAGGTCATCACTGGAGTTCCTTGAACTGTACACCCCTAAGTGTAAAATGCTGTACATTTGACAAATAGCACACTCCACACTCTCACTAGCACAAAGGCTGCTGACAAAGGACTTTTTCTAGAGATTTTTGAGTAAGTGAATAGATTTGTTCTTAAAGAATACCAACAACCCCGACACTGTAGGGCATCACCTCTACCACAAAAGCAGACTTTTTTTATAAACTCTTTTAGTATGCCGGTCAGTTTTCCGGCTTATTATCCATCTTTTAAAAGGAGCACGCCTGTAGCCAATACAAGTGAGAAAAACACACTCTCTGATATGTGCACACACACCTTTCGATAATTAGGTTGGCAGTTGCCCTTCAGCCACTGTGAGAAAATATTCACAGAGTTGTTGGTAGTCAGGTCTTCTGCGATGAAGCCCATGTTTTCAGCAAACGCAGAGGCTATAGAGAGAGAAGTAATACTTTCAGGTCAAGTTACACATTCTGCTCCACACTGACCTTGGGCTTGAAGGAAAGAAAGGGTCACAAACAAAAGAGGCGCTGCAGGCAAACTCATCTCATTTAAGCTTTGGCTTGTGAGGGAGGTCAGGTCTTACATCGCTACTGATTTCAAAAGTAGTAACCTTACCGTTCACATGAGAAGGATGTTTCAATTAAAATGAGTTATTTCATGAATTTAAGGATTTCTTGACATACGCGACATTTAATTTGATTTACAAGACACTAGTGGAACTACAGAAGTTTCAATCCTGGCTTTCAGTGTCCTTACATTTCCTCTATTCCTTTTCTGCACTCTGTATATAATAAGAATGTTCGTTTTTTCCTTTTCTGTTATACAACCCTTCCATTTATGTTGAGAGGGTTATATGTAGCTCTGATCCGTGCATTCATCGCCCGCTGCTGATGTTCGTCGTCTAGGGATCAAAGCTTTTTCAAGTGCAAAAAACACATTACACGAGTGCCTAAAAGGCTTCGTCCTAATGTGACAACTGCAAGATGTGATTATTACATTTACCAAAGAAAGGTGTCTCCTTCAAAAATATGATTTACATCTCTGTTTTACATTTATATACAAACATTTAAGCGACCAGATTTAAGAATATGTTAAGATTGTCACTTCTTTATGGACATTTATCCACACATACCTGACTCTCCTACTAGCAGTGTGTGTTCAGTGTGCTCCATCACAGCTCTCGCCACCCCTATGGCATTTTTGATTCTTCTCAGGTCTGCAACTGCACCCACCTCCATTGTATCCCTACAGGGAAAGAAAGCATTAGTAGTGGTTTCCTGGATGTACTGAAGTGTCTGTTAAAAGGCAACCTGTGGAGTTTATGACCCGAGGAAACTTACATATTATAGTTGAAATGAGTTAATAAGCACAGTGTGTCAACCCATTAAATGCTACTCAGACTATCATCAAAGCCCTTTGTCCTATATTTACGAGTAAGATACAGACACACACAGGAAAAGTAGAAATCCCCTTTACAGTGTGATGCAATTTCATAGAAATGCCCTGTAATATATCTGTCAAACCTATGGCATTAAGTTCAATTTTAATTTGAGACTGTCAGAGGGAACTTTTTTAAGTCTGTAGTTTGTTGTGGTGATGTAATAAATTGCATCATAAAGAGGTGTTTCTAATATTTATCCACCAAAACAGCTAAAGTATTTATAGGTATCTGTTGCAGGGGTGCTGTTTTGGATTGCATTAAAGTGCAGAGGGGTTTCCATTATTGGGCTCAGTCAAAGTATACAATATGCTTCTGCTGTATTTCCTATGCAGCTATATTGGATATAGTGTGTGGGAGTCTATCCTTTCCCCACAATGTATTCATGACTTTTTTTATAACCGAAAAAGTAGTTTTTCCAGCAGAAGGAAGAAGGAACTTTCGATACAGTTATAAGAAACTGCTGAGCCTTTTGTCTGTCACCGTGAGCAGGCACTGGCTTTAACTGAGCGTGTAAATGTTTGTAGTGAGGGACTCGATAACTGTTTTCAGATCCTAATAAATCTTAATTAGTGCTTTATTCAAGAAAGGCTTGCAGGAAAGGTCAACAGTTCATAGCTGTAAATTGTAAGACAGTTACTCAACATGTTGACAGCTTGAGGTTCTTAATTAGAGTGATGGTTTTTAATGAAATAAAGGTCATTTCTGTTCACTTGCAGCTATTTCTTGCTCATATTTTTAAGTTATAAGCAAATCCAGAGCAACAGCAATGCTGGAGATTAAAGCTTTATCAAAAGTGCTAAAATATAAGATATGGAAGCATTTAAACTGGGCTTTTACACTTTTACAGCTGCTTTTAGGTTGCACTCCTGACAGCTGGTCAAAAACTAAACAGCTGTTAAATCCCCGACAGCCGATGCAAATTGTCCATGTTACCGGCCTTCTGCTTAATCCACTGCTTCTTCATGCTGCATTACCATGTCATTCGCTAGTTTTACATTCAATTAAATAGCGGTTTATGTCCAGGGTTTACCCGTTCATGATCATGGCATCCAGCGTGGTCTCTTCTGTCTCATCTGGGCTCCCACCATAGCCGACACTGCCATCGCACTGCTCCATTTCACAGCGGGCACAGCCCTTCTCTACCGCATCCAACACCGAGCCGCCCGACTGCAGGGCGCTCCATGCTACAGGAGAGAAACAGAGACACATTCATTATGTGATGAACAAGACAGAGGTAAACAACCTCCACCAGTGACGATATTACTGTGAATTGTGACTGCTTAACCGATTAACAGATTATTTATTTTGGCCTATAAGAGGACAGAACATAGTGAAAAGACACCTTTCACAGTTTAAGCCAAAGGAGAGGTGAGTTAAGGTCACACCCTGAGATAGAAACTGGGTCCTGTTTTGAGACAGCTTTCCTGTTACTGTTTACAGTACCTTTACATTTTAGTTATAGCAATTTTGACAGTAATGTGATCTGATATCAGAAACACATTTGCCGCTTCTGTTGAATGTAATAGTGGTTATGAAGCTTGTCGGGGGTTGCAATACACCACACACACACAAGAGCACACACTCTCTATCCATTTTTTAAATCGAGGATTGCTCATTGCGTTCACTATTGCAGTTTTAAATAACCATTGAAATTACACAATTAACACATTTAACTTAATCTGCACATCATTTGCTTTATTAACTGATCAAATATTTGTCCCATTTATACTTTTCCCTTCAAGGTCACATGCTGAGAAAAAATAACGTTGGATCCTGTTTTGCAATACATCTTTAAAAAATAACCTCCCTCTTGTCCGATAAATGTCTCCTGTATTTGAGCTTTTTTGGAGAATGAGAATCTAGGGTAAATAATCAAAGTATTTGCCCAGTTTACATAACCAAGCAGTCATGTAAAAGGTTCAGATGCATGAGCTGACCAGTGCAATGGATTCCTGACAAACAGCGACTGTGAGATGACAAGCATTTGGTCACTGATCCCCCAAGTGCCCGTGGGGGATCAAAATACCAACTGGTAGCACTGTCACCAGCTTGCCTCTAAACTCTCCGACCAGCACACTGTGTTCAGCAGGCTACATCACAAATTCCCTCTTATCATTTATGAGTCATCCATCTATTGATTCTGTCCATCTACCATCGCCGCAAAGTGCTCTTGTCTCAGGATATAATTAACTTTCAATATATATATGAAAATCAGCATTACAATCCTTTTCACATTGAAAACGCAGCAGAATGGAAGAGGAGATTAGCCCGCTATTGTCAGCTGCTTCTGTAAGCCCCCTAAGGAAAGAAGATCTGCATGGGCCGATCAATAGTGGAGGCTCGCACTTTTTAAATTGCTGCCCACAGAACAGATAGCCGGGCACATTTTCCATTTTCATACCCACCTCAGTTTTAAGAGGTGATGCACATCTGATAAATTAAAGGGTATCCATCAATCAAACGGTGAGATTGTTTTTGTTAACTTTACTCACCTGCAGCTTTTGATGTGTTGAAGTTTTTCAACACCATTTCTATCTTTTTCTTCCCTGTGCACCTGCTGGAAATGCACTTGACTTGATAAGTTACAAGCAATGCTGATATATTTTCAGTTTCAACTTGAACATGTCCAAGGTATCATCCTGAAGGGAATCAAATAGATTTCGGGCAGACCTGGAAATGGCAGTTATGAAGCCTAGTGGGTTCTTCCAATTTCCTATCCCCATCTTCCACTCTGATGGTCTTAGATACTTGTGCAGTTAAGCTGTAGTGGAGTCACTATACTGCAAAATTCACTTTATAATAGTGTGAGGGGGAACCTGAAAATACTGGTTATTGAGCCTGTCAAGGATTGCACTCCATTGCACATACAACACACACACAAGCACACACACTCTGTCTCCTGTCATGATGGAAAGAATAGTGTTATTAATAACCATTTTAATTAGTTTCATTATAATTTCATTTGCGGATGATTTTCTTTAATAACTGAGTTATCATTTAGCCAATAAGATGACAGAAAATAGTGAATAATGCCCTTTACAATTTATAGAACCAAAGGAAATATCTTGTTGTTTATTTACCACTGACAGTCCAAAACCTGAAAAGATTCAATATAACATCACATGTGACAGAACGAGGCACATTTGAAAAGCTGAAAGCAGAGAATGGCTGAATTGATAAATGACTGGAACAATTAGGACTAATTTGTGGATCAAATAGTTGCTGATTGATTTTCTGTCTGAATTGTTTCAGCTGTCATAGCTCAGCTCCAAACATTTCATCATTCATGCGTTGCCGTTACAAATACTCATATTTTCAGACATGTGTTTTAATTTGGTCCTGGGCATAGTTTTGCCTCATTTTGTTGACATTATTTTGGAGTACATAGCGCTGCTGTGATAATTGCCTCTCATCTACATTGAATTACTGCACATTATCCTTAGGAAGATATTAATATCTTTATGTATGTTCACTTCAGACTAGTTTGTACAATTACTGAGCTACAGTAGATTTCAAACAAGAAGGGCTTTGTTGTACGATCGTCTGGATAAAGACTCTTGTGGCTTGATGTGTCGGACTAATCTGATGTAACAAAGTACATCAAAAATTAGTGGAAGATGGAAGTCCAAATTCTAAATGTGTCCAACTTCAGAGGCTATAAGCTTCACAAGATGTGCGCCACAAAGTGTTTTGTTTTCTACGACCAAATGTCCAAAATCTAAAGAAATGCTATTTACCATTACATATGACGGAGAGACGCACCTTTGAAAAGCTGGCAGCAGAAAAATGGCTGAATTGATTAATGTCTGAAACAATTAGGCTTGATTGGTGGTTTATATAGTTGTTGATTAATTTTCTGTGTAATTGTTTCAGCTCTAAACATGTAATCAGAATTATAATCAAGAATGAAATGGAAAAAATGTAATCAAAAGAATATAAATATTAGAGAAAAAACATAGTCGTTATTTAAGCCTTGTGAATTACAACGACTCCTTCATCATGAAGAGTTTTGACAGTGTGCACAGCTATGACTATATGCCACTAAATGAACTGACAAAACTATGTCTGCAACCAAAAACTGATAGACATGTAATTGTTTTTCAAGTCATTAGAGTAGATGCATTTCACGAAACATAGGTCAGAGAATATACTAGAATAACAAATCATATCAAACACACGTGGGCAGATTTTATTCAGCCTCTGCTTTTCTTTCTAAAAAAAAAAAAACATAGCCTTCTCTGTAAAAAATAAATAATTGCACTTGGTGTTTACATCCATAAACAAACGATACTGTTGTAGTGATCATTTTACCTGTTTAATTCATACAACAGAAAACATATATATATATATTTTTGCACACTGGCAAACTAACAAAGGTAGGTTACTTGGCAATTAGTATGATGGGCAGACTAAGCTGCTGTTTGTATCTGTACATTTTAATGCAACCACACAGCAGTATGAAAGGTTACGGTATACTACGCAGTGCAATAAAGAGCAACACTTCTTTATCTGTCTATACATTAATTTTAGACACATCGGCATCACATATATCAAATAAAAACGTATTTTTTCGGGTGGCATTATATGTGTTTCTCTGCAGGATTTGGCCGCAATGTCACATGACTGAACTCCAGACTGAATTGAACTTTTTAATCAGCACAGAACAGTTTGACCTACCTGCAGCCGTTGCATTCTTGAATGGCCATGTATTTATAACGAGTGGTAGCGATGTTTGTCCAACAGGAAACAGAACAGTCAAAGTAGAAAACAGCAGCAACATGTCAAAACTCTGCACGAACAAACAACGACACAGAGGACTGCTGACGTTATGTCCTATTCATTGCTGTGTCTCACTCCAACCTGGGTATTTAATAGCACAGCTAGTAGACTGCTGATAGACAAAGCTTGGCAAAAATGTTTACAACTAATGTGTTATTAAAGAGAATTTGGCTTTGGTTTTGGTTTAACGCTAATGTAACGTTACATTCAAACTTCCTTGTTGTGTCACGTGCTTAGGGGCGGGTTCTTCCTTAAAGGGCCAGTACATCCACTTTGACTTGGGGAAATCTGTCTTGCACCAGTGGTAGGTTAAATGGCTTTATGATACAAAAAACTTTGGATACAAAATAAATCGGCTAATTATTAGTTGCATTGTGGTTATTTTTCCAACATCACTCCCTAAACATGTTTAGCTATGTAGGCAAGCACACATCTGTTATCATGCTAAATGTTGCATGCTAATTGTTTGTTCGGCATGTTAACACAATATTTGTTATGCTAATTGCATGCTGCATTATGGTTTCCAGCCACCAATGGCAGCACGGAGTAGATGAGCAGGAAATAAATACCATCTTTTTACAGCAGCCATTTTGACATGTCACAGCAGGACTAGCACATGTGTAATTAGTATCATCAAGGATTGCATGCAGGGCCTTGTGTTTGCACTTGCTGGCTCATTGTTATGGCTTAAGGGAACTTAGCAATCATTAAGCAAATGTAGTTCACCTGAAAGTCACTGTTTTTAGAGTGCGAAGAAGTTCACTTTCTCTCTGGTGAGTTTGTATTTTCAGCATTCTATCCACCATGGAACATGGAGACTTGTATCTGAAATGAGTGGGTTGGCAGGATATTGAACTAGATATATTCAATAATTAATATAGCTCTACAGCACGGCCTTGGTAACCTGGCAGTGTTCACTGGTTGTCCTCATTCACACCAGAGTGCTCAGGCTTGACCACTTCAGCTGAAACCCAGGTATGCTGTCGGCTGCTTAGGATCATGGTGACATTTCTAGATGGGTTCATTCACTGTGGAGATGCCGGGAAACCAAGGTAAGTGTTTGCTGCTTGTGCTTTAAGTAGAGGTCTTGGCTCAGGACAATCTGTTTGTGCTTGGCAAATGTCAGCAAACTCACTAAGCTGCCCTTGTTGCTGACTATTTCTCTGTCCAGTTTGAGCTTTTCTGATGTGTGCTTTTCACTGATTCAGTTTGTTTGACACATGCTTTTGTTGCAGGGTCTCTATGGGGGTTCTGCAAAAGTAGTGGATGTCATACTGCTTTCTGTCTGCTTCTCTACGTAGCTCTTTGCTTCATGTCTAGTTGTTTTCAATGGTATTGAGTTAAAACATCCTTGGGCACCCAAGCTTTTATTTGATTTATAGCAAATGTGTTATACCTTCATGGTATTGATGTCACAGATGAATACAGAATATCCATCTTTTTTTGATGTTTGTTTTGTGTAGGGCAATATTATGCCTAATTTTTTATGACATTGTGTTAGGTTTTATTTAGAGATGTGAACGACTGTCTTGCATACTTCTCTGTAATTTGGCTTCATTCCAAAATGTTCGCACATGATTTCAGTGATCACACTCAGTTGCATTAACTGAAGTGTACATATATCCCTTGAATGAAGATTAGTATCTTGCTGTAGGTTCTTTTTAGAGAAGTTGGCATGGTTACTGAGTTAGATTTGAAAAAGCGATGGCTTTGCTGCTTGGATTGTGAAAAGTTTCCATAAAGACTTCATAAAGCAAAGCTGTACAACTTCACAAATCAGGCAGTTTCTTCATGTGTCTGACTGATCTTATGTTAACAAAGTATGGGAAAAACTAATGAAGGCTGGAAGTTGATGTACTAGATGTGATCCAAGTCAGAGACTGGATTCTCCAAAGGATGTGCTCCTCAAAGGTTTGTCCCTCAGAAGATGTGAAGTCCAATCTGAGGCTGCACCTCTTCGAAAAATGAGATGGTCTTACCATAGACCAAAACTAATTGGACGTTCAAGCAGCAGGCCCTCATCAACTTGTGAAGTAAAAACTCCAAGTTGATCACCGTGGCAAATGCTTTCAGACAAGCTGAGAATGTATCAGTAGTTAATTAGGATAGTTACAATATTAAAGTTTTAAAAATTGATTAAGTAAATGAGATAGAAAAACTTCCAGAAGTGCATACAATAGCATTTCTAGAATAACTACAATTCCCTCTGGCAAAGTTCAAAAAGTAACTTTACTGTGACTCGGTCAAAGTCTTAAATAAGTCAAAGACGGATAAACTGTAAATCATCAAAACATAGAACTGTCCATTTTAGAGGAGACGGAAATAGTTTAGTCCCCTATAAAGGAAACCAGGAAGAAGAACATGACCCCTTTTATTAATGGAATACACTGTAGCCCGAATATATCATGATTGATTACTTTATTTGTCTGCCTGCTATAAATAAGGAGCACACAATCAATACAGAAGCCCAGAAAAATCTAACAGGCTCACACAATGTCTTTTCTTTGTGTATGCGTGCTTCACATGCATAGTGTGCCTCACGCCTTGTTTTCCCTGCTGAGTGCTGTTCATAAAAATAAACTGCTGCTCAACGTAGAGATTATAAGCCTATCAAAGAATTAACAAATTACTTTCAAATTTAACGGTTTGGGTTTTGATCACAAGTCACACATCAAACTAAACTTTCCTAGGAGAGCAGTTTTGGTATGAAATCATTAGTTAAGTGTAATCTTATAATTTGAGTGTATAAATCAATTTTCCGTCAGTCCTTTCCTCATCTCCTTCAATTTACCTCCTGGGAAGAAGCAGTCGATTGTGACACAGTGACGGAAACAGGCTGTAGTGATAAGTTTTGGCATACCCTCCAAGTCACACCATATGGCACTGTCTTGACACTTCATACCTCATGCTGGGCCTGGAATTTTTCTTTCAAGTTATTGGAATAACATATCCCAGCAGATGAGGCAAAGTGTCCATCAGAGGAGTAAACTTGATAGCATTGGATCCTCTCATTTCCTACCAAGCAAGAACAAAGTGTGGGCCATGCAGCGGAAGCTAACAATGCAGTGTAACCTTGAGACGTGGACGCCAACACCCTCTTTTACATTATTCATATAAAAAATACAATTTTCACTTATATTTTATTCATTGGTTTTTCCTTAAACAATGGGAAGTCCTTGTGTGATTTTGACAGGGGTATCTGACGGAGAGAAAATGGATGAGAGGGAAGGAGAGTATTATTACTCTCACCTGTGTTATTGATCGAAATTAAAGAACAGCCGCTAAAGGAATAGCTTTTTTATAATAACTTCATCAGTCAGCGGTGGCCTTTCAAGTTGTTTTGTAATGTCCTTCGTAAGTCTCAGGGGGCACACGCAATGTCAGAATGTGTGCAATGGCATCTTAAGAAATTCAGGTGGATATCTAAATCAGCACACAGCTGTACATTGAACAGTCTATGTTTGCAGTGCTTGCTGGTGGACAGCTGCTGACAGCATCTTGCAAAATACAGTAGGTGATTAAATGTATTGCCCAGGTGATACTGGATATTTGAGTCTGTTGTCAGACATTCGTATATCAGCGGAAAGCCTTGCATGTTTTTACATAAAAGCATCAAATAAACGACAGTTTTTTAAAGAGCTATTGCAGTGTGTTTAAAACATGCCTGTTTGGAACCTGCCTATTGCTTGGCCTGTTACTTCATTATCATAGTGATCTGTTTAGTGGGAACCATGTCTTAAAATGAATCTACCTTCACTGTAAGGTTACTCAATAATTGTCTTTATGAACTGCAGATATAAAGTGCTAAGAAGGATTTCCAAAACCTCCCAAGTAATTCCAGATTCATATTTAGTATGGTTTATTCTATCAGCAAATTGTTCCATACTAATCAGATGAAAAAACACCAGGTTTCGATTTAGAGGCATTTTTGCTTGCGAATCTAGGAAGCTATTTCCCTGTCTTTTATGTACCTTAGCTGTGCTACCCTATGCCCTAGGAAGCAAAGAAAACAGGAGGAGAGAGATTTATATTCATTAATTCTGAAATCGTATAAAACTCTTCTGTGCAAAAGGACTTGAGTGAAAGACAATGCCACAACGTAAGAATCAGGGTTCCCAATTGTCAACAACCATACCAGCAGAGGTCAGAGGTGCAAGGATCTTTTTTTATGTGTTATTCTGTAGAGAGTGATACATGCTCTCTGAAGGATTTTTCAATTGTATAATTCTGAATCCGAGCGACTTGAAAATTACTGCAGGGCCTCTCAAAATCCTTTCCCACTCTGCAGAGGTGATTGAAACCCTTAAGTCTCGTTACCTTTGGGACTGAGGCTGAATGTTGGGATTAGAGAGGGAATTAATCAATCAATCTTTTATGGACCTGTGACAGTACCTCTGTTTGATGCTAGAGATAAACTGTTTATCTTGTCTCATAATTATAGTCAGCAAATTCTTTGGGGGGTTTTGAGAAAATGGATTCACATTGTGGCATTGTAAGGATGTGTTCCTGTTCAAATGGTACTCCTTCTAAGCTCCTCCAAGGATAAAATCGCACTATTCTTAGTGATCTCTATCCTATTGACTTGCTACCATACAATGTTTGGCAGTGGTTTCCCTGCAGATGTAATTATTTTGTTTTGCCATAAAGGACTGGGTGCTAAAGCAGAGTTGAATTTTCCTGAACTTTTACTCATCATATTACTGGAGATCTTAATATTACTAGTATCTACTTTTTTTTGATGTAACAGGACACAACCACAACTATGCACACTTGACCTTGCACTTCCTTAAGTCATCGGCAAAACATCCCCAAAGTGTTTAGCAAGTCCCAGGTAGTGCGCTAGATTTTGAAGCAAATGCTAGTAGTGGCCAAACGGTGGTACTACAACGTCCAGGTCAGTTTTGAAATGTTTTGGTGTCTAAGAAATGTAAAGAGAGCATTATCTTGGTTTTTATAACACTGAAAAAGTCGGGCATTGTTTAAGGAGTCGTAGAAAGAGTGTATTTATCATTTTTCATTGGCTTGTTGAAGTTGCTTAAACAGTTCTTGAATGTGTGTCATCGAGGGAATACCATTTCAGTGAAACCATTTTTGTTAGATTTGAACACTAATTAGCAAATCAGCATTTTTCTAATCAGTCTTTGAACAAATGAAAAACTGAACAGAAAAAAAGTCCTCTTCATTCCCAATAGTTTTTCAGATTTATCCTGAATGCCAGCAAAGTCAATTATCTCTTGGTGTGAGATTTTCCATGGGGTCCAAAACAGATGGTCCGAAGGTTTGTCCAGAGACCTGCCTTTGAAACACAGTTGCAAACGCAGAAGTTCAGATGGCAGAATTGAAAGGTTTGTTGAAAGAAAAGTCAATGTTCAAAGGCAATGAATGGGGGAAAATGCCAGCAAGGTAAGCTGCGATACCAGCTGTTAGCCATGAGAACAAGAACAAACTCTGGGGTGATGGCTGGCACTGGAAGACTTATTCTGCAGAACAGATCTGTCCTCAGAGAAAAGATAACCCAAATCCACAAACATCAGTTAAAAAGTTTTTTTGTCTTCTTGTCGAAGTCACAAAAAAACTATGCCTCATTTTAAAGCATAGCCAAGGTATCCCAATTACCTTTGCTAATTTATTTTACACGTATGTTAAGTTGGTAATGAACTACTCATGCATTCAATAATTGCTGCGATGACTGTCACTATAACTTTTGTAAATGCGCATGCAATGGCGTATTGCGACGTCTATTCACCATTGCAAACAAACCTTAATGAACTGCATATGGTGTTTCAATTCAACACGACAATGAGTTATACAGCCATTAAATCTAAACGTCAAATAAAAATAGAAGTGATTAGCATGTGTGACTTTCTTATTCTAAAGAAATTTTGAAATGCAAAAATCATTGGCGTAGAAATGTTGTGGGGAAGAAAAATAGCGCCCCCTCCTATTTTCAGTTCAGCAGTCGCTAGCTTTTTTATTATAGCAATGTTTGAAACGGGTCACATAATCGCCGAGGTTGCATTTCACTGTATGCAAAATCATACTTCAAACCCAGACATAGATTAACATAGCCGATGTGCTCTTATGTTAAAAATGTCAAAACCATTCAGTAACAATTCTGCGTTTTGGCCAATTTAGTGTACAAACCATTACGTCTCTTGAAACATCAAGTAATGTCAGATTTGATATCATGTTAGTAAATCTGCATAGCCAGTCAGCCATCCAGGAGGCTTCAGGAGCTTAGATACAGCTGTATTATTTGTGATTGAATGTTTGAGTCTCCTGTAAACTAAGATTTGAGGCCATGCAGTGTTTGCTTTTTCATTTAGTTGAAGCTTTCTGAACAGACTGCCAGACATGCCGGATTAAACATAATTCCATCATGCATGCATTTCTAACCAGCAGCCAGACTTCTAACTAACAGGAAGACAGTGCCCAGCTAGATGTCATGTACACTGTTCAGCTCTAGGGGGGAAAGGCACGTTTAGCATAGTGTGGAACATATAATGGTTTGTTGTCATGATCCAATCCTGTCTCTGGAAAGATGAATTTAAATGCAAATCACCGTACGTTCTGTTTTCTTTTGCAAAACTCAAAGTTGAAGAATAAAGAAGCCTGTTTATGTTTGCTTTAAGGTTTGATTCAAGATCATCAACACCAATTACAAACATTACATATTCTTCATTCAAATCTCCCATCTTTATACAGTATCCCTTTTGCCAGATATGTTTTGTTTGCATCGTGTCCTTGATCATTTGCGGCGTTTGAATGATAATTCATTACCAACATGAAATCTAGACATATCTGTCTCTGAATACCAAAAAATTGCCAACTGAAGATTTATTTTCCATAATGTAAGCAACATTTGTCTCAATACTAAAAAATGCATAATCTCAGTTTACTCAGTGCTCACCATAATAAACTGCACTCTTTATGTACTAAGGTATAATGAAGTCTGTTTTGTATGCTCCAGTTTTTGATAAATAATGCACTAAGTTGTAGCTTGTTTGCTGAATATATGAAAAATGGCAACAGCAAATAAGGAATACTGTTATTTATTTTCCATTTCACTTAAGGAAGATTCATCTCACAGGAATCAATTTGAATAAAGTTGAACAAAGAAGGGCCTCACACATCAATGGAAAAGAAAATGGATTTGGGGATTAATTAAACTAAAGTACATTAAGTGCCTTGCAGAGTAGCATCTGGGACAAAGCTCCTTAATTATATTACGTACGTTTCTCTGCTGCTCTTTCTATTTATCGAAATCACTCCTCAAAGCTCTTTTTGTTGTCACAACTGATACATTTAAACACCTCGGTAAAGGATTCAGATGCACTACACATACTGCAGGTCTATTAAAGTCACTCTGGTGGGAATGGAAACGCTGTTTAGACAAAGAGAAGTGGCAGAACCGTGCTCATCAGTAGCTTTAGTGATCCAGCTAAGTCAATCACAATGTAATTGTGCCTCTGATCCAGAGGATGGGGCTGAAGCATTAACCACACTGTGCTGTTCTACTATTCTGTTTATGCCACAGTGTGTCTAATGATAAAGCTGCAATCTCGTACTCGCACACCACATGCGTGATTGTAAATTGAATTGTCGCTCACATCGAGACAACACGAGAAAATAAGAATTCCAAGTATCTAGGGTCCAGTTGTCAGCCTACTGATGTGTTTGAATTGTTTGAATAATGGTAAAGCCACCATAACCACATAATATAAAAAGAAAATGAGGTAGATGCTGTATTATTATCCTGAAAATACAGTGTTGCTCACATGGAAAAACCAAGGAGCGTTCCAGTACACTGCATTCAACTACTGCAATAACCTGATCCATAAACATCTTGGAGATATTTTAGGGGGCTTGAGTTACTTTGGAGGAGAGAACGTCTTGGTAATTGTATCACAAAACCACAGGTATTATTACTCTGGGGATTAAAATTCATCTTCACGCATAAGAGCGCAAGAAGAGGAACTTTTTCTAACGTTGGCAGGGGCACGTCTGGCTTTTCTTTTTTGCTCTTTATTCCTTACTGCCTGAGAAGTCCTGATAAGACGCACAAGTGTCTGGGGGGGAGTAACCTCAGCATGATGAGGTGGGATTCAAATTGTTTGATGGAGTGACTGATTACGTTTTTTTACTATTTTATTTTTCAACTCCCTGATGTTGCTTTCGAACACTAGCCTTTGAAGTTGTGATAGTGTTGCCATTCCAGTTTTTCTGCCAAGCCACTGTGAATGATGGAAAGGATTAAGTGGTGTTACAGACAGGCACGTCATTTGCTCTCGAGCACAACTTCTCAAGGATGTAGTGGAAGAGCTATATTCAGAAACTGTTTCTCCTACTGAACATATACAAAAATATGTTCATTTAAAACTGTAAAATAATTGCGATCTATACTACTGTATTGCTGCAAAATATGTAATCCACTGCTTTTCATCCTCCAGACAGCCCATTATGAATTCAGAGCCCAGTTTTAGCCTAACCAATGCGTTATTAGTTGGAGAAGATATCTTAGACATTTTATAATAAGATCATTTAACAGTTTTTGTACTGTGTTTTTTAATGCATGCGAAACTCATAACATGAATGCATATGACCAAAATCCAATATGTGACATTCTGCTTTTAAATAATATAAATAAACTGACGATCAAGTGATCATAATGAGATTGGTTTGCCTTTTCACAAGTAAAGGTTAAATTAAGTGAGATAATACCTTCAAAATACAAGTTTCAGAAATGAAAATGAATGGAAAAGGTTGTTGGATTTTCCTTATTGTTAACAAAGCCAATAACAGTGTGAGTCCATTCTCTTTCTGACAGAAATCCAGAGCCGCTTGGTTCCTATTGAAGTCCTAATACAGGTCACACATTTATACTGTCCGTGCACAGTAGTTTTTTAAGAAAGTGTGTGAGTACATACAATATTGCATGTGTTGGGGACATTTGCTGCACTAATAGGCAGTAGACAGTGTTTGTTGGATTGTTGGATCTAAAAATAAACTGAAGTGGTAATGGATGTTATATTGAAGCAAAAATGCACCCAATTTGTCACTGGTCAGACCATGGTGGCTTATTGATGTATTTCCTTGGAGGTTAATGGCACAGTGAAGTAAGCTTTAGCTTTAGGCTGCAAAGTCAAAACTAAGTCTGATCAATCAATTGCAGATTTTGGTCTTTTTGGGGTGCATAAATATAAACACAGTAAGTCGTACAGTGACATACACTTGAGATGCAATGTTTCATGCTACTGATTTATTTTTGCTACTGAACCTTTTGCACTATTCAAGAGTTCTTCATAAGTTAAAAGACAATGTAGTATCTGCTCATGTAACAACCTTATGTCAATAGCATTAATACCCAACATGTTATTCAGACATCAACCTTCCCCGTTCCATAGTCCTCTGTGTAATCCTCTTGTGTTCAGGAAACTTAATCAGAACCCTGAATCCACTATTTTACACTATAAGACATTGCATCTTGACTTTGAAGTCAAGGGCCTCTGTCAATGACTTTGTATCTGAAGCTTTTTGTGCTAAGGATGTAACTCTTGGAAGTCCTCAGTCACTGGCTCGGAGAGGGAATACAGTCCCCCTATAGGGATTGAGCCAACCACCTTATTAATTAGCCTTTGCAGCTTTAGGCCAACCTGCTAACCCATTTAATGAGTAAATAATTGCTTCCTAGGTCTTATGTCATCATGTCTTTTATTAATATGGAAACTTATCTCAAAATTACTCTTCAACCCTCGGAGTGCCAAAACGAATTTGGAGCAGAGGAGAATGTGGCCTGAAGATCTTGCTTTGGGCTATACATCTTGGAGGATTGGTTCCAAAATAAGATAATTTGGGATTTGATTCCTTAAGGATTTTTAGGAATTGTCAAAGACTTTTTGACAAGGGATTGTTATCAAATAATTGGAAAAGTACATCGAATTTTGAATATCTTTCTAGAACTTCTACAAACAGATACATGAAACATTTCCCATTCAGTTGTTCACACATACTGTATCTTGTTTTCACTATCAAACTGCGCCATTGAGCCTAATTGTTCATCACTAAAAACTGTTACCAATAAAAATGAACGTACAGATGTTGCATGCACAGTGATACAGGGAGGCTTTATCAGTCCCCAGGGTCAAATATCAGGGACAGCAGAGAAAATTAGGTAGTTCTTGTCAGTTATATCATTTTACATGTTCATGTACATTTGACCAATTCTCTAAGGTCTAATGGTCCTTTGCTAAGCGACTAATAACCATCCCTCTTTTCACTGCAAATCAATAACTTGTCCCTCTTGGTCTACAGCCGCCTCGAGATTGATGTACAAATCAATGGAGGTTTTTCATGAAGTTGATGTCTTTGCTGCACTGCACTGGTGATGTCATTTGGTCATTGTGTCAGCGTTGAACTGTGTTCCTCTTCAGTTAATCATGCCATGGTAGACTGCGCTTCTGCTCTACACTCATCTACAATGGTAGGTTAGGTTGTTTTGGATGACTGTAAACAGAAAATGTGTAGTGTGGGAAGTTGTTCAACTGAGTGCTGTAATATGTATATTCTTATGGCCTTGCTTTTTCTTTTTTTTCAGTTCATTGGTATAAAAGGAGACTTGAAGGGAATAAAAGAGTGGCCTATATTTTCAGTTCAGTGCGATTTGTGGCAACTGTGTTGAAAGTTATTATGCATACAGCAGTTTAAGTTGTTATAAAATACTGGTTACTTAACAAATAAATGTAAGATTTATGGGCTAAATACTGAGTTTCTACTCTACGTCGGCAATAGTGTGACCTCCTTTCTCTTTATGGGAAATGTGTGAAAGTCCTAAATGTTGTTGGTGGTGAATCTGTTTGAATCATCGTCTGGCCTCATAAAATCTACATTTCATTCAACGGGGTTGTAAATAACCTACTTGGATGACATTGTGCTGGAAAATGTGCTAATTAGCAAGAACAATGCTTGCATTGGTGGTGTAAAAGCATCTTATCCTTTTCCTCTAAAGCGTAACGTTTGTCTTTAATGTGTCCGGATTCAGTCTCTAACATTGTAAAGGTTAGGGAATTATTTATTAAGTGTTTGTGACTACTAATGCCAGAAAGTCCATTTAATTCAGTTTGGTAAATGATGTGAGAAGGAAAAACATGATCTCACGAGATGAGGAATCCTTTGAATTGTATGATAAAGAATATGTTTTTTTGCGGGGGTTGTAAAGGAAAAAAGATGTGAAAAACAAAGGTAACCAATTCTATAACACAACTATAAACTCTATTTAGACTTTATAGTTATGTGATTCACTTTTAAATGTGTAACTTTCACCTGTGGAGTCATAGACCTGGGACAATCCATCCAAAATTGAACAACTTTTTGACCTCACGCCTAGAAAAAACTATTATTAACATGATAACCTAATTGTGAGTGTTAAAACGTGGTTTGGTTGACCAGAATGATGATCATTAAGGATACCCAGCCCTCAAAGTTACCAAAATTCAACAAAGATACTCGAGATACTTAAAGACACCGCTCCGTCATGGCAGCATCACATCCAGTTGTGGCTGATTCGAATGAATGGAGAGAGAAAATAACTCTTAGAGCGTGATGATTTAAAAATGGTCTGTTGAAATGTTTATAGTGGGAAGGTGATTGAGAAAAATATATATGTTGATTTACAAACGCATCTTTCCTAAAATAAAACTCGATAGGAGGAAGTATTTTCCCCGGGCGCCGTACATAATGGCAGCCCACTGCTCCTAACACTAGGATGGGTCAAATGCAGAGACCGCATTTCGTTGTCCTAGTACTTGTACTCTGTGCAATGACAATAAAGTTGAATCTTCTATCTTCTATTTTTGAGCCAAATGACATCACGTAACTCGAAAGGAGTTGAACTACTACCATTTGGCAGCTCAGCAAATATGCTTCAATGCCGAACATGGTTTCTGGGGACTTGGCTTGGGCACATTTCAAATGTGGGTCCAACTTTGAGGCCTGTGGATCTTGAAATGTTGCACATTTCAGTTGATCAAACCACTCTTATTGGTAAAAATGTAGGAAAAAATGCTCACAAACAAAAGTGTTGTGGCCAGAAAGTGATTGATTTGTGACGGAAAGCCCCAGCTATTATTTTCTACAAGCCCTAGTATCAAATCTAACTATGAGTGACAAAGCATTACACACACACAAATACACTTGAGGCTTTGTATTCTGAGCCCTGAGCACATATGACAGTGTACAGGTAGTGATAATAATTTAACAGGAAAGCTGTTGACAAGCTACAGTGTGTCTGTGGACAGTTCTGAAAAGTAGAAAATGCACTTTCGCTGCTATTCATGCTGATGTCTAACAGCTGCTTTCTGACTGGCTGGTTATGAGACTATTTGTCAAGACTCCTGACAACTTAGACTAGAAATTCTGCGATACAGGAATGTAAGTGTCAGTCTTTTTAAAGTAGACAGACAGCAATAGGTCAAGATGTCGTTCTAAAGACTGAATGAATACCTGTGGGTGTCAAATAGTTTTGTTCTGAGTGATGGACAGCAATATTTCTCTTTTGGGAGAAAAACCACTTGTATGACAGGCACAGTTGAAGGATTTCTCAAATGTGAGGATGTGCTGCTTTTTTCTGTTTTAAATCATTATTGTTATAGTTGTCAAAGAATTCAATCATCAAATAATTTAGTTTTTCCTCAGTCAAACTAAATTAAACATTTTGTGAAATGTGCCAATTTGCTTTCTTGCAGAGAGTAAGATGATTAGATCTTTACGTCTCTTCTGTCGGCGAGGTATATGGATAATGTGAATCGAACAGATAACTTGTGTTGTAATGAGACTGGAAACTGAGAGCAAACCACTTTAGTTCGGCTCTGTCCAAAAGTAATAGTCTAAGTAATACAAAGAATACTTTTCAATATCTCATTTGTTGAACGCAAACACAAGTCAAAATGTAAAACTGACAAATTGCCAAATGACAATATATGGCTAATTATGTCTTCCCTGGAGACCAGCATAGAAATAGTCCTCCTATAGGGCGGTGGTGGCTAAGTAGGGACTTTGCTTGGGAACTGGAAGGTCACCAGTTCAAGTCCCGGAATGACCTTTGCTACCGAGGTGTCCATGAAGAAGGCAACGTTCCCTACTCTGCTCCCCGGGCTCCGCACATATGGCAGCCCACTGCTCCTAATACTAGGATGCAGAATGTAAATGTCCCCTCTGTGGGACAATTAAAGTTTCCTTCCTTCTGCGTTCCAGTGTTTGTGCCAAAAATAAGTAAGTCTGCTGAATTTTCCTATAAACATTTTAACTTAGGCACTTGGAAGTCTCTTGGTCCAATTTTTCTGGAGACGTTGTAGTCTGAAGCAGACTTACTTAATTAGGAGAAATAAGATTTAAAAATGTATCATTATTCCCAGCCTGTGTGTTTATTATGCCTATATACAGCTCCGGAAAAATCTTAAATCTTTATCTCTGCATGTATGACAGCCATTCCAGTGTGTGTTGAATTCCAACACAGAGAAAAATGGTCAATAGTTTATAGAATACAATAAGAAAAAAATCATTTTACAAAGACATACTTATAAATAATAAAACAAGAGAAAATGATAATGCTGAAGTGGTCTCTTAATTGTTTCCCCGGCTTTATATAAAGGTCTTTGGGTAGAAGGGCAAGTGATGCATGTCATTGTCTTCTTTTCAGAAATTGTAGCTTTAAATTAATTATTGATTTGATTTTCATTGTCGGAATTTTCTTTACAGAGCTCTCACCATCAGAGTCTTGATTGTGTTGAACAATAAATGTTTTTTTCTTTTGACGGCATCAATGTAACCCCCTTTTGACCGTGAGACATTTTTCACAGATAAAAGCCAAGGAAAAACACATGTTATTTGTTGTATTGTGCACTAGCCTGAAGAACGAACTAATGCATCCTTTAATGGAATATCATTCTTATCTACACTGAAAATATAATGGCTCAAATATCATATTTCATAGTATTTTCTCAGTTCACAGACTGTTTAGAAACACTTGGGTTGGAACATTTAACACATTTAAAGTAATCAAATCAAACTCAGTATCTTCTGAGCACTGGCCACTGTTACCACTGCTTCCTAGAACACAACCAGTTCAATTGAAGTTAATTAAAATGAATGTAGCCGGATTTATTTGGACGATTGAGACAAATAACCAATCTGTGCTCCGCAATTGAATTGTTTTGTTGGCAATGGAGCTTCCAATCAGGGTTGGACACCTTTCCTCTCCCTGCTGACTCTAGATACCAAAAGACAATGTACACTCATTTACTTAGTAAAGATTTTTTTAGCCATGTTGATTTCCAAATTCAATTTAAGGCCAATTTCTTGCAAAGCTTAAGAAAAGGTCCTCTGGAGTGCTGACAGTCCCTGTTTTGATCATTGTTTTCTTTCAGGTTGGAGAGAGAATTATTGATTTGGATTCAGTTAAAGCTGTTGTGAAGGCGAGAGGTCCATTTGTTGAAACTCGCTGGCGTGCGTCACTCCAGATAATGAGGAAGCATAATGAATCATGTTAACTCTGCATTCCCTCCTCATCAAAGTCTTCAGCGACAGCACTTTGATTGGCACCTGTCTCCCAATCAATGGCAGTGACTACTATTTATGCCTCGCCATCTGTTTTATTGTCCAGCAGTATGCGTGTTTGAATTAGTGGGAATAAGCTATGATAATTCCCTTCCTCTGTTATTTTTTTTTCTGACAGTTTAAGGAGCTAAATAAGCATATTTTGCAGAGTTGGGATATGTCATTTCTATTTCTCCACACTGAAGAAATAGTGTCACGTCAGAGGGAGCACAGAGATAGATGTTTGTTTCTGCCTGTGAGCTTTATTACCTACATTCATCTTCCACAAATACAATATCTCAGTGGTCAAATCACAATGAACTTGTTTGCACAAATAAGCTCAAATGCATTTCTAAAGAGGTGTTTTATTGTTGCATGAACCAGGATGATGTGGCAGATGAAACGGATGAGTTAGTCCTCCCATGAGGGGATATCCCTTAGATCTTTAATTAGGGCAAGAGAAGACAGGAAAATGTAATCAATCCTCTTACTCTGGGGTTTTTGTACTGAGAATATATGCAATAATGTATATCCCCACGGGACAGTATTTTCATCAATATTCTATTAAACAAAGCCTTTTCTGTAATCACAGATATCCGTAGGAAATTTAACATGTTTTAAGAACTGAACCAGTATTAATATTTGGGCAACGTCTTCAATTAATTTGATCACACTTGATGATTACGATCAAAATGATGATGAATATTTGTATTATAATAGCTTTAATAACTGGCTTACAAACCTAGAATAGCTGTATTTCCTCACATTGTTATACAGCGCAACTAAGGTACATTTTTAGTTTGGGAAAGGATACCAAGGTTACAAAAGCACTTGCTGTTTATCGGGATACAGCGAGGATGTGTTTTAGTCCTAATTACTGTGCGCGCAGGATTGAAGCTGCCATTTATGCCACAAGACATTTGGGATAAGTTTAATTTATGGAGTACAGAGAGAACTGATGCTCTGACACAAGCAGCAGGGGGTCTTTGAAAGCAGGCGGCATTTTGCCGTGGAAGGGCTTTGAACATCTCTTCCCAAAGCGGCACAGGAATCAAAAGCAAAGGCTAATGCGCCTTATACACCACAGTGTTCCATATCCAAAAATTGTCTCCAACTATTCATTATTCATAACAAATCCTTGTTATGTTAGGTGCATGTCTTACATGGCAACAGGACTTTCCTTGTGATTTTTTTTTTACTGTGAGATGGAGGTTCGCTGTCACACATACATGTCACTAAACAACTATACAAGTAGTGCTCCAGATTTGCATGGATTTAGTGGTTGAGCTTATTTTAGCTGCCAAGCTGAAAAGTGTTTCTGTTGTGCTGTTTTCAGCTCGGTGCTGTTTGACCCTCTGCTAGCCCCCCGCAGAGCAACAAAGATGTTGTTGTTCTTGTAAGATACTCACAGCAGCTAATTAGAGAGAGTGTAAGATTGGAAAGAACCAATAACATTGCCATAGGTAGTTAAATGCAAAAAAAAAGGAAATCATGTCCGCTTTTAGTCGACTTGTAAACAATATCTACTTCAAAGAATTTCCACAGATATAAACCAAAGAAAATGCTGTGCGAGTCAAAGTGAGTGTGACAGAACTCTCACAAAGATGAAGTAAATTGATAGAGATCAAGCATATGATACTGAGCTACTTCTACCTGATGTTAACACTAATGAGGACTCCCATGTGGAGGAATATCTCAGAGGAGGAAAGTTTGCACATGTAAACACTTGCCTAAGTGCACGATCAGCCACTAGATCTCTGTAATCATGGGAATTTCATATAAGCATATGTCTGCCCTCACTATGTTCAAAATGTTTAGTTTCGACACAGCATGGGACTTCATTGGTTGTTAATATTGGTGGCAAGCTCTGAACGCAGGCTTAGTAAGCTTTCATTTAAATAGTAATTACAGTAACTTGAGACCAAACTTGTGTTATACTATCTCACGATTCTAGGATACATCCTTCCGATGGACAAAATGACTGCTGATGGCATCAGCTTCAATTATCTCCCCAGTAATGGAGAGAAACAAATTGAATAGCTGTGTAAATGAAACTGCGAGCAAGCCTTATGATCTGTGAAATTCCAAATGTAGCCTTGCGGGGTGCAGCTGGTAACTGTCTTTATCTGGATGAGCCTGAGGAGTTAAATAAACTTCATTAAGCCTTTTTTTTCACTTCTACATGTGCTGAATACCGCTGAAAGTTACAAGCTGCACACTTTACCCTAACATAAAATCTGTGCCTTAGTTAACATAAAACAAGAATCTGTATTAAAATGTGTTTTCCCCTTGGCCAATTTCAGTTCTCTTTGTATTGCTTGAGAATATGTTTGGATAAAATGAGCTTAAAGTAGCCTTCCTCCAATTTTTGGGCGTTGGCATCATGCCTGGTAGCCACATTCTTGGTGTGTTCAGCGGTGTTGTAGTTTGTTTAGATTTGTATTGTTTCAGAGAAACAAAAACACATGTATTGTCTTTCTCTAATGAATGGCAATGAGGTCATGTGTCACTGTACATTACATTTCTAATTAAGTGTGGTGAATTCTGAACTGCACTGCTATAGGCTATTACTAGAACATGACTGGGCATGCACTGGTGCCATTAAATGACTAAACATGATTCACTAATAATTCTCGTTTCCTATTCAGTGTGACAACTTGTAGATAATTTGAGTGTAACGTTATCATTTGGCATAGGCACAAGTTATACAACAACGTTCCAACATTTATTTGTTTTCAGACCAGGTTTCACAAGTTAAAATGTAATTTAAAAAGCAATACCACAATGTTACATGGATTAGTGTACATATTATTATATTACACTTCCTTAAGAAATAGTCAGCTAAGGTTAACAGTAAATGTGAGAGCTTTGACATCAGTGACTGTGTATGTCGTGCCTCTACTGTGACATGATTACCTGCTTTATCTCTTTTCACCCTCTGTCTGAAACCAGATTCTGGTCTGTTCTGACTTGTTAAGCAGTAAGACTATCATGTTCAATGTGTTGGAGCGCCAGCCAATAGAGGCAATAGTGTTACAAACTGATGTCACTATGTTACGGAAGTAAACGTAGGAGTCCATTGGAGGCGAGTGAAGAAGTGTGGAGAGAAACTACCTTTGGAAGGAACTCTCAGGTTTTAGACTTTGCAGACCATTTACATGCACACAAAACTAAATAACACACTACAGGAAAGGGAAAACCCCAAAAAGCACAAGAGGACCTCTTTAAGGTGACGTGTCCATCAGTGAATTCTGTATGAATAAAACAAATCAATAATTATGTAGATGAAAGGTGGAAGTCCAAGCCCAAACACGTATTTAACATTTCATGTAAAAGGTTGCTATTAATCATTTTAAGCTAAACTCTGTCAAATGAAAGCAGCTGTGGATTCAACACCCTTTTTATATGTTTTTATAAAATATTAATCACTTCTCTCTTTTTAGCTCTTTGTTTGCTGCTTTTACTTTACCGTTTTTTTTAGCATGATATAGCACAAACTATAACAACATACAGTAACTTTGCCCAGGAAGGCAGCTTATCTCATTTTTCATTTCTATTCTACCTGTCACAAAGTGAGGTTTCCAGTCAAGTCTCCTTCAGTAAGGAAGGTACCTTCAATATGACATGGATCTACAGAGTCTAACTTTTTATGTATTTCATTTTGACAGAAATAACTTCAGCTTTTCCTTCACTCACCAGTAATCTGCACCCTTAAATCAAGCGGCATTTCACCTTTAAGATACTTTTCTACAAGTTTCATTTTGAAGCATATTGTATATACACTACAAGCCCTTGGGCATCTATGAGTGGCGGAGTATTTTTATCTGAATGTGGTTCCCGTGGGGAGTGAGACTGCTGAACGCCCACACAGCCTCGCTGACAGCCTTCAAACTAAGCAACAGCACTGAAGCCAAGATGTGCTACCTCACTTTGTGTCTTTGCAACAAACCTGCTTTGACGTTCTTATGGCAAATGAATGCCCTCATGCAAACACACATCCCCACACACACTCATTCAGTGACATCAAGACTTTGCTGATGGTGCGCCCGAAAACCAAAACTGCTGAGAAGTGACCCTGACTGCGCCCTTGTCAACAACGCGGGGTAACAAGTGAATGGAAATTGGTTTTACCTGAGTCAGGTAATCATTGCTAAATGAATTTTCATCTGAGCCAAGGGTATAAGTGGGATAAATATATATCTCTGAGATGAATACAAATGTCACTTATGTAATGAAAGGCAGGCTGGTTATTGATTTTGGAGGTTACACTCTGCATGCTTTTCATCACGGTTCTGCTCTACATTAGAACGATGAGTTTTCCATTTGGCAGGTGTTTATCTGGAACTGTCAACAATTATCGGAACAACATTTTAATGTTTTGTTGTTTGTCTCCGGTCCTGCAGGTCCTCTCGTCCGGTGCAGATATGCAAATGATTTTTGTTTCATGCATGCATAATGAGCTTGAATGTGAATGTTGCCACCATGTTGATTTTCTCGCAAACCTTGTTCTTGTGCACTGTCATCAAGATAGCAGACACCCATCATCTCCATTATCATCATCATCATCTCCACTGTCATCATCTGCATTCTAATCATCATTATAATCAGATATCATAATTATTACCATTGCGACTGTACGGATGGCACAATCATTTCTATTGTCAGGCGTTAATAAAGTGGCAGTGATTCATTTCTCCATTGCTCTGACTGTGTTCATTACGCCTCAATAACAGATGGACGCTGTTAACTGCACACGTCTGACGACTGCTGAAGTGTCGGCTTCAGCACACGGAGCAGCTGGGAGGACATGGCCCGTGTTTCAGAGCCGGTCCGTGCTCTTCAATAATTCAACCCTTCCAGCTGTCTCATATCAGACCCAAAGCTCCACGGCGTCCAAAATCACATCACAGCTCTACCCAGGCACTGCAGTGGACCAGTTCTTAAGTGGACCCTTGAACCAATATTGTTACTTTAAAATCTATGTCTCAAACTCTCCTTTTCACTGCATAATCGCTTCACCTCGACCTTTTATACAAAAGATAGTTTCTCATAGTCTCCACTCAGTTAAACTCTTTTTCTCTAGGAATTGAAGACATTTCCTTTTCTTTCCACTCAAGGCAGACTTTTTTTTGTTCCGAAAGATATCTTTAATTATTGGCTGATACCCTGAAGGAGTGGTTAAAGACCCTTGAATTTATTTGGTCTCCTATAGGGCTTCCTGGAGGAAGAGAATGGATCTATGGATGTGGCATCCTGGTGAGATGAAAGTCTAATTATCTCTCAAGAAAGCGAGTGGAAAGGCTTTTTAATTAGGACCCGACTGAATCTGCGCACTGAGAATTTGTACATTGTGATGGATGGTGTGTGCATCTCCTTAGTGACTGCAGACAGAATAATAATCTGACAAAGGGGAGTGAACTGTGTAGAGCAGGGTGGCAAATGAAAAAGAAACCGTGGGGAGGACAGTGTTCCGGGGAGGAGGGGGAAACTTAAAGTGGGGTTGAAGGGGGAATTGAAGGGGTGTACTCTGGAGTATAAAGGTTGTGGCAAGAGTTAGGGAGCTGTGTGAGGCCTGATCACATGATTCCCGAGGCAGACGGCAGTCAAGCAGAAGGCTAAGAGTTGGAGAAAGAGCGATTATGATGAGAGGAGTAAATAAGACGAAGATGTAAGAAACGATTACAGAGAAAGAGGGAGCAACAGAGCCCCGAGCAGTAGCCATGATTGGTTGCATTCCCAGCTTAAAGCCGATTGGTTAGCCTTCCCCACACTCCCCTCTCTTTGGCTCTTACCTCCCCTCTCATCTCAGCAGGGGGTCCCACAGTCGCCAAGCCCTCTTAATGCTCCCCCTCCACTCTCCTGCTGTGTGGCTTGCATGCAGAATATATAATCACTATATAATCATAATCAATGTCTTTGCATGTGTAGGATGAGAATAATAGCCGCTGGTTGATTTTTCATGATTCTTTGTATTCTGTTTTTACGCAGTTCAATAAAAGACAATACTTACTATTTATGTGAAGAACCTGTGCAACAGCCTCGTGAGTATATTTACCAGGAAATATGGAGCACACTATAACGTGATTATGTCTGTGCTAACTCGATTAAAGGCTTGAAAGAGTGGATGTGAGCTCTTGGTACATTAGGTGTGCCTCAAAATTGGAAAGCTTTTGGAATACAGCCTCCCTTTTATGTATTCAAGGCAGCTGAGAAAAGATTCTGATATTCATTTATTCAAAAATAAACACGCGGTTCACTGTCAAACCAGCAGCATATTGATTCCACTTCCGTAGGTTCGGAAATAATTGTCCTGTTTTTTTTTTTTTTATTCCTCCTCATCTCACTCATTTAAACTGTTTAATAACTTCAACACAACCCCCTCACCTGTACATACAGCAGCAGGCAATCATCTTGCTTGATTGATAATTGACAAAATTGACTGAATAAATGAACCTTCCCGATACTTCAGGGACACAGCTGCCGTGTTAACCAAGCCACCGTGTCTTATTATTAACACTCATGGCTGTGTTAGCATCGTGTTTTTAATTTTACATCTTTGTCGCAGGTGGGGAAACAAATATGCATGCGCCAACAGAGCTGACTTCTCGAAAAGGCCAAATTATTTCCTAATAAATGTCAGGTTTTGGATCAACAACAACCTCAAATTGTGAAGTTTGGATGAGTGGGAGGTGTATATTTCCACTTCACCGCGTGCATCGATGCAACAAATTATACAGGTGGCTCATCTGCTACAACACCCCACTGTGAACAGACTGGGCAGCATTTATGGCAGTAGCTGTGAAGTAAGTGTTGGGCCCCTCGGGGGAATTGAGGGGGTGATGGGTCCTTTGGGTGTTAGGATGATTAATGGAACATAAAAACTCATGTAATCTAATCAGGAAATGTTTTATCATGTGTAATTGTTCTGATTCCTTTTTTTATTTTGAACTAATGAACATTGTTCAGCCTCCAGGCTTCCTTTTGAAAGGTGATTAAATTGAAAAAAAAGATCCCTTCTTTTAGGACAAGGTTGCCATGGATTCGTTGTTTGTAGGAGTCTTATATTTATTCCCTCTAAGCCCAAAACAACAAACACTTTTACAGACCGAAGCTTACTGTGAAACCTGGCTAACTAGAGACTTCAGACTGTTGCCTCTACATCCTAATCACAACTCATTCACTCGGCTCTCTAATTCCCTTGCGAGGACACTGTGACCTGCGTATAGCTGTACAACTCCTCTGAACTCTTGCTAAGATTGGATTAGTAGGATTCACTCTGTCACGACTCCCTTTGATGATGAGTAACAAGACCGTCTCGAGTTTCATTTACCATCAAAGAGACTGAGCCTATATTTTTCCGACTGTAGTTTTTATCAGCAAAACTTCACAATGAAAGATTACTCATTTCGTTTTTGTCATTTACAACCACATCATTTGTCTTTTAAGCCTTAAATAATTCAGATTTCCTGGGAATTAGTTTGTCCCCGAACAAGGCTTTTGACCCCTCTGCTGCTCAACGACAATGTGCAGTAATTAGGAAGTGCCACAATACTGAAGAGCACTGATGGTAGGGGTGACTGTGGCGCAAGGGCTAAATGGGCGTCAACTAATAATAGGGTCAGCGGTCTGATCCCTATCCCCTTTGCAGTCAAGATGTCGAGGTGTCCTTGGGCAAGAACCTTTACTTCAAATTGCTCCCATAGGGGAGTCTTTGTATAGTGTATGCAAGTCACAGTAGTAAATAATAGTTGTCATTTTTATTTTGTATGTAATGTAATGGTGGTTTAGCAAGTCCAAAGCATGTGATGTGTATTTGATGAGTTACTTTGAAAATATATAGTTAAAGTGAATAAAACAACCCAAATTTGAATGGTATCGCTTAGGAAATGTGTGTTTGTGCAGACGAACCCTTTATTGGAATGTATTTTGAATCATGTCCATCTGGTAGTTACATGTTACATGCCACACTGGACATGATCTAACATACTTATATGACAAAAAGACAAAATAATCTAAGATTTGTGCATTATAGTGTCTAAAAACTTTAACTAAACTATTCCCAGTAAAAAGCTAGAGGTATGGTGCTCCATTTTTTAAAGTACTGGGTAATACTTTTTACAACAGTTTCCTGCAACTCCAGAGCACCACAGAAAATGTTGTTAAAGTTGCAGAGCATGCAAAACGATAAACTCATACAGAATGATTGGGATTTGTATAATTGATTGAGATTGCAATCAATAGCCAAGGGAAATGCCCAAATACCTTGGCTGACCAATCACATGGTTCACTGGCCTTCAAAAGTTAAATTCTGTTAACTGTGTGGTCAGGATGTTTTCTATTCATGTGCACTTAAAGGTTTTGAAGACCAGTGTGTTATCTGTCCAGCACATTCCTCTAAGAGGCTATGCCACATTTGGCCTGGAGTTTGGATTAAGCTTTTGTCCAATGAGTGTGCTCTTGAGTGGAAGTGGAGATACACTGGTCTGCTGTGGCGAATGGGGCAACACCTGACATATGGTGGTGGGAAAGTGGCAGGGATGGATGGGTAACTTGTTCAAGGCGGCAACAAACTGATGTCTGTGTCTACAGCAGAGGATGGCAAATTGAGAACAGACATGAGACCTGGTTCACTCAGGCCAAGCCGTCGTCTGGCCGTGATGAGTAGGTTCAACCCTCATCCATCTCAGTGAGGCGCACTCCATGACACTTTGGACCTGTGCTTCATGCATCGTGACATGGCTCTTGATGTTCAATTTAGCAGCCCTTCTTCTCAAATGTCCTTCTTTCTGACCTGCCCTTATGGAGCTGAAGCAAGCCAGATATACCTGGGGAAAAAAACACACCAGTCATAAAACATTAAGTACAAAGTTCAGCTGTGATCATCCAGGAGAAAATCTTTCTCCTGCTCAAATGCAAGGTGCAGGCATAAGGATGGCTGGTAATAGAGACAGCTCATTAGGTATACAAGGAGCATTATGTCCTATGCACTTCTGGTTGCCAAGCAACTAAATGGGGGGGAAACAATGTTGAAAGTAATAAAAAGCCACAGAAAGTATAGCTCTTTGCTTGTGTTTTTCGTGAAGAGGAGAGTGGAAAGCCGATTGCACGCGGTTCTTTCCATTCCCTCAGGTGAATGTTAGAAGTGTATCCCTCAAGCTCAGTCTATAACCGCCCAGGTAAAGGCAAGTACATTGTCAGAAATAATTGCTAATTAAAACTAAATTAGCTCCATTAAATACTTTCAAGTGCCCTGCGGAAGAAAAATGCCAGTAGATAAGAGGAGGTAGAAATAAGTACAGAATCAGCAGGAGCAAAGGGCACTTCAGAATCAAAAGCAAGTATACATAATTGACAGAAAGCAGCCGAAGATTGTAAAGATAGACAATTTAAAATAAATTATAATGATAGATACAACAATCAATAATTTATAATGTGTGTACATGCACAACTAAAGAACATCAAACGGGGCTTCAGTATTGTACCTTAAGTAAAATTGAACTAGTTATACTGATTGATACATCATCATTAAGTGCATAATATTTTGTGCTGCAAAAGTAGGGAAGTGGAATTATAAAATGACAGTAAAAAACACCGCACAACTAAAGAACTAAAGTATCCCAGAAAGGCCCCTATTTCAATGATAAATGCACCTGACGTCTAATTTAACAATTTAGTATACTGCCTGTTATATAATATGTATCACTATACTTCGGAGAATTAGGGCAGTGACAGTATAAACGTTGCAGAAAAAACCATTACACATCTAAGAAAGAAGTACCATAAAATAGTACTTAAAAACGGTACCTGTTTATGTACATAACTCATTCAGAATCAGAACACCTTTATTGGTCCCACAGAGGGGACATTTTTTATTTGTACAGCAGAAAGAGCCAAAGACAGCTTAATATTACACCCAAGATACACAATATACAAAATACACACAAATAAATCTCAGAAACAGTTCTGAGGTATAGCAGCCAGGTATATATTGCACAGTTATTAACACAACAAGGGGGTGTTATAGTCAGTGTTGTTATATGTGTGGGGATCTACCGGGGGCCATGATGGTTATACAGTCTGACCGCTGCAGGAAGGAAGGACCTCATTTCCTACATTGTCAATACATATAACTTTTCCTTCCCTTCTGACACACCTCCTGACACACAAACACACAGACAGACAAACACACTAACAAAATACACACAAACACACTGACCGGAAATGACCATCAGTCTGAGGCTACAATGAGTGTAGCTGGAACCAGATTAAAATGAACTCCACTGTTTACGACATGGTTTGTTGACTCGCTGATTTCCTGTGTACCGGTCCAGAGGAGTCAGCCATTTCACGGACTATTTCTCTCTCTCCCACAACGAAATGGTGACATTGTGCTTTGTCATTGTGCCACCATTCATAGCTTAGTAGGCCTCCTGACAAATTAACCCACAGCCCGAGAGTCACTCAGCCTTGTCACTGCCATGAATTTATCATGAGAAGTGTCAGTCGGTCGAGCATACTCACCAGCATAGTTGCTGCTGATTTACCTTCTCCTCTCAGCGCTAAGAACAAGTGCGTCCCACATAAAGAGCAGCACAAATATGATAAAGCTGCGCACGTCTTTCCTGCTTAAGTGCTCATTAACTGACCATATACAGGTGCATTTAAAGCATTACTTCACCAGGCATCTTATAATGTTGCCCCTTTTCCCATTTAGTATGTCACTGCAATGTGAATTTCTCTGTACAAGAAAAAGAAACAGATAATGCTTATTTTTTTCCTCCACTTTTTCTCAGGAGGGAAATACATTATGTGTCAGGAGAGGGATGATTAAGGCCGGGAGTGGAGACATGAAGTCTTATTAAGTAATGTTATTTCAGGTCACAGCAGATATTAACGTAGGAATATGCTCTTGTATGCAACATTTATGCTACAGTGGCTTAAGTATTTTAACGATTGGAAAAAGTACTTCTCTGTCACATCAAAAAGAAGTTTAGTTTCTTTAATATATTTTCAATGGGTATTTAAAATTGTGAAAAACATGTTCAAATAAACACAAGGAAACTCAGAGCTCTATATCATAAATAATGACGACTTTATGAGATTGCCTATTTTACCCTCAGGGATTATGATTTGCTATGATTGGAACATCTTTGCCTTTATACTTTAGTAATCCATCTGCTGTTGTTTGCATACAGTAGGTACACTTGCACAATAGGACGAGATGCAGGAACATGGGTACCTGTTGTTTAAGAAAAGGACAACCCTTGTGGTCTGGGGGTTGGAATTGCAACAACTTGGTCAAAAGAAAATCCCCTGTCGCACCCATTATTTCAACAAAACTATAGATACCTTAGTCCCTGAATGATTATATGATACACGATACTCTGACCAGAGGTTGTAGCTGGCCCAACTTACTTAAAAAAAGACCTTTATACTAAAACCTTTAATCAAAATCATCAAAATATATGAACATACTAATGAATATTATAACACTGAAATACATGAATACATGAGACCGGGTTAACACTAGGGTTAGGGTTTGATTTTTAACAATAATTACCTTTTTGAAAACATATTAAAACCATTTTCTTTCTGATTTGCTGAAAGGCGTCACATAAAAGGACACCTCTAACAAAGACTTTCTGAAGCGCTGTGTAAGGTGTATCACATTTCATGTAACCATAGCAATACATCTTCTTGATGTTGTGTACCGGATATTTTTTTAAATCACTAAATGAATACTTTTCAACAAAACCTCCTTTTCTTACTTATTTTCTTCAAGCACACTCATGTCTTGACATACAAAAATTACATTTCCTGACCTCTAACTAGTACGCACCTGATCCGCTGCATACTGGGCAAAACAACCTGTTTCATAAAGCGCAATTATCTTCTATATTAGGACACCTCATGTATAACAAACGTCACAACAGATTAGCTCCCAGAATGCATTAGTGATAATGGATTTATGATAGCAATGTGCCATTTTCTATATGTGGTTTATTCATCTTTTAAATCCAGATTATAACATGCATTATGGTCATGATGGCACTATTTTATACAAACACTACTGCATATGTCACATTTAACCTTACTACAACTGCTGAAATAGCTAGTCTTTGAATTTGGTCATGTTTTAATTGCATTTGATACAGTTCTGTCAAAATGCTTTCAGTTTTGATGAATACTGAGGCAAACAACATGCCAGGCCATGGCTATTAAAAGGCTTTTGAGGAGCTTATCTCAGGGTTTAACAGTCACATTTTGAAGGCCAAACATACGCCTTTACTTTAATACAAAAGAACCGAAAGAAATCGAGACCTTTATTTAGACGGCTCATCTCCTCTCTTTTATCAATCGCTCTGTATCTTTGGAAACACCAGTGGACCCCTGCGAGCTTCACATTCTCCTTTCCCACATGTTAATATTGATCCAAAAGAGATGCATGAGAAATTGATTAATCTATTCAAACAGTGGCTCAGTTCAGAAAATATAAACAAATTAGATGTTCTGCCTCATAAAAAACATTTACTCTGCTTCAGGGGAACACAGATCACAGAAAAGGAACACAGTTCTTTAAATGTTCAGGGTATATACAAGAAGTTTTCAGTCTATACAGTACAGAAATGATGGTAAACATCAGATAATATTCAAACCTTTATGGTCTGGTCTGTGTCTAGCTGGTGAAAACATCTTGTTATCCCTTAAGGCAAGAATGATGTGTTCTATCTAAGATTTGATGGTAGCCAGCCTAATAGATGGGTCTCTATTCAACCTCTTTTAAGAGGAGGAATGAGAGAGCCGATCATCCAATCACTGCAGAGCATTAGATTGAACAAAGTATCATTGCCATGGGAGACCAATCTCAGCTCAATTATATGCACTCCCCGCTGCTTGTGCCCTCTGTAGTGCTCAACCAAGCTGCTGCAAAAGTTCTTCTCATCTTCCAAAGATGTTGAGATAATTATTTTCCCTTAGTTGTCAACTTAAGTTCACAGCTATTTTTAATGCGGCTGTTGATTCATCAGCTGCCCTCAAATGGCTTGTGTTGTCCACCATTTTCCAAAAGATGTCCATCACCATCAAATCTGATCCTTGCTCGCCTTTCCTGAGACATTTGTATTGACAGTTTGTCTTGGGATTTAGAGAGATAAATCAATACCTTGTCAATCATGTGTTTGTGCGAAGGCTTGAGCCCTGAGGGAAGATATTTCGTACACACTCCCAGTCACTTGCATCACTGCAAACAGCAGGTGGAATGCCAAAAGGATTGTATAGGGTTCAGGAATAATTTATTACCCTTGTGACATGTTTTCAGGTGTAGAGATAATTTACGCATCTGTGGCACGAGATCATATGATACAGGATATGGTGATAATGAAGGTCTATGGAATATATATAAATAAACCAAGAATGAACATCAGTCAATAAATGGCTCAAGAGTTTCGAGGGGACTTATAGCAGAGCCACTGGAAGTAACAGAGTAAAAAAAAATGTGTGATGGGTCAAGAAACCGTAAGCCGGAGCTGAAAAAGATATAAATATAATAATCCTACTGGAGAGCCAGCCAGTCAGTCATTTTTGGGATGCTGTGATTGGGCTTTGATGTGGTTTTATATTTTCAGGAGGTGAACAGCATTGGTGGTGGAATTGTTTTACTGCTTCTCTGACCCAGGCTGAATTTTATATCTCTAAATATGTAAGAAATATAATTGGTCCAAGTTTACTTTTTCAACTATGCAAGGTGCTGTTTAGTATAACCACACATTTAAAGGGTGCATTTTATCTCTAGGTTAATACTTGTTCGACATGCTTTCCTGCTAAATTCCTCAATCTGTTTAACTATATCTAGCTGTTTCAGGTTCTGTCTGGCACTTTTAACAGAAATATTTGGGACGCAACAACCTTAAAAACGGATAGCTGTCGCCAAACCAACATCAAATAAAAAGTTGCTAAGAAGTCTAACTGTTGCCCAACGGCCAACAAGTATGTAGACCCACTGCATTACGGGGGCTAACTCTATACCATTAGCCTTAACTTATGCTGTCTACATTATCATAAAAGAGTATTCCTATGTGTTGGTCATTCAAATAGGGAAACCATGAGACTTAATGCTGCATTTCATACATGTCGTCATTATACATTAAAGCAGATTTTTTTTTTTAACTGTCGATCTCCACTTAGCGTCTTTTCAGACAGCATGTGGTGAAAAACATCCAAGTTTTGAATAATGATGAAAAATGAAAAGAGCTTCAGTGTGTGCCCTCTTGACTTTGGTCGTGTATTATTTCTCTTCTTGTTTAAGCTGAACAGCCAATCAGAGTGATTCCTCTCATTGACTGGGTGCGTTTCTGAGCATCAATTATGGACTTTTCTCCATGGACTGAACATGTTGACACGTTCTCAAAATGTAATGGTACATAGACCTGCTTTAAAATCAAAAAATACTTGGCAACTGCCTGTTACAATTGGGTAGCTTTAAGAAGGTATCAGAAAGGTTGGTCATATTATGAGAAAAGAGAAGAATGCAGGTCTTTAAATTATAACCATACTCCCTAACATATCGATATCAATGTAGGGTGTAGCGGTAGGTGATGTAAGGATTTTGCTGTTCACGTTAAGACAGTATTATCATAATAGCTGTTATGAGTTGAAATGTAAGCAGCACTATAGCATGTTAAATCTACTATTTACTCTATTCTTAGTCTGCTGTATTTATCCTGTCCTGTCTTGTTTTTGTTTGGGTTCATTGCCCTTGCACTGTTACTTCGTCACTTATATTTACCAAATGTTATTATATTGTATATTTGTTTGAATTGAAAAATCTCAATAAACAGATTGTTAAAAACAAACAAAGATCTACTATTTAATTAAAAAAATACCATCAGCTGTTGTTAGGTTATAAAAAAAATGATTATTAGCAATTAACATACAGTACAGTCACGACCGCTGCAAAACACTGATCCTGCTCTACCCTGATTTCACACTCAAGCTCACTAATGATTTATCTTAATTATGGAGATAAGCAAATGTAAACAGTGATATAACCATGAATTTATCATCTAACAAGATATCAGTATATGAATACAACTCTCAACTCACACATAAGCTTATCGTAGATGTTCAATGTAATTAACGGTGTTGCACTGACTATTCATTTACTTTGTTAGTTACTACTTAGTGTCATTACTTTAAATTGTGTAATTATGTACACATAATGACATAATTTCATCATATCAGCACAACATGATTCCAAATGATAGTACTTTATCATTGCAAAACAATATCCCCTGCACTTTGGATTTGACCGGTTGCTACGAGAACAGGTAATTTTTTCCCTGTATGAAAACAGAAGCAGTAAAAACAGCTTTGACAGCCTTGTTTGTTTTCGTCACCAAAAATATCCGTCCATTCTGGCACAAGTCACGTAAAATGAAAGTAAACTGTTTACAGACTGCATTGTGAGTATTTTTCAATGGTTATATTCAGCCTGGATTATTTCAACATGGCTGCGGTCTATACAGGCTTAATGAAAACTAAGCAGCAGCGGTGCGGAGTTTATTATCAATGCTCAGACTCTTACTGTGTTGGAAAAACATGTTAATGAAAGCTCTCCCTCACTGGCATTGGCAGAGTGACATACTGTTCTCTAGCTTGGCTGCACCACACAGGATGCTGCACAACAATGTTTTATTTGCACGCACAAGTATATTCTTAAATGAGAGCCTCAGAGCAGAAGAGAGTGTTGTGTGCTGGAGTTTTGAACAGAATGGGAACGACATTTTGAGGAATGATCAGACCTTGTGTACCGCCTCCGTGAATGGAGTTGTTACTTTTGTCAAGGTGTGCGAATGCATGTCTGCAGCGATATGCAACACATGGGGGCCAGGAAATTAATCTTGAATGACTGCGTCTGTAATTGAATCACAGCATTCTTTCGCACTGCTCTCGTTTGCGGAATAATGACGAATAATTGTCGCAGAGAAACTATGTCATTAATGAGTGAAGGGAAGACAAAAAAAACGGGGGGACGCGAAATGTGGGAATGATGAATCTCGATGTGTGCCAGGAAACAGAGATCTTTCTTTCCCCTCTGGTTTGGAAACGATGCCAGCGCTGAACTCTAATGGCCTCCTGTTTGCCTGTCACTGGAAGAGAGAGAGGAAGTTGAATGAGTGGAATTAGATTGCATTTCCCATCCCCTTCATTGTTATTTTTGGTCAAATAACACATTGCTCTTCCACTCACAAGCACGAGCGAAAAGCAGTTGGTGTTTAATCAATTCTTTTGGAAAGGGAGTGAGGAGGGGGGCCTCGCTCTTTGCCTGCCGCTGTGCACAAAATGGAATAAATGTGACATTAGGGACACGGGTATCATTACCTTGATGAATTACGGAAGGTATAACGATTATGGAAATTGTCATCGACTGATCATTCATCTCAATTTATTGCCGCTCAGTGCCACTGTGGCCCTGCAGTCTGAAATGTTATCATGTCAATAGTGCTACGGGCTGTTATCAATGCTTGCTTTGCTCTCACAAATGCAGAGCGCTGTAGGTCTGTTGTATGCCATCCATCGCAATCCAGGGCTCAACAGCGGACCCTCTTGATAGTTCTTAAGGTGAGAGGGGGAGGCTAATTGAAAGATTGACCGGTCAGATTTGTAGAGTGGTCATAGACTGGGAAGAAGATGAAAGGCTATCAATGAAGGGCTCCATGATGAGGAGTTCAATCTGAAAACCATTCTCTCAATTTCACCTGGATTAAAACACCTCTAACAACTCACCGAGGCATGATAATTATGTCTTAAAATAGTTCTGAGGTGATAAAAATGTGTGGGGGGAAAGCAGCTGAGCTTGGAATTATTGATTTATGTCTCCCTGTTTAGTCGTTAAAAATATTAACTCAGCCTAGAGCTTATCGAAAAATTTAAAATCAAACTACAAATTACACACATAGCATTAACACCGTCGTTATGGTAATTATGTCTTTGAAGACAGAGTAATCGTAATATAGCAGCATGCCACAACACACTGAAGTGTGTCCCAAAGAGATCCCTGCAAAGATATTGCTCTGCGCTCGCCTTCGACAATTTCTGGCCACCTCAGGGAGCTTGTTAGTACTCTGCGTGTTTGCAAGTATTATCATAACACACCTACAATAAAAAGAGAGACACGTTTAAGCCCTTTTACTCACGTGACACATCATATTCCCCTTGTTGAGAATGTATATGAATATGATTAAACCCTTGACATTCATAATTTGCAGTGCAGTGGTGAAATTGGTAACCCTCTGAGACAATAAATCATGGTTATGTCAACTGTGCTCATTAGACTTCAATTTATGAAAATTGTGCAGGATATGAAGATCCGCAAAAGGTCCAGACTCAATGAAAGCCTGTGATAGAGCCCCTCTGGAGAGTTTTCTAATCGCTGCAGCAGGAATATGGCCCTGTAATGGAGGACATATCTCTTCATTAGCTCTGTGTTGGAGTACAGTAGCGTTCACTCAGACTTTGATAAACGCAGTGCTGTTTTCTTACCCTGGCACTTTTAGCACACAAAAGTTGCCTACGTTTAACTAAGTCCTTCTCTGAGTGGATGTTATTGCTTATTGCCTTAAGTGCAATAACCAGCCAGGGAGAGTGTAATGGTGTACTTAGCTAGCATTATATCAGAATCACTTTTGCGTGCACGCTGCAAGGTATCTGGCAGTGCAGTTGCTGTTTAGGAAAGACATGTTTTTTTACAACGTGGTCATGTGTGCACTGTCTGAATTCAACCTCTATTTCTGTCCTGCAATCATTTGTGCTACTGATTAGGAGGGTTACAATGTACAGGGCAGACATCTCTGTCAGATAATCACCATGATCTCAAATCGACACATACTTCACTCACAGAGACTAGAAACAATTCCATCAGAGAAGCTGTGTTTTCATCAAACTTCAAATCAGGAAAACTGCACAGGGTCATAACATGATACTGCTGCTCACCTGTGTGTTGTCTCAGCAGAAACATGTTTGTTCCACAGAATATAAAATAGGCCTGTCTCTCGTCTAGCTGACTAAGGGACTGTGGCAAAATGATTAGAAGGGGCTGGGGTGCAGAAAAGAGGGAGGGATTAATTATTTTTGCTGAAGAAAGGGTAGCGTTCCTCCCAGTCAGAGGGGGGAGAAGTACTCAGATCTTGTACTTGAGTAAAAGTAGAAGTACCACAGTGTAGGAATACTCTGTTACAAGCCAAAATCCTGCATTTAAAAGGTTACTCAACTAGAAGTACAAATGTATAGCACCAAAATATACTTAAAGCACCAAAACTAAAAGTACTTATAATGCAAATTTGTCCATTTCATATTAATATATATTAGATGTTTTGATTATAATGACTTGTATACTACAGGGTAGCTTGTGAATTTACTCCAGGTGGAACTAAAGTCTGATTTAAGTGTTGATTATATTTCACATCATTAATCCAAAATCATCAGAGTAACTAAAGGTATTAAATAATTGTAGTGAGCTAAAAGTATACCATTTACCTCTGAATTGCAGAGTAGTAGAAGTACAAAGAAGCATAAAATGGAAATGCTCAAGTAAGGTTTAAGTATCTCAAATTTGTACTCAAGTACGGTACTTGTATTTAGTTACTTCTCACATCTGCCCCCAGTTTAGTATGGGACATTTTGGGGGGATCTTTAGTGGCCAAACTTTAAATCTCCATTTTTCTTTTGTCACTTTTCAATGGAAGATTTCATTAATCTTTACTGTGCATAAACAGAACAGAAATTACAGGGACAGCTTTTGGTTGAACATTTTTTTTCTGGAATTATCCGTAAAAAGGATGCATCTTTTTGCCATGAATTGCTTTTACCTTTTCAAATGTTATTATTTGAAATGAAGTTATTATTTAATGAACTTGATAATGTGTTTACTCATTCAGTAATCCAATGGTGTTGTATTTAAGATATTAAAAGTATTGTTCAGCCTTTCTCAGGAGGGAAGGTATTAAAAAAAGAAATAACAGTCCCTTACATGAGTGAAGAGACTGCAAACAGCTCTTTACCTAATAAAAACTAATATTCATAAGCTTTGAGTCAGGTTTGGAATGATAAATCAACGTTTCACTTCTGCAAAAACACTATTAAATTCTGAGTTTTCACCCATAACAAATCCAGCAAAGTAAAGTTGTTTTTACCCAGATGGAAAACGAAGCAGAGGTGTCTTTTCTGGGGGAGTGTGTTTTTAAACCCAGAGCCAATTAAAAAAACAGCCTCTGGTTCCAAAAGGCATTGTTATCCAACATTTTCGGAGAAGAATTTCTGCACATGTCTCAAAGACAGAGGTGTGGTGATGTGCATTGTTTTGAGAGCATCTCTTGCCACTTTAATTTGAGATAGTTCTCTTTCAATTGGGTGTAAGAGAGCACAGATTTAGAAGAGAAGCAAAAACGCTTTAAAGAATCAAATGGCACTATTATAGTCAGTAAAAAAACTACATACGGTTATCACTGATAACAGCCCCAGTCCCGACAGCTGATTGAAACAGGATGTTGGTGCGAAACACAACACCGGGGATGGTGTAATTCCAATTGAAACCAATTTCATATCAGCGTGGAAGGTTCATTTGATGGAAATTGAAGAAAACACTCAGCCCCAAGTGTTTTAGGGGCCTGTAGTGTTCTTTAATATGAGTGTTCAAGACTGTAAAAAGACAGTGTAATGCAATTTATAATACTAGTTAAAAAAACACTGTGTTAAATCAAAACTTGCTCTGGAAATTAGCCTTGTCATTCCTGATTCAAATCATTTTAAGGAAAAAATAATGGAACTTTGATGAAACCAAGCATATTTCTGTTAAGCGCAATTCCTTTCACATTTAAAATAGTTTTACAAAAAATATATATAATACAATATTGGTAAAACAGCCGATTGTGAATTGGGAAACCGTAATATATATATTTATATATTTTTTTATTTAATCTTTATTTTTTCGCTTTAAAGTCTCCTGATTACTATCATTATGTTGAAATGCTTAAAAATAGCCTGTGAATTTGACAAAAAATGTCCAATATGGAGAAGGGATAACTCCTCAAAAGTAATTTTAGAATTACACTAGAAGATATGTGCAAAACCTATTGCCTAATTCACTTTTAAATAGCCTAAGGTACTATTCATTAATATGAAAGTGGAAATATAAGCACTTACAGTTCACACAAGGACATGAATGATCTCACTCTGCAGCTCAGAAAATGGCAGAACACAATCAAGACAGGAAATTCCCAAGACTTCAAGGCTATATATTAAAAGTTTGAATGTAGGAAGAAGTGTAAGTAGCAAGAACATGCAGTGTTAGGTTTGCTGTACATTTCTGTTGAAGGCTCGTGTATAATAACACTATATTTATTATCGGCAGCTGGTGTTTCCACCTTGTGGGTGTGTGTGTCAGTGTTTGTAAGGGATTGTCAGTGTATGTGTGTTTGTGGACTGATGTTTGTGACCACTACAAGTGTTGCAACTGTGCAAGATGCACTCACAAAACTCACAAATGTCTAGTTGATATCAAATTAAGGTAAAGCAGGAAGATCGGCATGGTTTAAGTAACAGGTGTGTGTGTTTTTAGATAGATTTTGTGACAGCTATAGCACCTCTACTGTGCATGATACACTCACAAATCTTCACAGATGTGTAGGTAAAATCAAAATGAAGGTTGAGTTGGGAGAAGTGCGGGGTCAAGGCAAGAGGGGCAAAGAATGAGCCCCAACAATAAACACCCCCGGCCCAGTCTGGCGTTTTGGCTGGTGTGATCCCTTTGCAAGTTGGTCTCTAGTTTTTTAATTAAGAGCAATATCACTGGGCGCATGTCACCCCCTCTCTTCACATTTCCTGTCGTTCTGAGCTGTGCTATAATTATAGGCAAAACAAATATTTTTATAAAAAGGAATAATTTCATCTTTTCTCTATGCTTGATTTGTCAGGTGATCAGTCATTGTGGAAGTGGGATGTGTAGTGGGGGTTTAGTCTACTGTCCACTATGTGCAGCAAACTGGTCTATTGTGAAACATCTAAAGCTTTATGTGTGCATCAGCGTCCAACGGTAATGCAACTGACTATATGCTCTATGTCAGAGCATTTTTTAAACTATTAAACAATATATTCAGACCCTAATACAAACATTTCTTATTATCATTTTGACAAAGACATAGAACACTGTTGAACACCTCTTACGGATAATATCATCCCATAAATCTTTCTATCATTACATTTTATATTCAAATAAATATATAACTTAATCCTTCATAATAAACTTTGACATAAACTCAGAATGGACATTAAGCAGGACCACATTCAGAAAGAGAAACTTCATTATTTGAATGGTAGGGATTAGTACGATGATTAGAAATGTAATAACTTAACCTTGACAGACTTGTGTTTACCACACTCTACTTCTAATAACTCAATTTGCGGAAGTTTACAGGGTTAACACTTCAGTCGTCAAACTGAATGACCCCCCCCCCACAACTTCATCTATTCAAGCTTCAGACAAAAACTAGAGAACTTAAGACTTGTAGGAAGTTAGTCAAGGGTTATTGATTTCACGACATGCCGGTGTCTTGTGTCCTGTTCTGCAGCGTGTTCCAAAAGCACTTACTTTATCCACATTCAAGGTTTTTCTTTTCATGCTTTTTAAAAGTGCTGTTACTTTTAAGTGAGGAAGACTGATTGCAGGTCAAGACAACACCGAAATAGAAATGCTTTCTTAAAGAAACAGTTGGACTTGTACACATATAGCTTAATAATGAACCAACAATCATCAACAAATGTCAGTACTGCAATGTCGAGTTGATGCAATTAAGCATACAGCAGTAATAAAAGTAACCTTTATTCTATCAGTTATCATTTCTGTTTGCAGAAGTATGCTATATTTACCCGAGATAACCTTTAGGTTAGGTTTATGCACTAGATGAGGACTGTCAAACATGCAACCCCGAGAGCCAGAACCAGCCTGCCGAAGGGTCCGATCCGGCCCCAGTGGATGATGCAAATGCACGAGAACTGACAACTGATTACAGAGAGAATAAATGAATTGTTGGCAGGGTTGAGGAAATACAGTCTGTTTTTAGTTGTAGCCAGGGGACCAGCTGTTTAGTCAATGGATTGTTCATTATTGTGAACATTTTCTGAATGCACTTCTTTATACTGAAAGAAAAGGAAACATAATAATAATAATAATAATAATAATAATAATAACAAAAATAATAAAAAAATAATAACAATAAAAATAATAACAATAATAATAATAATAATAAAAATAATAATAATAAAAATAAAAATAATAATAATAATAATAATAATAATAATAATAATAATAATAACAATAACAATAACAATAATAATAATAATAATAATAAGCCATTTTATTTATCAAGCGCTCAAAGACGCTGTACAGAGGTAAGAAAAATAAGATAAGTCTAATTAATATCGACCAATGAAACCACATTTATCACAAGGACTTGTCCTCAATCCCACGTTAAAAGCTAGTCTAAAAAGGTGAGTTTCGGTCAGTGTTTTCGTGGGGAGGTCAGTTCAGTCTCTGATCGGTTGTGGGATTGAGTTCATTTGGAGATGTTGTACTTACAGGTAATATGCAATGGTTTCGCTTGACTGGTTCACTTGAGATTAAGATTTCTGGCCAATAAATACGGGATACACATTTCATGTTAATGATCACGTTTTCTGGCAGATGAAATTCAGGATTTTTTTTTTTTTAATTACTCATAACTATTAATCTTACCCCTGAAGACTATATGTTTCATCCGTCGGAATATAAAAGCAAACAAAAATTGTTATAACGTTAACAAATTTGAATGGTGTTTGCTGAGGAGTAATCAATGATTTTTACCCTTGCACCCTCCATAAATACATAGAGATGTAGTGTGTCCCTCTCCTCTGACTATTACTACTTCAAGTTTATAGAAAAAGAAAGTTTGATATTGCTTTTTCCACTCATTGGTTAATCTTTTCAAAATAACTAAATTCAGTTCTCAAGGTCTAGCACCAGTTGCTTCGATATAAGTCTCTTTCCTTTAACGCTGCAATGACTGAGGTTTTATATTTGAAAAGGTATTCATTTGTATTTATTTGATTTAGTTCACTCTCAGTTCTTTTCAGTCACATATTGGAAACATATTAATTTAATGTGTTCCATCTTAAGCGTTTATTTCTTATATTTCTAACATGAAAATTCAAAAGCATTTATTTTTTATTTGTGACCCAATAGATCAAGGTCATGGTTTATTGTGACAAGAGTTATTTTATGTACAGGAAACGTATGCTGGAGGTTAAAATGTTGATCTGCTAGCCTGGAGTTTTTTAATTACCTTTCATTGGTGTGAAAATTGCTTCCCAGCTGTCTGGTTTCTCAGGTTTTCTAGTTCCTGTTTCCACTTGCTGGTGCTATAGCGACCCACTACAATCAATAGAAATGTTCACAGAATGGCCTCAGATGAAAACTAAGGCCCTCCCACCTCATTTCGAAGTGTCCTCTGAGATTTGAAAGCTTGGCAGAGAGGCATCCATCTCCGTCCTGCTACCCGTGGAAGACGGTGGAAGATTTCAGCCCTCTGAATATATCTGAGACTCGTTTGCAAAAGCTTAAAATTCCTATTTTGCTTGAAATAATCTCCTTTTTTTTACATATTGATATTGCTTGACATAAACTTTCCTTTTCTGCATTTAACGCTTTTTTTCCGCTTCTCCCTTTCCCTTCAGATGTAAAGGAAAAAGGTGCTCTTCCTGAAATCCTCACTGCATAACCAAGGGTGAAAGCTGTTTTGTCCATTTGGAAGGGATTCATTTCCACATGAAAAGGGAAGTTCTGTCCAATCCTTTCATACATGTCCATTTAGTTTGCCCAACACAATACTGAACTAACAAAAGGCAATAGCCTTTACAGTGTGTATATAATGCCCTGCACATATACAGAGCGTGCATCTATTGTTACTGTTGCTTTTTAACAGACATCAAACAAGACAAGACACAGTTTTGAATGCATCAGACTCGCTGTCTGACCCCTTGGGGACAAATTCCTGCTTGCAAGGGAAGAGTAGGGAAGTGTATGCATAATTTGTCAATGTTGCTTTTTTATAATGTCCATAGGTCTCTGTGTCCCCGTGGTGTGTCCCATCTGTTTTCTCTGCTGATACTGAACATGTGTAAAACATACGAGGCTGAAGAGAGATATGGGCTTTTATTCTTTAATGTATGCTATGCTCTTGGGCTTCAATGGTGAAGTTTCTGGTTCATGTTTTGTGTATCCAGGCACGCTCTCTGCAAGCCGTGGGTAGCCCGGGAAGCGAATACAGCAAATAATAGGGTAGAACTGTTCCTGCAATGAATTTTTGTGATTATTCCTGACTTTAATCTTCGGGTTTAAAAAAAAAGGCTCTTCACTGCAGGATGCAAGAAATCAAGCCCGGCATGTTAGTTCATTCTGTTCAGATACTCTATCATCAATCTATTGGATGTCTGTGGGTCTTTTGTTTGTCACAAGGCTGATTTTATTTTTTTTGCTTAAAGCTCTATTTAATTTAATTTTGGTTTTAGTTCTAAATTCCTTTGAAGCTGTTTTCACCCTGCACAACACAGTTGTTTACTGTATGGACAGCCATCGCATCATGCTTAAGCTTTTGAATTTGGATGTTGAAAGTGAATGGTCTCCAATAGAGGGCACAGTTGACTGCATGGACACGCACTGAGAGTGACTGAGAGGAAAGCCTTGCTGAAAGTCTCAGATGAAAGGACATTTCTGTGAGTATTCAAGACATGTTTGAGTAACAAAACGTTTTTTTAAACAGATTTGGCTTTTTTTCCTTTGGTTCAAAAAAGTGAAGGACTGTTAATCCATTATTAACCCTCTGATGTACCAAACGTAAAAGTACCTTTATGTGTATAAACTGTGTGGATATGTTGCTTAGTAACTGACGTCCACATACATTGTCTCTGAAAAGCTCCCAAGAATATTACAGAAAAGGGAAAAGGTATTTTGACTTGAAGTAGAGGATGGCATTTGGCTTCATCAGCCTTTACAAGAATACCTCTCCTTTTTTTATTCCTTTCTTTCTTTCCCATTTTTTGCATGCCCTTGACTGAAGATTGAATGGCAGAGTTGGAGATAGATTGTTGGTTGCCTTTCATGCAGATAATGCCATTTGATGGAGGCAAGTTTTTGATGTGCCTCGGGTATAATAAAAGAATCACGCGTCGAAGGCCAGGGCTGATTTTGCTTGGAGAAAAGCTGTCCTCAGTGATAACTTCATCACTGCATGTGGTCGGACGTGGGCTAAATGCAGGAAGGGGATTAAAAAAAAAAAATTGCCCAGTCAGAGCTGCCGTAGTTGGCCCCCTATTGAGCCATGGGGCCTGCAGACCATAGCTTGGGGGTCTGTGATCTACCATTGGTATTGTTAGTCTTTCTCTCTTCTCTCTCCCTCAGAACTAAAACGACTCTGCCTCGAAATGCCTTTCTAGTAGGATTAGTGGGCTTTTTCTTTTGTAATTAATGAAACTCTGCTTTCCGCAGTCTATCCTCTAAATGCTATCATTGAAGCCAATGAGATAGGGTCTCGTATGTTTTCTTCAATCACAAAAGCTAATTCAAAGCAAATGTGGTTTTGGTGTAATACCGGCACGGAAAGTGGCCGGGAGCTAAGTGTACTTATCTTTCTGCAACCAGAGCTCATCAAGATGAAGTTTTCACACTTACAGAACACTAAAAGAACTTCAACTCTGCATGAAATCAACCTATCAAAACCCCCAAAGCATGCTGATATTCTGTTGTATGCTAATGTGAAAGGCATGGGGACAAAGTCTGAAAATGATAAGCATTAGAAGAACATTAACTAATGGTTTGGGGTGATAGAACTCAAATTGTGCTTATTTATTGCACATCTCTGCTGCAACTGATCAATTCCACCACACAGATGGTGGGTGAAACAAAACAATATAAATCAACCTTTATTTGACTGCCAGTGTTGAATGCAACATTTTAATTTGTACAACAAGCTGAGGCCTTCTTGCTTGTCTAACAATTTAATTAACAGCTTGAATAACCCCTCAGCTGCTCGTATTCTTTGAGAAATAAGACTTTTATTTACATCAGTCCGCCTTTTTTCACTCGTTTCTTTCTTTTGTCAGGTTGGAGGTGAGAAACAGGAGATTCTAGTGTTAGCCAATTATGTGGCAGAGCGTAGGTATAGGTAAGCTTAATGAACAGCTTCCCAATACAAAAGAGAGAAAGGAAGAAGAGGCTGAGGCAAAACCAGCAGGTAGGCTCAGTGGAAGCTTCATCTCAGAGCAGATTCACCTCGACTGCTTCATATTGAATTAATGGAGTATTTTTCTAGCATTTAATTGAATAAAACTTATTTAGTAAGCATTATAGGGTCATTCCAGGTAAATTGTATTTTTTCTAAGAATGTATTTTGTTCACACCTTTATGCAATTTGCATGTTGCATAGGCTACCTACTGGAGGTCATAGTTGACCCTCCTTCATGTTGACGGCCTGCACCTCTACCCCGGTGCTGATAGGCAGACCAGAGGCTACGCTGTGGAAAGCGACGGGATGCGCAGTTTATCAGCTGACAAGTGCATATCGGACAAAAGAGCAGCTGAGCGTCTGGTGAGCCGCCGCATCCTAACCGAGTGAGTTTTGTTTTTTAAAAAGAAAAAAGCATCCTGCACCTCTGCTGGGGGACAGGAAATGTGACTGTGTTGCCTCCTGAAAACTGCTTTCTCGGAAGTATTGAGCCACGGAGAAGATTTGTGAGCAGACACACGTTTCACACGGAGCTGCAGCTCTCCGTCACCACAACGCAGCACAATATCCTCGTCTCCTGTTCACAATCGGTCGACATCGACGTGAAGCCAAGACGAGACGTTTCTGTGGAAATCTGCAAGGGGTGTCAGTGAAAATTTCAACTGTGCCAAAATTGCACACGCGGTTATTGTACCTAAGGAAGGCACCGCGACGCACTGTGCCCACCGCTGCCTGCAAGTTTGGACTAAAGCGCGCCGCTGGAAGTTTATGTGCCGCTGCCTCGGACTGGCTCTCTGAAGCTCCATGCAGGTCAGTGTCCAGATAGTATTTTATCTGATCACTCGTTATTAATGGATGTCAGACGCGGGTTAAAACATTTTTTTTCCCGGTGGTCCTTGTTCCATACTGCGTTTGTAATTTGGTCTGTTGCAATATCCCGACACTATGTGGAGCCGAAACGTGCCGAGCTCCCAAAAACCCCTTTTCCATCAGCATCTTGATAAAACGATTTGATCTCACTATGATCCACACCCTGTGGATTTTTAGCACAAGTACAGCTTTAATGAGCACAAGTGTTGAGAGAGATGCATGCGTTTCTCAACGAGTCCAAAATTAGGAATATACATCATAATGTAAAGTTCAACAGTCAAAAGATTCGCAATTTGCAAAAGTCACCCACTGTGATTTGGAAGGTATCATTTGTTTTGGTTTTGTGCATCCGAAGATTCTGTACTTTTTTTTAAATGTCATGTTAAAAATGGCACAGGGGAGACAATTAATAGATCGTGTTGCTGCTTTCTGCTGAAAACCCCTTAGCGATTCCTATCAGAACATCATATTTCTCCCAGTTTCACCTCTCACCTCAGTGTTCTCCTCTAGACCTCTGACCAACAGTTGACACGCTGGGATGACATAACTCCATCAAATGAAAATCAGCACTTGAAATGTTGTGTAAAAACCTGAAATCCTTACTGGGATGTATCTAGCATCACCTGCAGAGATAACCTGCTAAATTCAATATTAATTCAAGTGTCAAAGTGCTAACACACACACACTTTATGAACTGTTCCAAATCTACGGTTAAGGCCTCAGGTGCAGGAACCGAAAAATTTCATCAGAGCCTTTGAGTGAATCTGAAAGGGGCCTCTAGGAAGGTTGTGTCTGCCACAGGGATTCAAAGCCTCCTGGGTCACACACACGCCTGCAGGAGCCACAACTTTATGTTCTGCATTGGGAGAGAGCGAGGCAGTTGCCTGACAACCGACATGTAGTGCATAATTTGATTTTGTGCTTTAGGAATAGTACAATTTTAGAAGCTTTTGGAAGTGCTCTTAATTGAACTAAACACTTTAGAGATCATCTGGGTCCATTCCCCACTTTTATTCTGAGGTATTCAACATAAGGTCTTGCATGAACCAGAGAGAAATGTTGATCTGATTTCACCGGGGCATGGATCAAGCTATACGCGATTTGCAAACACACGCATGTAAGGTCCACATGATACCCAGAAGGACAAGTATATCTGTGCGGCTAAATTGATTTATGGCTTTGGTCCTGAGTGCTTTTGAGGAACAACAGTAGTTGAGGCAAATCACAACGCACACTTCCATTATCGTGGACAAAATGGCGTTTGAGTTTTGTTAGATGGAAGTGGCATGTGTATTGTGAAAAAATAGTTTTGAACTGATCGTTAGCCACCTAATCCTGAGCCTTTTGGCTGTGTCGAGGGTCGATTAAGAACTAAAAACGGATCCGAACTACCAGAGTTACAGTCCATCTTCCTAGGGCCAGCCTGTAAAGGCATTACAGTGACACTTATTGGGAGATATTGAACATGTGGTTTTGTTGTAGAGCACCAGAACAAGAGTACAGCTTGTATTATCTTTTTACAAGGCATCGGTAATAATTTGAACTGACTCTCCTGAATCCGACATTGTGGCACCAGTGTATTGGTGGCTGCCACAGAATTGTAATAAATGAAGAGCATTGTGTTTACACTTTCCAGAAGCACACTTGGAGAGAGAACAGTGCTCCAGCGTACATTTTGAACCGCTCTACAGTCAAAAGCAATAGTCGCTGGTTTACACTGTGCCATAATGTAGCAGATGTGACCCCTTATTGAAGCTTTAGCCTAATTCCCCAGCTTCAACCTTCATTGCTCTTTAATCCCTTTAATCAAAGCAGGTGACTACTATTTCTGATGCAGTGGAGAACGCGTAAATTCTCGAGTTGGTTTTTACAGCGCATGGAGCTTAAACTCATCTCATTACTTCAGGAATATTTGAAGAACTGTGTACACAACACTGCCACTCCATGTTCCTATCCTTAAGTAATTTCCCCTTTCATTATTCCTGTGGAGAATTTAATATTCTCTGTGATGAGAACTGCCTCCTTTAGGGATAATGCCGGCTTGAGTACTGAGGCCCTAAACAGTTTTATAGATCGTTAAGGGGCGATCAAGATGACTTCCCTGCCTCTGTAAAATTAACTCCTCTAAGATGTGAGAGATATTGAGGGTAAGTCGATGCACAGACCTATAATATCTCACCTTATTACTTGTTGATGCCGACAGTGGGTAAGAAGATGACCTTATGATTTATAAAATTTGGTATAGCAAACAGTGTGGCCGAGTCGTCTGTTTCAACACATCCGAGCAAACACGTGAAGGTTAATGCAGCCTGACAAACTACCCACAGTTCCCTTGGCTCGACAGATCGGTTCCATGTCATATTTACTTTACATAATTGCTGCCCTCTAATCTGTTACTATTAACATGTTGCCTGCCTGGCTATTGTGTGCTGCACTCTCTTTTACCTGTTTTCTCTCTCAGTACATTTTCCCTTCCCTCCCATGAGAATAGCCAGACATCATGATAGATGGTTGGTGTAAAAGTAAAGCATGCCATGATGTGTTTAGGGTCTTGAATTACTTTAGAAATGAAGGCAACCATGCTCCGAGAAGGCTAAACCTCCATCGCAGGACCGACTTGCACTTTTGCTTTTAATGACCTTAAGTCAGGAGATTATTTGGGTTTGACACAGGGATGTGACACTGGCAAAAAAAAAGTTTTTCATGCAAGATGCCAAATTATTGCTGAAAGTCACCCGAGGATTTTGGGGGGGAAGGGATTGCATGCTCTTGAAATGTGCTTAGACTAGGGATATTTAGTGACAGCACTTGATGCATTACCACTGTGGTCCTTAACTACATTGTATGCTCCACAAGATAGAACATGGAAAAAGACATGGTATGGATGCGAGCAGTTTAAAGACTGTTTGTGCTTTCGAATTTGTATAACGGATTTGTAATCTTTTCCACAATTCATAAATATCTTTTAATAAATGACAATATGCATGCCTGAAAGCGCTTAAGTGACGGCAAAATATTTAAATATCCCTTTCCTATTAACCTAAAGATGGATTTACATAGTATTATCCACCCGAGTATTTGCTTAGTATAATGTGATACCTGCCATTGCATTTTGATTGGAAAGGATAGAGGAGCGTTCTCAAGGGAACAACTACTGTACGCGCCTCATGGCTATTGTATACTCTCTGCATGACCTTATGTGTTGTGCATACAACAAATTGGTTCCTGCATTTCATTGTGCACATTGGTGCAAGTGCACTGCTGGTGATGCTCTGTGCGTAGGGGATTCACGGACAAAGCAGCCCTGGCCAGTAATTGTGAAAGCCTTTCTTTTTAGACGCATATGGTTTTATCCAAATCAAGAATTGCCAAAATTGAAACCATGACAGCCTTTGGTTTTGTTTTGCACATTTACTGCCGCTCTCTGGCCAAAGTACACCGAGATGAAAGCCACCTGCGACTAACCGCAGGATACCGTCCTGCTGGTCCAGCTCTGGGAGCAGCACCGCTTCTCACTGTTGTAACCTACAGATTAACATTTATGGCTCAGCATGCTCTGCTGGACTTTCTGGGTCAAGACCAAGTTACGAGATTGAGAAGTGGGCCCGACTTTGTAACAGTACAATTCTCCCTGTGTGCACGGGGCTGCGCCTGGCAGGGAAAGGCAAACAGAAATGTGCTTAGTTCTGTCATAGGGAGAACAAAATCGAAATGCATTGTACTCTCTGCTTATGAAAATTGCCCAGAGTGAATACCTGTGTGGTTTATAGGTTCGGCATTTGTGAAATACAGACATTATATTCCAAGGAAATGTTACATATTTAAAGGACATTACAGAGAAAAGACGGTCTCTCGATAACTACAACGTGCAGACATACTTTCATGACGTCATCATTATGCATAGTGCAGCTCTTATTCAAATAGTTTCATTTCTTTGAGAGTAAAAAAAAAAATGTCTGCCCTTCGTGGTTCCTTTAAAATGTGTTAATGTTTAGGACAGATTTTCTTTGCAGTTTTTCTATGTCTGCTCACGGCAACAATATTGGCCCAGGAGGAGGTCTCCAAGAATAGCGGCATCATGCCAGGGGCTTCAGATGTAGTCTTTTGTGGCCCCTGGACAGCCCAGTGGGAAACTGGGCGTCAGCTATGCTTGTCAATGGAGCTGCCTGATGGCCTCAATAATTCTGTTGACGCGACCTCTGTAATGCTGAAAGCTGCAGGTCTGGCGGGTGACGAAGACCGATGATGCGGACATGTGGCACAGCTTCTTGAGGGTAGCCAGTCAGCAACACTTTCTCTGTCTTTTTATCGTCAGCGGGGGGAAGAAGAAAATATTGAATATCAGACCATCGAAGAGTGTAAAACTGGCGCCTCAGAGTCACTGTAATGGTATACAGGTCAGCAATCTTTGACTTCCAGTAGGGAGCAGTGTGCATTCAGAAGTTGGTCTTAGCAAACTGCTACAGGGCAAACTCTCCTAGTTTCACCTCTGAAAGTGGAGAAACTAGTGGCTTGTTGGTGAGTTTTCAGATTGATGTTTCTTTAATAAGTCTTGCAGTCTCTCAGTATTCTGATACTGTGCTATCATGACCTACATACTTCTTAAAACGCTGACAACTAGAGTATAACCCCCTCCAGTTTCTTTACGTACAGTGTTTTTTTTTATGTGGCACCATAAAGAGACAACGTACTCAATATATTATTCTCTGTAAAGTGCAAAACTTGTATTCATCGTGTGGATGTCATTTGCATTTCTCCTAATTTCATATCATTGCAGAGGCTATTCTGATCCCTTTTGTAACAGTTATGTAAATGTAAACTGCAACAGCAGGTTAAAGTCTCTTTTTTTGGTCGGATTTGATATTTTCATCAGTCACTGTCGTGTGTTGCATTCCCATTGCAGTATTGAAGCGTTCCCCCATACTCATCAGTTGTCTGCCAGTATTTCATGATTGCTGTGTTTATTCCGCCTCCCCTATTTTTGCACATTCTGGAGTAGGGAGGGCCAGTTTGTTATACAATCACGTGCGATGCATTTGAATGACACCCAATGTCAGCACTTTTGAATATCTCTCTGTGTTTGAATTTTTATCTGGTAGCCAGGTTTGTATGCTCCCAGCATTTCAAATGTATTTTCAGTAATGATTTTTTAGCCACTCTGTGAGCGCGTTGTTGTGCTACCATAATGTATTTAGATGTCCAGATTAAGACGTAAGGCAAGACTGATATTTAATTGAAAATGTAAAATTAAAAAGGGTGCCAATGTATATCTAAATAAATAAGATACCTGCAATATGTGTATATTTTGTTCAGCAGGTGTGTTATGCACAGATACGATGTGAATGTCATTCTTTCAATCATCCTCATTGTGATTGTTCTGTAGCTTAATTTCAATGCAAGTGCTGTATTCGCAATTTCATTTATTCCACAATGGAGCGTGGTTTGTCTGTAAATTGCCGTAAAGGTTGATGATATTTTTGCACACCTTCAATTCATTATGAGAAAGCAGTAAGAGATGGAAATTGTTGACACCGACTTGCAAGGTTCTCAATTAAGCGAATGTACATGAACATCTTTACTTTCGTAGCTCCCCCGTATGAAATACCACTTCTTTGATACCAATTTAAAAGAAAATCAAACTCTGGCCCATTAAATTAAGACTGGCTGGTGTAATTGGTTGTGTGATATGGAAGGGAGCACCTCTTTGATAAGAGCTAGGTTCAATACTAGTAGTCTTGGATACAGATAAACGCTGGAGCTTGTGTGTATGAATGCACTGAATAACCAGCTATTACCATTTGAGATGGAGAGAGATACTGCAGAGGGGAAAACCCCCCCCCGCCTTTTTATATTCTGATTGTCCACACCCAGCAATTATATTTAAAAAATGAATTTGGCTGTGCTTGCGGTTTCCCCACTAAAGATTCAATGAATATATAACTCACACTGTCACTGGTGAAGGGTTATTTTAGGGATTTGTAAACATCCGTGCTCAGCTTATTATGTTGTATCCCAGTGCTGCCAGATGTTTTTTTTTCCTGTATTATATTCCCAGACAAAAAAAGCAAATAATAAAATGGTTAGGATTAGATGTTGACCGCTATGATTTAACAGTGACGGACAAGTAAAGTTAAAAAAAATAAAATAGAAATACACAGACTAAAGCTCATCTTTTTGGGTGATTTGTTTCCCATTGTCACAGTAGCTTTGTTTGTTTTTCTACATACGCAAAAAATATGAGGGAGGAAGCGTCAAGTGCCATGTGCATGGAATAATCTGAAGTGGCTGCATCAGTGATACGCATCTCTTTACCCCACTTGTGAATATTCTGTATCATACACTCAGACAGTAGATTTAGGATGGAGCTGGATTTCATCATCGTTCCTATGAGTCTCGCTCTAAGCTCATCCGTCACCAAGTAGGCTAAGTATATATCTGCCTGCCACTGAAGTTTAATTGCAAGCAAAAGCTGTCAGGATATTGTTTGCTCTTTTTCCCTCTTCTTATTTTTTGGTCCCTTTAGATGGCAGTCTTTGATAGGGTCAAATATGTGCATATTTAAGAAGCAACAAATATAAAATGACAAAATACGATCCTGTAACTAAATCAGAATCACTTTATTGGTCCTATAGTGGGGACATTTACAGTGTGATAGCAAAAGTGGCAGGTAAAAAAGGTGAGCAATAATACAGAGTAAGCTAACTTATTTAATATAGAGAAAACAATGTGGTATCAGAACTTGATCAGTTCCCCCAAAAATGTACAAAATGACAGATCAGCTACTAAAAAATTCAACATCTTGTCTCTGGATGTCGCGTATTTTTAGCTAATAGTTCCCCACTTCATGTTGCAGCAAGGGATTTAGTCATTGAGCCTCGATAAAGAAGGAACACAATCTGGTTCAGATGGCATCCAGAATTCACAGAGTCTGGGCAACGTGCTGCAGACAAACACTTCTGTGTCTCCAAAATCACTGGTGTCAGGGGGAAACAGGCAGCATCTGATGGAACACTGCCCTGGTTCTCCCTTCTCCCCTTCTCCGAGTGCCGGGAGGCACGGAAAAGAAAAAAACCAAGAACAACTGAGGAGAAACTGAAAGAGGAGAGGGAGAGGAGCGTCAAGGAGGAAGGGGAGAGACTCGACAAGATGAATTATGCAAAGCTGTCAGAGCCGGCTATTGTTGGAGGTGCTGGCTGTTAAAGGGAGCTAGCCCTGATCTTCACCAGCTCCATCAACCACTCTCACCACTCCCCATGGTGGAGAGCCGTCTGATCTGTGCTCCGGCAAATAGCCAACAACAAGACGAGGAGGGGGAGAGGAAGGGGGACGGGCTGGGCCACTTGGTGACAGGTGGATTGTCTTGGAGGGACACAACGGTAACGACAAGTGCCCCCTTTATTACCGTTATTTACAGAGGTCAGCGACAGGGAGATCTGAGCTGATTTGTACAGCAGCCCTGTGGAAATATAATTACAGAACAAAGGCTTGGAGAAGAGTTGCCATTTCAGCATTCTGTTCAGCGGTGGCTACTTTTTACAAACTGCTTTGTGTGCTGATGTCAGGAGTGTGTGCCAGCTCCCTGTAAGCCTGTGTAGTTGTTTGTTAGGTTAATTATTGATACCATTTTTTTCTGTTTCTAGATATCTCAGCTCTGAGTAATGATTATTGATATCATTTTGTTTAAAAGAGCCACTGGCTGTTTGCCCGATAAATAAACCCCAAAAAGACATTGTCTCAATAAGCTTCTTACTGCTGTCATAGTTTCCTGTAAGAACAAACTATTTGCTGGTGTGTTTATTTCAAAAAGGAGATTTTTTTGTATTTCTTTTTTTTTCTTTTACCTGGTTTGACATGGGCGGGCCTCAGTTGAAGAATCATGTGCTTCCATGCACCAATCAGGATTTAGCAAAATTCAAATATAAATCTATGGAAAATGTGGTGTTTTGTTTTTGTTATCTATATCAATTAAATCTGGTCGACACACTCACAATCTGACCCGATTAAGCAGATTAAATGTGTTTAAATAATATATGTATTTATTAATTTTTTTTTATAATGTTGCAGACACATTTCTAAAATATCAGAAGCAAATTTCCTCTTTAATATGTTGACTGATTATCCAGAAGGCAGCTAATAGTCTTCTGATGTATTGATTGGATTCTATAATGATTATTTTCCTTTTTCTGTTGCTTATTTTTGATTAATCTGTAATAAAAAATGTGGTCAAATTGCATGTTTTGCTCAAATAGGGTAAAAATACCTAACAATATTCAACACACAACTTGTACAAAACTAAGAAAAGCTTTTTTTCCTTGAAGAATAACCCTTACCCTGACGTTTGCTCCATTGGATTACTTTCTGTCACTCGACTTAGTCAATTCATTGATTAGTTGTTTCAGCACTAATCGAGGGACTGATCGATTAAGCCTTGCCTAGAAAGTTTTTCTCCTTGTTGGTCATGCTTGCTTGAAGCATCAAAAAATGGCGCTTCCCTTTGAGCTTTTGATGAATAACGCACCGTGTATGTCAGATGAATATTTAATACATTTTGTATAAAACAACTTATTGGTTGCAGGACATCTTAAGAATGTTGCTCAACCCTTTGGTCATCTTTTCCAAATTCCCATTTGGGAGAATAAAACAAACCCTCTCTCGTCTTTGATGAATAACTGAATGTCAGACCTGAAACAGGTTAAATCTCACTTCGATCCTTGAAACCTCTCCAACTGCCCCGAAGAGCCAATTGTCTTGGACACCGTTTCTTCACACCATATTATACAGATGGTTTATGGTTTATGCTTCAAAGAAGTGCAGAGGTGTAGGACAGTACCAGGCGTCGGGGGGACCGTACTCAACTGGCATGGGAGTCGTTGGGACGTGTGGAGCTGCCCTGCGTAGATCATAAACTGTCTTTTTCCGTGCCTCACTGGCTCGCCAGAGGATCTCTGTGTGACACTAATTTTGCAGTGTCGACTGTTCCACTCAGTGGTCATGGGTGACCGACTGTCCTGATTCAACTGCATGATCGAAGGTAAAGGTAATATAGAAGTGAGTTATATCAGAAATGAAAAAAAGGTGCACAGGTATAGGATACATTTTAGAGTTGCAACTATTTCTCTTCCAGTATAATCAGACTCGTCTTCCAATAACTTACATTTTTCTGCACTTCTGTCCCTTTTCCAGATTAGTGTGAACCCTCAGTAGGGTAGCTATGGAGGCATATTTCGCATAATCAAGGCAAGACAGACTGGCTTGTATTCTGCACATGCTTAAAGTAGTCATACTGTAGTTAAAACCTTTGGAATTTAAAGCCTGCAGAAAACAATAGAATCCCCCCAAGAGCCTCAATGACCTTTTTGTACATAATTTAAACTACCATGAATGTCTCTCTTGTATCTTGATAGTGTCCCCATGTGCATCGCCTGTGCAGGGCCAGGACACTTTGATGAGCTGCGAAACAAGATGGCACCTTCTGGTCCTCGGAGAAAAGCATAAATGTTTATATGGGGACATGCCTGGTCACTCAAGGGCTTATAGCTGATTAGGACACAAATCCAATTCCTCCTATAGTGGGGGGCTTGCGGCTCAGGGTGTAAGACTTGTAGCATTAGCTGTTTTTTAGACAGTGAATCCTTTACAAGTCCATAAAGAACACGGGGATCGTAATCAGGGAGGCTGCTGGGCGTGTCTGCTTGCACTCATCCTGTACATTAATCTGCCAATCTGGACGGCTGTGTACAATTTCCTGAAAGTGATGAGATGTGATTTAGATGTCCTGTGGCATCGTAAAACAAGTGTGTGTAGGGGTAGACTTGAGTGTCAGGGTTACAAAAGAGTGTGTCACTGATTGCATCTAAGCCCATCGGGGACTAGGGTGATATCCAGCGACTCTGAGAGAAAAATAAGTTTAAGAGGCCTACAACAGCTCACAATTTTCATTATCCCTGCATCCTCTGCTCCACCCGCGACTGCCTCAGTTTTCGGGAAGTCTCTCCGGGGCCCTGGTGCTTTTTTGCAGCGCGACAGTACGCCATCCTGTTGGAAGGTTTTGATGCTTGATGTGAAACGAAGTAGATCTCATTTGGGGAAAGAAGGAGTCGGATACTCTAGTCTTATAGCTCAGCCAAGAGAGAAATGAAAGTGTGAGTGTGTGTGTGTGTGATAGAGAGAGTGTGTGTGTGTGTGTGTGTGTGTGTGTCAGGAGGCAGTGGAAAATGGCTGGTAATAAACACTTCTGACACACCGTGGCTCCCATCCACATTCAACTCAAGGTTTTTTTTGCGGATTAGTCACGTTCTCATCCCTCTTGTCCTCCACATTTTAGAGCTCTGTCTCCACCTGAGAGTGCCTTCTTTGAATTAATAAAGTTCATGATTTTTTAGCACTGATACATCTTATGTTTGCTATTATTTTAGTAATGGGATGCACACATAAAGTGGACACAGAGAGATTAGGATACATGTAAGTCATAGGCAGGGTCTGACTTTTTTTTTTTGCCTTTATGTGCATTTTTAAAAGCTACGTTTACCTATCACTGTTTTTTAATTTACTCAAGATATATTAGTTTAAATGATCAAAAACAATTACTACAAATATTGTACGACTGTACAGTAGATAGTTTTATAATACTCAAACTGAGGGTACCACTTTAATATAAGGTAGTTTCAGTGAAAAGTGTCGCTTGGAACATTGTTTTTGGGAAACTACAATTGCTTTGAATTCAATACATTTTATTTGATATGATGCAGAATTTCAGACCAAATCTTGAACAGATAACCAGATTTATCAGCATGAGGAATGGTATTTTTTATAACCAATTTAGGAAAACCAACCCTATATTACTCTCTATTTCACGGACTGGTACGCCATAATAAATATGTATATATATATATATATACATAAGGTATGCGATTTGCACTGAAATATGTCATCACACCCATCATCTCTGCTGTTCGGTGTGCAGCGTTTGACACTGGGTTAACATGCGTATCAAGGGTCGAAATTATAATTATGTATGAGTTACAGTTTAAATTAAAAATTTAAGCGTGATATGATTGTGTCAAAAAGTCAGTTGCCACCGTGATGTATTGATTTACCCGTCATTTAACCAGCCTCTGACTCTTGGTGGATGTTCATTTTAGCTTAATGTCATGGGAAAATTGAAAGGCTCAACATTTTTTTACTCATTAAAATGTTATTATGAACTACCTCGAGTTGTAGTAAAACACGATATTGCTTGATGTGAAAAATGTGGATGCTTAGTGCAAACCTAATTTTGAATGCTGAAGCAGACAGAATAGGGAGGTGATCTTCTCTTAAGGGGGGAAGTCATGTATGACAAGAGTTCACGGGTGAGGTTTCAGGGATGGTGCAGAAGTGGTGGGGGTGGGGCAGTGAGAAGGGGATAAGTGTGTACTTTTGAAGATGAAGCAGATGGATTAGTGTTATCTGAGCTCCTTGCTTCCTTTCCTCTCCTCTCTCTTTTTCTCCAGGTAGAGTGGATGGCAGCCTGAATGGACTAAAGAAGACACCGACAGAGGTTCAAAAGTGGGGAGGAAGGGAGTTTTGGGGTATAGAAATACAACCAGGGGAGGAACAGAAGGAGGAGAAAAGAGTGCAATAATCCAGTGGCAAGCCTCTCAGGAGAGCGTTGTGGTGAAGGGGAGGGAGTTGGATACCCAGCATGCAGGCAGCATGGAACGGGTGAGGGAGCAGCGGCCTTTTTGCTCGCTGTCCAAGAACCAGAGAGACCGAGAGAGATTCTGCGAGAGAGACAAGGATCGGGAACGCCGATACACCGCCTCCTCGGCTGACCGGGAGGAGGGACCCTGCCGCGTACCCACTCAGAAATCCTACAGCTCCAGTGAGACGCTCCAGGCTTTTGACCATGACCCTTCCCGGATGCTGTTCGGAGGCAGAGTCAAGGAGATGGTCCACAAGGAGAGTGCAGAGTACAGCAGGCCAGGTTAGCAACAGCAAATGTTTACTCTGATTTTCTAACATTTGTCTGATTAACATACATTGATTATATCAGAGGTTATTAAAACTGACATGGATAAGTAGAAGGCTATTATATCGAACTTTACAGTGACCTTGGTTATACAGAAAGTAAGATCAGTAGTTAAAAAAACAAGACATTTGTACTATATCTGCAATTCTGAAAAATAAATGTAAAGACATATCTGAGATTCCAGTTTGTCAGAGATATAAATGACAAACAGCATATTTATTTCATCCACTATTATTTACTGATGTGTATTAGTATTAGCTAAATTAGTTAAATGTCGTTGGTAAATGCACATGTGTGCTGGGATTTTCTTTGTTGTGTTTACTCATAATAGCATTTTTATCTCCCCCCTAATTGTGTGCAAGTTTGACAAGAGAAAGTTGTACTACGTCAGGATGCTTTGCAGTGGTAAACACAATTAGTTGAAGTCAAACAAAGGCACACTTTACTTTAATTTTCCCATATTTAAGGAGACAAATGACTTTGAATGGAATACAGTCGGACCTCATAAAATGTTCATACTGTTAAAATATTAAGGGAAAATTCCCAGTAAATAACCCTGTCCTCTAATTGGCTGTTAGAAACTGCTCTAATTTCTGTAATTAAAAAGTTTGAGCAGTTTATTCTATTTAATGGTACTCTTTTGGCTCGCAAAATTGCAATTAGAAAATCTATCCATTACTCCCTTCCATGTTCTTTGGGCTAATTGGTATCCATTTCAGTATTAATAGGATTATGATGAAGTTGTGGAAGAATGTTAAATTTCTTTATTTCTCTTTAAAGTCAGGGCATTTAATGTCAATGATATTGTTTCTTATACAATCACAGTAAATGTCAGATTTAATTTTATTGTGGAAAAATAACATATTTTGTGTAAATGAGTGTACATCAGCTACTGTGTGTGTGTGTGTGTGTGTGTGTGTGTGTGTGTGTGTGTGTGTGTGTGTGTGTGTGTGTGTGTGTGTGTGTGTGTGTGTGTGTGTGTGTGTGTGTGTGTGTGTGTGTGTGGATCTGAATTTTAATGTTAGGAAATCTATTTTCGGAAGCATTTCAACATTTTCAGAAATCTTTATTTTCAGATGTGCTTCACTTCCTTTGAAAGTGTTTTCTGCACTATTTCCATGAAAACAAAATACATTATGAAGGATATATGAAATCATCTTCTATTTGACATATCAATTTAAAAAAAATACATTAGGTCATCATTATTACATTTTTCCGACGTGCATCATTTTTTTTTTTTATATCTTTGACAGTGTTGACACTTATGACCTTGAACTCTTAAAAAATGAAATATTGACAGATAACACTGCATTTCAAATTATGTTATATAAGTAAATACATGTTACATATTGCCTTCAAATCAGTTTGATGTTATTTACAACTAAAACACATTAAAAAGAATATAGAAAAGGAAGATTTAGCTCAAATCATTTTAATTTAATCAATATTTTTTGACATGGGCTTTCATTATGTACCGACCATATATATATATTTTAAATGACAAATAAGCAGTGAGTTAAACCTTAATAATATGTTCTCGTTGGTTCTGAAGCTTTCCTAATAAAGTAAACATTAGGTATTTTAGTTCATTGGCATAATTCCTGTGTCTTCTTTTTAATTACTCCGTTTTGCTCAAATGCTACAGGGTCTTTGAAGGCTTTGCAAATTTGAAATTAAAATAAAACATAGGATTGCTTCCCTTGCAAAATAATTGCAAGTAAACAGACAACCAAATTATGCTAGTAATTTACTGTAAAACTGGCTGTGTCTGAAACCGTTTTTTTTTTTTTTTTAACGTTGTTGGTTTTAAAATGTTCGGATTAACACAAAGGGCTTGACTTTAATTTGATTTGTTTTGCTTTAAAAAAGCTAATTAAAGGAGTTAATCTTGTAAAGCTCATCTAATACAAAATCAGGTTTGAGCTGCAGTGTGATTTAGGTGATTTAAGTTAGAGAAAGAAGCTTCTAAGCGTCTTTATAAGGTGATGATTGTGAGCGGATGTTGTTAAGACTTTAATTCAACATTACCCCTGCTCTTTGCACTCTGCTCTCAGGTTAAGTGTTTTTTTTAAGTATCCCTGCACTTGGCCATTAACGTTGTTGTTGATTGGTTTGTTAACTTTACAACTCCTATCATTCACAGGCCAGACGTTTTCACTGAGGCAACTTGGAATCTGTGAGCCACCAGCCCGCAGAGGCTTGGCGATCTGCCCTGAGACGGGCCTCTCCCACCCCCTCAGCAGCTACTCCAGAGGGCCGGTCGCTACAGAAAACCATGAACCTGTATCACCGGAACGTACCATGACTCTTTGGGGAACGGGGGCAAACTCTGGGCAGGATTCATGCCTCTCCAGTCGCTCTAACTCAGCACTCACACTCACCGACACAGAAATGGACAATAAATCCGACAACGAGATGGGTGAGTAGGGCACACTTTGGATTCTTCTACCTTAAAATGAGTATTTGTTTGCGGCTCACATCACTTTGCGAAAGAGGGAGGGAATCGGTATGTATGAAAGGCAGCAATAGGTTGGATTATGCTTTGCTGCTGGAGACTAGGCCCTGATTGGTTGAAGAAGGCGGAAATGTGATTGGAGGGGCCGGTATCTGGAGAGAAATGTGCAGCTGCCTCTCTTTGGATCAAAGGAGTGATTCCTTGCTGTGTGCAGAAAAGAATTTGGCCCAGCGATTGAGCAGTTCCTAGTCACCTGGTCCTTCTCCGCAGGAAGCAAAGGAGTTTGATAAAGTTTCCCCATGGGCTAGCGTATAATCAAAGATAGCTTTGTGTGCCTCAGTCTGAGATTTTGCTTAGAAATTCTGCAGTGGTTGACTGGGCATGCACAATGGCTGATTAAATGGGTAGGATGGTTTGAAGTGCAAATTTGATCATGCTGGAAACCTGAGACAGAGGATTGAGGTTCTCTGTTTGAAGAGAGCAAATCTTTGTTTCCTCAAATGGCGGCAATGCGTATAAGCTAGCTGCATATCTGTATTTCAATTTGTAAAACATATTTTTATTTTTGCTTTGACACCATTACCTCTTCCAAGGTCAGTTTGCATCTTAGAAAGTCACTTCTTATCTCTTTTAATGTACATTAAAAAGACATGTAGTGCTGGTTTTTAATATTGTTTCCCCGTGCAATATTTGTTTTAGTTTAAATCTATTTTGTTTAGTTAGTAATATTTCCCCCATGTCATTGAATTGATCCTCTCATCTTCGTATGTCTGAGTATAAAGCTTTAAAAAATATCCTCTGATGTTAAGTGCTGCTGACATTAGACATCATTCATCATCATCATTGTGTGAGCCATCACCATTAAAAGACATTGAATATAAAGCTCTAATTATTTTAAGAAACTGATGATCTCAAAGAGTGGCAGGCAGTTAAATATAATTAGAGTTGATTACACTTTCCTTTAAGGAACATTTAAAAAAAAAAGAAGGAAAATGTCTTGTGTTCATGTGCTATCAATTTTTATTCTGAAAACATTGGCTACAGTCTGACATTTGAGACAAGTCATTTTCTTAATGGCAGTATTCATCATAGTGAGCTTGTCTCCAGGGGGGGAGCTGAGTAAGTCTTTTACCTTTTCAAAATGCCATCAAAATCCCAACCCGTGTATTTGTTCCAGTGTCTGGCCTTTGCTTTGGCCCAGTACACTGTATGCATTTATGAGTCACTAAAAGCTTGGCCTAGCCACAGAGGGGCCGGTCAACATAACCCTCACCTCCTTAGCGCTCCAATCCACTCATATGTGTTGGTGTACATGCCAAGCACAAAACCATGTCAACTTTCATTGCTTTATTCTCCAAGACAATGCAGCGTCAATAGGTTCTCTATTGGGCTTCGATTGCACCTGCCCCCCGCCACTTACACTGCATGAGCACACACACACACACACACACACACACACACACACACACACACTCACACACTCATACACTCCAACCTGCGCCCCTCTGGCATGCCTCCTCTGGAGTTCCTTTTGAAAGCATCTCAAGAAGCAGCTGCTGATTGGCTCCAGTTAATACAACGTCCCACTGAGACCTTATCTAACTCTCTATTGTCTCAATTAGTTTCATTATAGGGAAAATAAACAATACCTGCTAGATCTCTATCCCAGGTGCCGTGTGTTTTTAATCTTGCAAAAGCAGAAACATGCAGGAACTCATTTATTTTGTGTGTTAACTGCACAGGATTTTAATATGCTGACCATGTACAGAAGTAGGAATAATATATGTCATGGTTTAATGAAATATCTCTTTATTTTAACCTATTTTTGGAGCTGATGTCCTTTTTGTCATCTAGATTTTGAATCGTAGCTAAGAAAAACCTTGCCCAATCCACCTCTATAGATCTTGGTCTCTTTTTTTTTTTTCTTTTTGAGAGGAGGCATTGCACTTTTGACTTTCACTATTTAATGAAGCAGCTAAGAGAAATGACCCATCCAAAGGTTTCCATCAACTGAATATGCACGCAGAAGCTCCGACAAGGGGCCGTTCAGCCCCACTTATTCATAAATGAACTCAATATTTCATTCTAATTTTCTCTGTTCTACAGAGTGTACGATACAGACAAGTACCGAAGCTGTGCGAACCTTCACAGAGCGCGGCATCTGCAAATGTTAACCTTCCCGAAACCAAGCAGAGGAGGTCAACCTTTTTTTAAATGAAGCTAGAGCAGTCGTGCAGTCGTGCTGTCGATCCCCAGCTTTTAAATGATCTGCTGAGTGCACCCACACAGCAAGAATAACAAGGGTTGTTTTTTTGTACATTTGTATTGAGGCTCCAAAATATTCCATGAAGTTTATTTTTGTAAAACTGAAGGAGCTGTCAATTAAATGATGTGAGGTTGAGGATTTTTAAGAGAATTAGCCAACTTTAAAACGTGTTTTTATTCATTTGTCTTTCATTTTCCTTTTCCAAATTTTCTTTTTTAAATCCAAGGCCGTACTTGAATGTTAGTGGCCAATAAAATACCTGTTCTTTTTTTAACCAATACATTTTTTATTCTTTTTAAATAAAGAAGTCAGGAGGAAAACAATGTCTGTTTAGCAGCTTCCATTGATTTTACACTTAAGAAAATCCCCTGCCAGTGATAAAATCCCTTGAAAACAAAACTAATTGATTAAAGTGTTTGTTTTATTGTTTTTTCTGTTACAATAATCTCCATGTGCTCTCAAATATCTTACCTAGTGACACTATAATATAGTATTTACAACATCAACAGTAAACCGTATTTTTTTATTTTACCTTAAAAGTAAACCAGACCCTGAAATTCACTAAGCTTTCAAAATGAATTTATTCATTTATTTTCCTTGTAAAAAAAAAACACCTTAAAGACATAACTCACAAATGTTCACACATGTTCCTGTCATAAAAAATATATAAACAACTTTTTTTGATTTTTAATATACCCCTGCATCTTTTATTATATATCTTTTTAAAGCTACAAAAGTGATTTCTTCCCCTGCAGTTATTTAGATAAATGCTTCCCTATACCTGACAGTTATAGCTTGCCTTGCACAAACACAAACCCACGCATCTTTGCCCATGTATACACACACACACACACACACACATTTACATATGCTCACTTACTGTCTCTCGTAACATTAGCGCTGTGACATGTACCAGCTGTATAGTGTTAAAACTTCATGTCTGTAGGGAGCGTAATCCTGTGATAAGTGGCACCCTGATTTATATAAAGTATGTTTGCACTCAGAAGTGGAAGTGAGACAAAGTGGAGCTTTAACCAGTTTACTGTAATTTAAATTCTAGCGGTATAAGAATCTCTGAAAGAATGTAATTCCTGAAGATTAGGAGAAAAGTATGAAACTAAATCCCCATTCCAACAGCGACAAAGTATTACAGTTCATTAATTACATCTGCATGTATATAGTGTTAGGCCCTAATTCGTTTTCTAGTATTGTTTTTGTTTTAATGTATTTCAATGGCAATTGAATTTATATGTCTCTGAATAGCCCTGCATTTGCAATGACAGCAGGAGCAGAGACATATTTCTTCTTTTCAAAGACTAGTTAAAGAAGAAATACCTAACATGACTCTGGTTTCTTAAGTTGACCTTCGATCTTTAGTAAAGCATTATTCGTACTGCAGGGTTAGAATGTGGGTGTCCTGTTGTCCTTCGAGTATTTCATCCCACAAAGCCAGGCAGCTGTCAGGGAAATATTTCAATGTGTTGAATTATCTTGGGGAAAAAAATGGGAGATGCATAATTGACTTGCCTTTTAGTACACTTTAATTTTAAGATGCTGTGCAGAAAATGGAATGGAATTTATTTTGGGAACCCATCACAGTGTAACATTACTTTTTAAATTTAAGATTCAACACCACCAAAATACACATGAACTCCAAGTTCTGGTATGAAATGAAATTTAAAAAAAACACTGGAGACAAAATATTTAAATGGAGGAAAGAAAATGTCCTCATTGAAAAAGGCAGTCGTCTTACCTTGTGAAAAAAGCTAACTGAGGGGGCCGCCATTCTGCAGTTACCAGGCCGCTATAGCTCCTTCCTGCAATATATTTTTTACGTTACAGTTTAGGTTAAAGTGTTATCGTGCAATAAATATTCATATTTTAGGCAATTAGGTCAAAGTATAGCTGCCGTGGTAAAGCAAACATTGAGAAAGGTGTTTTTTCGACCCTATTCTCGATTGTGCTGCCTTCAGAATCAATATGATACCCCTCATAAAACATGAATGACTGCACCAAACAGAAACATAGCATGGCCCAGTTGAGTTGTATTCCTAATAGGGTGTGAAAAAGCGTGCACTGACTTGTTAGGTACTGCAGCTACAGCACTGCAGTACATCGTGACAGCACTCCTCGGATGTGTAAACCGTCACACATGAGGTTTATTGTCTGGTGGAGGGGCCCGGGCTCTGATGACCCCTGGTTAGGAGAAAGGAACTTCCACCGCGATGCCTGTCATCCTTTGTTAAAGAAGCGTCGCTTGCTCTGGCCTGCACCTTCCGTCCCAAGTAATTTTTGAGTAAAAAAAACTGTGTACCCTTTGATGTTTTCATGGAGGATATCCAGTGAGGCTGCAGCATGTCTTTACCGCCACATTCATGTCCGGGACTGTTTACGGGGGCATGTATCAGAAAATAATTTCAATTTGTTAAAGTCACAGGTCCACATTGCAGTCGTACACATTTTACAGTTGGGTGTAGCTCACAGAATCATTTTGTAAACAGTGCCAGTAAAAGGTTAATTAAATCAGTAGAGGAGTCGCAGCAAAGTGTGCTGTAGCACAGCAAGCACCAAAGGCTTTTTGGGTGGGAGTATGAAAGCGTATCAGACACCCCTCGAACATGTTTCTGTGTGCACGTATTCCTGTTCTCTCACTCTGCGTCTCTCCCCCTCTCCTGTCTCACATGCACACATATGCCCGCACACACTCACATATCTCACTTTGTTTCTCACTATCTCTGCAAAACAGGAAAAATAAAGCAAAAGTGCAGGCATTTACACACTCGCGCATGCGGGACGTCACACTGACGGAGGTGACACGCCATCTGTCAAACTCCAGTCTCAGATCTTCCCCTTGTATTGTGACAGTGGAATCAGCCTATTGATCGTAGTGTGCAGAAATCCTCCCTCGCTACTTTCATAATTCAATATGGCACAATACGGCCACAATAAGAATAAATAACATCAGTCAGTTTTTTTTTGGTCAAAAGGGCTAGCCATCTGTGATGTTTTTTGAAGAACACTACAAGAGTGGCAGAGAAAACTGTTTCATCATTTGTTAATAGGAGCTGGAAAGGTGGCTGAGCTTCATTTCGTTCCTCGTCAAAGGAGGAGGTGCACTTTGATTGCCATCATTTATTGTCATCACTTCACTGCCTGCTGCCACTGTCACCGGTTAAGTGCTCACATTGTTAGTGCTCAGGGTGACAGGGGATTTGGGATAGGGGCGATGACGTGCTGAGGTGTCAGGGCAGGTGTTGTGCTCATCAGTGTTGTGAAAGGATTTCTGGTTTCTATTCTAGAGTACTTTGAAAGCCCGGAGAAGGTCAATGCCCTGTATCTCTGCGGAGCAAAGGTTGGTGACATCTGAACTTTCATTAAAGCAAATGACAAACTGACCACCAATATTGGAAGTTTGAGCTACCCTTTTACAGCTCAACACCTTGATGCTTTGTATTTATGCAATGTCCTTTTGCTTTATCCGTGGAAAATATCCACCCATCTTGTGAACACATTAACATAACAGAAACACATGGTGAAAAACTTTCGAGTCTCACCACAGCTACCCCCTACAGAGTGGATGATATGATTAGACTTTGGAGTGTCTGGCTGAATACATTTGCATGATAATAAGGGAAAACAGATTTTCTTGGAACTACTACAGCCTTTTATATGGTGATGATAGGGTTTATACTAATATCATGCAAGTGAAAACACATGTTGATGTAGAGATATGTGTTAATTAATGCATTAATTATATGAAATAATTGTCTTTGGCCTAACTTTTGGCCTAAATATTGGGCAACATTAACTTTGAAAATAAAAACCTAGCGTTTTCAGACTCAATATTTAGGGTTCTAAAAGAGATGCTTTTTTAAAATGCTAATTTACAATTATGCTGTTCTTTTGAAATATGAGAACTATTCAGTCTGAAACAAGGTCCTCTGTGTTTCCCTACACACACTTAACACAGAGGACCTTTACTTTGTGCATGTAGAGTAACATCAAACACCATTGTGTGGTCTTTATAAGACAAAATATACAGATCATTAACATCAGAACATTGTGAAAAATATTCAGCCATCACATTTTCATGTCATAGACTGTCTTATTCTGTCCTAAACCCAAACATATTCAATGGATGTACCGCAGAAAACAAAAAAAGAGCCAAGTCTCACATTTTAGAAGCTTAACCCACACTGTTTAGGCTTATTTGCGCCATAAATGACTCAAATGATTAAAACCGTTTTCAACATATTGAGCAATTTATTTATCTGTAATCCCAGTAATGTATGATCAACTGATTGTAACTACTTCAGCACAAAGTTTGACACTCAACCTTCGCTGTTGTGCTCATAATTGCAAGGAAAAAGTCCAGTTTCAATGTTTGTCCTCACCTACTCTATCAACTTTCTGTCACTTAAGTTTCACCCAGTTCTGCCGGGTATCACTGACAACCCTGTTTTAGCCCATTCTTGGCTCTGCGTAATGATTTGCTGGGGCCAGACCGCAGGACATGTTATTACGATTAGGAATTACTCTGCAGTTGTCAATTACTAGGGCTGCTATTTACTGTCCTCGAGAGAAAATGGCTCATTTCACTTCATCACACAGCCTAATTGAGTGATTGTATTACCATGCAATATGGAAATCGTCAGGAAGCTATTTTATACTCTATGCATATCAATGAAAGAAACTCGGATTAACATGTTGGTCCAATTGTGTTGTTCATAATTACATGTCTTAATGGTGTCTCCTCAGCAACCATGAACATCTTGTAAACCCAGATCCATCTCAAGTCTCCTGAGATGTGATACACTGATTGCTTACAAGGTGGATAACTATAATGCAAGATAAAAACAAGTGTGGATCTAAAGCAATATATAATCTTTAAGGCTGAAAAAACAGACAAAAGTTTAGAAGAAAAAAAAAAACTGAGTATATATCTTTTTTTTATTTCATATTGGCTAAAATAGATTTCCTCTCTTTTCCTGGAGCGCCGCTGGGTGTTCATACGACGTCCCCAGACTAGCACCAACCCACCAATCTGTTTTGTTTCATGTCTTTTTCCTTTCACAATCTCCTTCCTCTCCCCTATCTTGGGACACGGGAATATTTGTTATATCTATTGTCATGGTGCTGTGGCTTTGACCTTTGCGTTCCTCCATATTGGATGTTTGCAATCAAAATGTTGGAAGTCAATGTGATTGTTCTGTTGTGTTTTTATCTAAATGTAAAGATGGTCTCTATTCTGCTTGTTGTCATACTCGTAGGATCATCTTATGTCATGGTTGCCTGTCTCTCCTTTAAACAGTGGGTTTGAAAAAAGGTCTTGTGTGCATTGTATCCCAGGTGTCCTTCAACAAATCACTGAGCCAAAACCAGGACAAGCTACAAATTGAAAGCCTCTATTATGAAAATGTTTTTGTTATGCTAAACAATGCAGTAGTGTATTAATCATAAAACCAAAATACACCAATCTAAACTCCTATTAAGTGACCAATTATTGTAATGACAATTTGTCCAAAAATATTTTGTTAAGCTGCCCTGGTTTCGTTTTTTGACACATGCAATTAAATGCAAATTTTAACTACAAATTATACCGCTGGATCATTTCAATGGCAGTGGAAGTGTGTTACAGTCTTTTATACACAAGTGAATCAATGATTAATTAAAAGGCCTTGACTTCAGTCAGGATTTCAGAGGGTTTTCGTCATGTTCGCGTTTCATCTAGCTCAGACAATGGCACAAATTAAATGGTTCCTCTCTCAATGTACTTTAGCCGTATGAAATCTTTAAAACATTTGCCTGAGTTAAGAAGGTGAAAGATGTTGACGGTGACTTGTACACACAATGTAGACTTCAGTGTGATGTTTTCAACAGAAAACATCAAGGCTATAGCCTTCACTTAGGATTGGGGCATGGATTATTTTTTCCTAAAATTTCAAAGGACTGTGTTCTCCTACACTCCACAATTTCAGCCCCTATTTTCCGCTTGGTGACAGTTTTGGGAGATTAACTACAAAAGCTGCATAACGGAGGCAAATTGGCGCAAACTCCATTGAGCAACGATTGCTTTGTGTGAGTCTTCAGAGATGCAATCTTAGTGACCCGCCAATGTGAGGCCCACAAGATATCTACCAGGTTAAATATGTGGACATGTCTGCTAATCTAAAACTTGTTGTCAAAGGTCCAGATGAAAAACAGGTGATTTATAGAATTGGTCATATGCTCGAGTTGCCTTAAATTAGTAGCAAGCACTGACTGAAGGAGGCTTAGAGAGAAGCAGTGCACGTTTTTTCTTTCCTCCCGGAAACCAGTATGGTATCATGCTATATGCAGTACAGGTTTCATATCGCTTTAAAGGAGGCTGTCAGGGTTGTATTTAGCATTTAAAAAACCTGCAGACATTTCTTGTGGCAAAAAATCACTCTCAACTCCGCTGTATATTCTTTAAGGAAAAGTGATTATTTAATCCTGTTTTCTGAGGTGTATTTCCTAATAATGCTTACAATGTATATTTTACATTATAAGTTTACTACAATTAAATGTATACCATTTAACCTTTTGTAGATTAGTACCACCAATTATCCATGAACAAAGCAAAACATAAAGTTCACTTTTTATATCTAAAACAGGCTTTTTTCCCCAAAATATGTCCACTTGAGTAACTGTTCTGATGTGTATCTGTATTGATCTGGTTTTTATATAGTTTTAAAGACATTATAGACAGTAAACTGTATACCACTGCTGAGCAGATAAAACAAAAATTAAGAGTGGCATAAAAATGGCAGTAAAATTGTGTCTAGACGCGTTATTGTCGACTTGGGACATTTGTGGCTGAAGCATATTAATATGAGTTTGATAGCAGCAATATTTTAGGATTGTTTAATGCTTTATATAAGTAGTCGAGCTAATATGCTGTGCTTACACGGAAAAGGACACGGCACAACAGAAAATACAGTAAGCGGGATACTGATGAGACGTCATACTGGCTTATTTTCTGTCATTCTGTGGTTATGGGCAATAAACTACGAGAGAAGCAGACTTAAAAATAATCGCCCTCATAATATTTGTATGAAAGCTTGGCAGTTCTACTCTCTGGAGTGATCGTGGCAAATAACCTTATAAGATCTCTATTTGATGGGATTTTTTTTAAATATAAACCTGACGTCACTCCCTTAAAACGATTCCAAGCTTAAAAGGATTTATAGGACAGGATTTGATTGATCAGTATTCCTGAAATTGGGCGGCTCTTCTTTCCTGGGAAAAAAATGTCCCCCAGCTAAAGGACACCCTTATGGCTATGCATAAGGATGTTAAGGGCTGATTGGGTGATGGCACAACTAAATCTGGAGGAACACTTTCAGCCTCCTACACACACTTCCTCTCCTAAAGGAAGAAAGGTCACTATCCAGAGGAGGAAATGGTGAGCCATTGTTATGATTGATCACACGGCAAGGTCCAGGGAGGACGCAGTGTCACTTTCATTGTCAAACTCATTATACCACAGAAGAAGATTCCCCTCCCTGGCTCTCATGTCCTTTCTTCCCCAGCAGTCAGGTGAAGAAACCCTTCCAATGCAAGTAGAGACGGGTTGGGCATCTGGCAGTGGAAAGCCAAGTGAAATATGCTGAACACACACAATATTTACAGTCACTACAATATGCTATATTGGGGAAATGCATAATTCTGCAGCAAGAAAAGAGCAACTGAAAACACAAGAAAATAGAAAGCATTTTAATTGAGTGGTGCAGCAGTTATTGTATGGAGTATTGGCCATATTAACAATCAAATTAAACGAACGACAATGAGGAAAACTGCCAAATCAATTAAAATACAACAAAATTGATGTGTTGTAGCCAAAGGCAGCTTGCAAGAGGTTTGGAAAGATATTCTGGTCCTGATTAAAAATGAATGATATCAGAATTCATAAAGCTTTCTGGCCAAGTGCCCGGAGCAAAGCATCCTGAAACTGTGGTCACTTCAGAGGCAGGGGAAAGGCATTAGGTATCCGGACTATGAAGGGATGCTCAAGTAACAGACTGTTCTCAGTTCAATTCATCTAATCACCAATGCAAACCTAAGCACTTTGCAGATATAGATTTGAGGCCAACGATTGATATTGTATACCATGTAAACTGATTCATGCTCAAAGAGAGAAAACATATTCTCGCGTAAGAGGGTCTCCTATTCGTATCCTGCGTGACCTGTCTGAGCAGGGCCTTTTATCTCGGTTGAACACGACCCAACCACGATAAACAGAACATGAAACGGAATCCTTAATTTAGTCGACAAAATCTTATTTTCCCTTTTAAAATACATTTCTCGCTGTTATATTCAGGGGCCGTGGAATAGCCATGACTGTGGTTTGCATAATACAATTACTCATGAATGGGTATACGGCTGACAGCTTGCTTTACATTAGACCTTTTGTGACCTGATTGAATTAGGCTGATTTAGCAGCATAACTGTACGGTAAATATTTAAAGTAAAACTCACTCAAATCCCAAATCAAACTTTAAAACTGACTTAAACCCCAAATCAAATTATGAATATTCAATATTATTATTGTAGTCATGCTGCCTCCTTCAGATATTACAGTAAAGATAGTTGCAGATGTTAAGGCTCATATAAAACAGATTAAAAAGAAAAAAGCACACTTTGGATCTTTGCTGTAAAGTACATAAATCAGGGTGATAAAAAACAATGAGCACTTTTATCCCAGTTTATATACTCTCTTTTCTTTTGGATTGTTTTGCCTCTATTGTATTGATCCTGTCGAAAGGCTTCCAAGAGAGGTGAGGGACGTGTCTGCCAAGAGTGGAGGTCACTCAGATAAATTGGCCAGGTTGGCTTTTAGCAGCTTCAGGGTCAAAGCCCATTCATCTTATTAGTCCGATGAATCCTTTTAGAGGCCTCGGCTGTAGGATTAGACAATGGAGCAGCACCAGGGCATTAGATGACAGACCATTTGGCAAATAGGTTAGGGCAGTATCCTCCTATTGTCTTTTTCAACATTACCTGCAGGAGCTGACTGTAGAGCTTTGCATGGCAGCTCTAAAGGTTGGCAGGCTGATAAATACACTCTTGATGAGGACGTAATGGGCCATCGTTTGACGGATGCATTCACAAAGTGAGTATAGCAAAACACTATTGTGAAATATGTTCATACTGCCTTTGCCATCTCTAAGATGTTTCTCACCCAAAACAATAACTGTTTTAAAGTAAATCTATTCAGACATTCAGGGTTGCTTTATTTAAATATAAAGTTAAATGTTCCCATGGGGAAATGTGTGTCGCACTAAAACCTGACGGTTACATCTTAACATAAAACAAATAAATAAAGAGAATCTTCAGAGGTTACAAAAGTAAATGTTTAAATGCATCACACAAGCTCACAAAGCAAGTAATTGCAAGGCATAAAATAGGGGGTACACGCTGTTTATTTCACACAGAAATGCAGTTTTACTATTAAACCACACTTTTAAGATTACAACTAACAATGGTTTTCATTTTCGATTAATGTGTCAATCATTCATTACATTTTTGGTGATCTTTTGACAGAAAATACTGAAAAAAAATCACAATTTAAAAAAAGTCCAAGGTAAGATATATGCCTTGTTTTCAGTCAAAAACAGTCAAAAACTCAAAGATATTAACTTACTATCATAAAAGAATTTAGACAAAGAAAAATAAATAATCTTTCATTTTGAATTCAATGAAAATAACTGTTTCATTTGCTCTACAAACTTTATTATCTTTTCAACAAACTCACTGAGTCTCCGTCCAGAGAAAAGCTGAACGTGCCAAAGTTTGATCTGATGCCTCGCTCATCTCTTTGGTATCATTTGGCATAAGTGATCAGTTGGGCCAGCTGGGCAAACATGAGCTTGCTGCCTACAGTTTGCTTGTGTCATGTTTCAAGATTTTTCGTGCTCTGAATCTCATATTTGCTGCCATTTGGAGATGAGATGTGAAAAGATGCTCAGTCTAGATTTAACTGAAATAGGGAGTGAATAGCTGGTTATATGATGAAGTCACTTCTAATTTACTTTAACTTTTTCTGAGAAAGTATCCAAAAAAAGGGTGATTACTGTAGATTTACTGTAGAATTAGTTATTTCACATCACATTACTTTTCATTTAGTGGACCATTTATCCAAAGCAGCTTACAATAAGTGCATTTAATCATGAAGTAGCAAACTCAAAACGCAGGAAGCGTATAAATTCATTAGCTATTAAACGGCCAAACTAAGCTTCATAAAAATGTATACTGTATATATGATGTTGGTAAATGGGCAGTCAAACAGGGTCAATCTGCTACAGAAGATTTGTAGACTTTCTGCTGTCCGAAAGAAGTGGAATTGAATTGAAATGAATAGAAAGTAAAACCACGATAGTGCCATCACTAATACACTCATGCTTCTATTGGCTAGCGCTCCAACACATTGTACGTGATAGGCTAAGGGGCGGGACATCTAACCAATCAGAGCAGCACAGGCAGTATGAGAAAATAAAACACTTTTTGAACATTAAAGCATCCAAACATGTCACAGTAGAGGCACAACATACAAGTATGCACCTGAAGATGCGCAAAAAGGCCCATTTAAGCAAAATAAGACTTGCAACATGTTGACAAAAGCTGTCAAAATGGACTTATTGACACTGTGTTCAGTCCTTTATGATAAATTGCTCCCTCATTCCCTCAATAATAGGTACAGCAGCATGTCTCCGATTTTCATAACTACTGTGCCGCCTTTACGTATGGTGTATTTAATGCATTGTTGAAGAAACCCTAAAGTGGTGTCGAGATGACACACACAGAACTCCAGTAATTGGATGCCCACCCTCCCCACCCTCTTCCCCCTCTATTCTCCCTCACTATTGTTGAGAGAAAAATGTGTTGGCTCTCATTTAAACTCAGCCTGTGACGCTCTTCGCTGCACTTACTAAAAACACTGAATTACATTGACATTTTTCACTATAATGGTGTTACTGTGAAATCCCTTTTTCTATTAGGCTCTTTGTGAAGATGTAGCTGTGAGGGTTAATTGCAAATGAATTGTAAGATTGTGATGATTAAAGTCATTTTTGGCGTAGGGTTGGCAAAACTATTCTTTTAGTTAACTAGTTTTTCAGACAAGAGATATACCTGGCCGACCCTAATCAGAGCTCACTGCCGCCTCAACAATTCATGAAACGTCTCCAATCATAACAATAGATTTTAATAGTCCAAAACCACCTGTTTACTGCCCACCCCCTGACATCTTATAGGTTTTTGTTTTTTTTTCCTTGTTAGGCTGCATTTCACTGAAGATGCTTGTTTTCAAATCACTTGAACACTCACTGAGGGACAGTCAGGCTTCTGGGAGAATTTCTTGGAGTTCTCTCTTAAAAGAAGAATGACGATGACATTTGGGACTTCATTAAAACAGCTTGAGAGAGAATTTTTCTTCCACCCTCTATTTCATGACACAATATATTTACCACAGCAAAGAAATATTACTCACAAATAATCCAGCCCCACAGTCTGTATGGCGCAGAAGCCATTTGGCATCATAGATAAAGTGGTAGCTATGTGACTAATGACTCGCCCTGTAATATATTAAATCATCTTGACATTGTGTCTGGGGTCATCACATTTCCACAGAACACAACATTCTTTGTCATTTGTGTGCCTAAGTGAAGTTGCGCGGTTAGATTACATGGGAAACTGCTTGGATGATTGCTTTGAGAAATTTGATCAGGGTGTCTGCGGTTGGAACTAAATATAAAACAATATGTACACCGATTCAAACAAGACAGAAAATGTTTCCTTCTTTACTGTTTATGCACCAGGTTATTCTGGGCTTTGACTCGGTTCCTCATGTGCTGCAGGATCCACAGGAGATGTAACACTTTGGGTTTTTTTTTTCGCTGGAAGATGGCAATTACTTGTGTTCACCATTTTAAAAGTAAGGCTGCTCTTTCGTCAATTACTCGTGATGGCTTTGCAGCAGCCCCTGTGCTTTGTTTCCCCCATCTGTTTTAGTCTCAGAGGTAGCTAACAGCCAAATGAAAGTACAATATTAGCTGGAAAATTGAACATTATGCTAATAAGTCCTAGGCGACAACTTCAGTTGCCTCGGCGAAGAGTACTTCGATTATCTAGGAGCAGTGGTTTTCTTTTCCATTATACTCCACTGACAACATTTATTTCACCTCCTGTTGTCTACTAGGGTGGGCCGTATTCTCTCCATCATTTAGTTTGTAGATGTTAGTGTTACATGCGCCAGGTGCTGGCTGACAACTAAGTGAATAATGTGTCTGGTAGGGGAAACTCAGTCAGGGGAAGCCCATTCCCTGGACTCTCCATTAATATCATAGTCCACTCTTTCAGGGGATACTGCTGACATTTTGCTCTCTGTAATAGAGACCTAACCTTTAAGCACGGTAGGGAAGAAGTCATTTTTCATAATCTGCTGTCCATTTTGGAGAATTCCCCAAATGCTGCCTTCTATGCATCTGTCCTCATTTTCCTCCTATTGTTTTATATATTTTTATATTTCCTTTAAGAAATGTGCAGGAGTCACCAATTTTTCAGTTTGCAACAGTACAAAATGAAATTCCCTCAACTGAAGCAGCAACTCAAACTTTACAAAAAATACCTATTGCTGAATATTTTGGGGATTCACAAGACATATTTCCAGCGGGAGCCAGGCCATAGTTGATGACTTGGATGGAAGATCAGTGTTCAAGTCTGCCTTAGTTCCTCAAATCCAGACTCAAGTGTTAATCCACCATAAGAAAAATTGGCAGGTCCCTTGTGTCCTTCTTGAAGCTGAGCAGGCTGAAAGAAAGTCATTGTTTCAGCAGCCGGTAATGATGATTAGCTACAATCTGGGGGATCGACTGCACATCGGTCAAATGCGTCGACATCCTCAAAGGGAGAGATGGCCCACTGTCCCGGCCATGCATACTGAGCAGATTGATTGTGTTTCCTGCAGAGATTTAGGGGAAATCTTTGATGTGTGCATGGTAATAATGTGGACACTGCCATGAAATTCAAAGAAACTGCCTCTGAGTTTAAGCGCTGCAGATTTTTAACACATTCTGTTAAAAATCTTAATATAAATGATAATTTAGCTTTATGATATAATGAAAGACTATGAATGGTCACGCTGATTAGGTATCCTTTAATATCTGATGACTAGCCTTGCTCTCTGCTTCATCTTTAAAAGTATTGGGTCCATTTCACAATACAAGACAAGTGCAGATTTTCATTAGAGCTCTGATATTACCGAAATATGATGATAATGAGAGCTCCTCCTTGTCTGTATTTTGAGGGTGTCTGTTTTTTGCCTTTCAATATTAAACAAGAATAAATGGCATTTAAAACGAAGCACAGGGAGTCTTAAAGTAATAAACAACAATTTGAGAATTGTGTGTTTTTGGACATTAACATATTATTTGATAGTGTTAGATAATAGGGGGCTGTTGATGGGGACATTTTGTCAGTGCATTTTTTTACCTAGGCTAAACGTGATCATAATGTGGTAATTGGATAGCTCATTTATTTCACTTAGGTCTAGCTGGAGGTCTCCACGCTGGAATTAATTTTGCACGGAAACCTACCTTTGACATGATTAATGATTTGCAGACAATTTCAGGTTTTGCTGTGTGTATTAGTGTGGGCATACACTTAGGCCTACAGCGCTTCACGGCAAAGAAGACGTTCATTTTGGTAACATTAATACTGCTCATGATTCATGTAATTAAAGGCAAAAATTAAAGATTTTGTTTTAAGGAGCGTCCATTGGCACCCTGCTTGGAAATATTCCACTCATTTGCTCTGACTTTACTGGAAATACCTTTTATTATAGAAACAATGATAGAATCCAGTAAATCAGGGAAAAGTATAGGGTGTAGTGTTGCCATCAATAATAGATTGGAAACAAGTCGGCACTGATGGAACCTGAGGCCTTTCTTTTGTGGAGGTCTTAGTGCCGTAGCGGTGCATGTGAATAATGCATGGTCCCAGATAGACTCCAGCTCCCTCTCTAGCCCTTCCACTCTGGCTGCACTGCTTGCAGGCTGGGGCGCCACTTTTCCCCAGCAGTGATTGGCTGTGCCTTGAGGGCAGTTGAGGAGATGGGAAATCACCTGCCCCATTTAGCCGTGCTGTGCTAGCTGCCTCGGCGCCCCACTGTTCAGACCTTTGTGTCTGCTGCTAGCACTCGACATTAAGACCTCTGGTTAACTTTAGTCGGGAATGCGGTGGCACAGAGCTGTCATTTGGATACTTATTATCGCCCCAGACTTTTTTGAAAGGTAAATCTACTGCACAGCTGCTCTCCCCGGGTCCTTTTTTCTATTTTTTACCTCTTTTCTTTTTGCCCGACAGAGCAGGCATTGTGATTGGCAGTGATGCAGTGTCGCAGTTGTGCCACAATCACGGGTGTTGCTTCTGCTTCTTCCTCGATGTTACACACTCCGAAAAACCCACCATCCCCCTTTTCACTGTCTTTTTTGTGCTTCTTTTCTTTCACACACTGACGTATGGTGCTGGTGTGGGAAGCACCCGCTGTATTCTCAGTGATCAAGCCTTGAGAACCGAGGGGGCTCTCGGCGTCCTCTCACCCAGGGGTCTCGGTAGGGAGTCCGCTGATGCTGGGCGCCCAGTCCAGCCCCCCATGGAGTGAGAGCCTGACCGCAGCAACACATAATCCATATTCTAAAGGCCAGCAGGACTGAGACCATGGAGCACAAGGAGAGTAAAGAGACCTACCACCCCCGCCCACATCAGCAACTGAGTACCTCAGACAGCTTTGGCATGTCAAAATTGAAACTGGGCTGAATAGCCTCATTTAGCACCAGGTCTTTAGAGGAAATACAAATCCATTTCCCCCCTTTAGCCAGAGCATTAAGCATTTTATGTGAAGAAGATCTTGGCCAGTTTCCCATATTGTTTACTCGGGTGAAAATTACTGCAGCATCTTTGACAGTGCGGATACCATTTTCTTCCCTCGTTCTCCCGCCCTCTTTGTTTGCACATGGTGTTGTATCAAGAATGAGCTACTTGGCTGTAGGTTTTTCAGTATCCAGGTGGGCTTTGCGGGTAATCCTGCCTTGACAGTGCTTGGATAAAAATAGATGGATGACAGTCAAAAAGCAGGTATTTCAACAGATTCATATTTATTCCCTGAACAGATCAAACTCAATCTCAAGACCCCTTCAGTTACTCTCCCTGCCCCAATTACTACGTGCCTAACCAAGCCTTCTGTACATATACTCATGCTGTGCACTTTACTCCCATTGTGTCCTGCTATTATATATTAGACAACATGGTAAAATAGGCTCAAATACTGCATTTTAGTGTATTTTGCCTCTGCTTGAGGTTATCATTAACAACACAGTGTCCACATCTGATACATTTGTATTTGTGTAGGATATTGTGAATAAGGCATTAACTTACCAATGTGACTGTGTCTACTTTTAATTCTACCACCTCAATAAGGAACATCCCGTGGGAATTATAATGAGGCCGTTTGTTATTCTCAAAAGAATAGAAATCGACATCTCCAAGGCGTTTTGAAATGACTAACGCAGGAAATGCTTCCATCTTAAAATAGCCTGTCCTATACCAGGTCTCGAATGCCGTTTCTTCAGGATGGATGATGAATATAATAATTTGGGCCAACTCAATATGAATTTCACTCAAGCCTTACAGAACTGGGGCACTCCTGGATTACAAGGAGCGCGGTCCAAACTCGGAACATATTTTCCAACTCGAGCCTATAGGCGTGACCAAGCTCTTTGAGCAGATGTGTGGTTGAACGGGGAAGCACTGCCTTGTTCTCAACCCCAGAGGCATCACTTTTGATGTCCACCTTCAAAGGAGTCTTATCAGTCCTTTGCTGTTTTAGTTGTTGGTCATTAATGAAAGCAAGTATTGCAGATTGCTGAGTCCACACGATTTAAAAAAATGATGCACTGCAGCACTATAAGACTTATGAGATCTCCCATCGAGGAACTTTGTAAAAGTGGTATTACACAAGTACACAATTTGAAGTACACATTATATGTGTTAAAAAATACTGGATCTCCTAATACAAAAAGAAAGGAAAGATAAAATGTCTGCCATAAATTCAGTTTGCAGGGTTTACTCAAAGTTCAATATAATTCAATGTAATACATTTATACCAACTCACTATTTACGACCAACTGAAGTCATAACTCTGGGTTAGAGATGCCACAGTGGGGGAAATTTCCCATCGGTTAACAAAGTCTGGATAACACCGGTGTTATTGATTACACCGGATATTTTACAAGAAAAATGTTTTCTCAGAGCGCTTACTTTGATCTTTAGCAGTGGGGCAGACACTTTTAGATTCAGTGTATGTCAGTCACTCTTATCCACTAGTATTTACACCATGTTTTTTTAAATCATAGCTTTTATAGAAAGATAAATGGCTCTGATATTTTACTTGGTTGGTTTTATGTCGGGATGAGAGGGGAATTTATTTTTATGCCACAAAATAACATGGATGTTTCCCTATTACGTTTTTTAATGGTCCCTCCTTTCATTGATTTATGGTTATTTAATTTAAATGTATAGCATCCCCGGACTTCCCGTGTCAGCATAAACACCCTGTAACACAGACAGCCACAGCAAGCCAAATTGGGATGTTATATTTTTTATATTTTGACATTCACATGATGCTGTGATGCTCTTTCATGCCCAGTAGTTTATTTTCTAAATGTTATTTATTACAATTTCATGCATACATTTAGATTACAGTCAAATGAATGGGCCAATAGTGTTAATGTGCTTAAAACTTGTCACTGTACAGCTTGTTAATTTTCCATTCAGCTGAGTAGGAAGTTGTGTGTTCTCACTGTTAGATCTGCTGACATTATCTAGACAACTTATTTATGTAAATACACTGCAGTTAAACTCTCCACTTTATTTACACAAACTGCTACTCAGCCATTAAAAAAAAAAGAAAAAAGGATAGTGTTTGAAAGATGAGAGCATTTGCTGTGGAGGCAGAGAAGGTCTAATGAAAGATGCTATCCAATTGCATTATGGAGAATGTAGGATCTAGCATTTATTGAGCTTGATTCATGTAATGGACTAAAAAGTTAGTCAGGCTAGTTAGGATCTCAATATCTATTTTGATGTGTCTTCCCCAATTGTATGGGAATGTAAAATGAAATCCCAACGTTAGCCTATTTTTTTTATCTACATAGATTTCTTTTTACTTTTCAATAAAGATGTGATCAGCCTTAAGTTCAGTTAAGCTCACTCTCAATGAATAGAGCTTTAATAGGAAAGATGTTCTTGCTTTGAGCTAGCCCCCGGGACCTTCAAATAAGCAAAGTGTGGACAGTTTTCTAAACCGCTATCAGAAAATGGAGTTGAAGAAGATGCAGCAGAGTTGAAAGTGAGTCAGACTCCTGCTTTCACCAGGGAGAAAAAGAGGGATCTTTTTTATTCAATTTGAAAACAAGTCACGGAGACACACAGGTAGCTAAAATGACATTATCCATTCAGTATATGCATCTTTTTTATTTAGAGAAAATACAAAGAATTCGAAACGAGGGAATCGATGCAAACTTAACGATTTTCTCTGATATCTTTTTATCTATTGAATTTTATAAAAATGCTCGACATGGAAGCAGTATATGATAAGATGAAGCACTATCTATCTATGGGACATAGTGAACAAGTTTGCTAGTATTTATTTATTTAAAAGGAAACCCAGCACTTCTCTTGAGTAGCAAATGAGGACGTTGCCATTTCCAGTACACAAAGGACTATGTGAAAGAACTATTTCCTTTTGATTACGAGACACAGTGTGAAAGTGTGTGTTATAAAGTCACTCAAATATAGTGTGCCTTCTTTTGAAAAGGCTGTCAAAAGTAAACAACAACTCTGACAATTTAGTCAACAGTACGAGATCAAAACAAGGAACGGATAATGTTAGCTCTTGTCCTCACATTGACAGACACAGAAAGTGCGGCGTTAATTAATTAATTTTGACGTCCCTGTTCTTCTGATGAAAGAAATCTGTGATCGAATTATCAGAGGTTCGGATATTGCTTTTTCCTGCAGCAATATGCTTCACATGTGTTCCAATGAGCTTAAGATATCATAACATATTAAAATAATAAGACAAACAAAGCATATTCTTTATAGTCAAAATAAAGATTAATCACAGATTTAATAAATGAAAGGATGTCGAACTGAAGAAGAAGCATTGGAAAGTGTCACCTAAAGGTCTGCATACCATTACTTATGTGGCGCTATCCCTCGTGACTTCACATCAAGATTTTCTGTCATAGCCTGTCACCTAGCTAGATAATCTTTGGGGATACCATTCCTCGTTTGGTGTTTGAAGGCTGGCAGCCTGCCTCTCCCTCCCTCCCTTTTCTCTTCTCTTCTCCCGCTACTTCTTTTGAGGGGTAAACACACACGCAAAGCTCCTCAGCCTATCATCTGTGACCGCCGCTACCGCCAGACAGCGTAACACGATCCATGATAGAGTGGTGCAAATCGCCCAGCGCTCTCGTCTACCATCTCACATAAGGAGGGGGAGAAGCCCATGAGATAGGTTGAGCAAAAAAAAAAAAAGAGGAAAGAAGAAAGAGAAGGAGGAGGTGGGGAGCTGCTGGAGAGTGCGGCAGGCAGCGGTGGCTGGCAACTAGAACGATGCTGGTGTGACTTTCTGGTCCACTAGGTTTTAACCCTTTTGACATCGCTTGAGTGCCATCCATGTGTCAATGCGATAGTGCTCTCGTGCAGTGTGTGGCTCGTGCAGGAACAGAGAAGAGAAGACATCCGGAGCATTCCTAAATCCAATACAAAGCAGCGTCGCAGCTTCAGAAGTGGATACAGTAAAGCCTCAGCGGGGGGGTTGCTACCGGCATCTTTAAGGTAACACACCAACTTCTTTGTAATCCTTTTCTAATGAGCAGACGGCATTAACCTACATTATTAATCTGGGTTACATTAACAGTTCTTGCTTTTAACAGTATTTTAGTAGTGCTGTTTTTTTTTCTTCTCTTGACTGGACATCTGCGCCGTTAAATCTGGAGTTGGGCATGTATTGCATCCGTCAACAACTTGGATGTGGCGGAATAATGTTTAATGCATTACATGGGCTGTGCACCCTCTGTTAGCCTGGGCCTTATTGTGTCTGCAGAAAGCCACAGACTAGTGTATTGTATTCAATCCCCTTGTGTATCTTCTCTTCTTTATGAGGGGGTGTTGTGTGATGTGTTTGAAATGGCACTGCAGCCTTACACGTGTACATTGCTAATACAGTGTCTTACAACTACTCAAAAAACACGTCAACAGGCTTGGACTTCAGCTGCGTCAAGTTGCTTTATGGTCATCGAGACACAATAATAACAAGGGGTTTTAGTTTCATTGCCATTTTACATAAACACAAAAGGTTTAATAATTATATTAGAACTGCTTGATTATGTAGAACAAATGGAAACGAGGGATTTTAATATTTTATGAAATGATATATTGGGGGCATATTGACGTCAGCTTTTTAAACTGTATCAGAGCGATCACACATTATACTTGGCTCGTACGCCACAACAAACTGCTGCTGTTCTTAAGAATTCTCACACGTTCAATATTTAACATGATATCCAAAAAGAATTATGGGTAATGTATGCACACAGGGTACCCTAGGTGTTGCTTTCGGGTGTTGACTTGCCTTTGATTAATCATTTCGGGCTGACGTCACGGCCTCAGAGACAGAGATGGATTGAAGTGCTTAGCAGACCAATAGCTACAAAGACGAAGAGTAATTGGTGTGTAGCCAGTGGTGGCCAATGTAAGCAGAGCAAATGCATCAACAGAGGAATAAGTATGAGTTCTGCAAAGGGGTCACACAGTGGCAGTCCCACTATACATTTACAGGTGACAGGTAAATACGAGCAGGTAAATGCAATGAGCTTTTTCTCCGGAGGCATTGCATCTTATGAGGCATCACAATGAATTATTCTGCGGGCCATAAGGTGAGTCTTAGAGCACGGCAGGTATATATTTAGCTGCCTGAATGAGTGGGAGGTGATGAATTGCATTGTACATGTGTTTGTTCATTTTAACACTGATCAGTTGTGTAATGTTAAAGCTGCAGTCTCACAGAGGTATTACTTTTGCTATAGCTAGGTTTTATTCGCCTGTGAATTGGAGTGAGGGGGTGGCCATGTTGTGGAGGAGGTATATTGTGATCTCTATATGTGTCCGTGATAATTACATTTAAAAAGTGGGTCTGTGTCCCTGACAGAAAAAAAGGAAAATGTATCTCTATGCTGGGTTAGATATGCTAAAGGCGAGTTTGCATAATGGCACCCAGCACATGTGCAATCAGAATAAAAGCTTTAATATTAAACATTATAATGGGATGATGGGCTATCCATACTTTGCACAGGCTTGCTTTTGTTTCACGGATCTCTGAATGGACTCAAGCTGCTCGGCATTCACATTAACAGTGAGGTCTTAGCAGTTTTTGTTTTAATTTTCTTATCTCATGTTTCACCAGGCAGCTCTGCCAGTCATAGTCTTACTGGCAAACACATGACAGGACTTCAGGGCCAGAGAGAGCCTTAGCCAACAAAGGCTTCTGTGCATTATTATGTGGTTTCTGGACTAAGTGTTCCATAATTTATGCAATGAAAGCATGTGCTGTTGTTTAATTTATGTTATTGCTGAATGATGACGATTTGTTAATTATTAATTATGTGTGAATTGGGCAGTGCTGGATCTCTCCATGTGGACCTCTGTTCAACTCGTTTCCGGTTACCACATCAGCAACTTCACCAATCTGAAAATGAGCAACAATTCCTCTAAAAAGGTGTTTGTTTTCAATCCCAGAGATCCCTTTAGTTCAGTAACCCTTCCATTTTCTACATTTGACACAAAGTGCTCTCAAGGTTAGCACTGTATAACTAAATCAAGATGCTTCTTTTTGTATTGTAATTTAAAAAATGATGCTTTTAAGTCTTACACGAAAAGTAATTTATTATAAAGATGTTTTTTGAATTAAAATTCTGTCCCCAAAACAGATGGATAGATAGATGGATGAATACATGCATATTGTATGTGCATACATACTGTACATGAATACATACATGCTTTACATATGCATCATACATTTTGTGTACACAACATTCAGATATTCAGATTCATTTCAGGGCAGAAAACAAAGACACAAACACAAAGCTGACATTATTTTTCATACAGTATTTTTATATCCACATCTGAAGTACTCTTAATAAGCTTTTGGAAAGCATGTGAGTGTGAAATTGTCCACCGAGTGATGTCATCTGGGAGTCTTTGTTTTTAATTAAAAGAGAAATATAAAAAAAACGACACACCTGAAAGCTTCAAACAGTGTCTATTGAGAACAGTTAATTAAAACAGGAATGCACTGTACATTTCTGAAAATTAGTACATCAGTTATTTGTCTAACAACGTACTGATATAAATTGCGGAGCAGGCTGTTAAGTTTTCTATTTTGAATAGCTTGGTTGTAAATTCTTAAAGACAAACCCTAGAAATGTTAAAACTACAAGGTTACACACAGCTCAATTTTGAAAGATTTACTATGAAATAAATGTGCTGGCAGATGGAATAGCGTACACTTTACACATCATATTGATTGCAACATTTTTTACCCCATATTACTGCCTGGTTAAACTACAGGATTACAATTTGAAATGTTTGATATTTTTTTGTAAAATCAATCTTTCTGTGGCTTAAAATGATCACCGTATTGTGGTTTTATTTGGCTTCAAACTGCGTTGTTTTCCCCCATGTTGTCACATGAGAATAATTCTGAATTCTTCATATTTGTTTTCGTGTGTTTTCAGTGATTGCTCCAGTGGTGTTTTTTTATTACCAGGGTGTCAATGTTAAAACACAATTACCAAACATTCTTCAAAACACATCATATTCAACTTTTTTTTTATATATTTGTTTATCCATGTTTCATGTGCAACACATAACTATGAATGTGGCCACAACTCACAAGGTAATGATCATCCCTCCCTCATGTAATGGTGATGTGGAGAAAGGACTGAAGCCCCTGTTCCTCTGCTGTTTACTGCGGACATTTACTGGTATCATTATCCAAACAGTGATGCCAGTGGGTGGCTACCAGAGCTGGAGGTGAAATAAGCTATTTAGCTGTTTTATGATAGCAATCCCCAGCCCTTGCTGTTCCTACATCCAGGGTCAAAGCTTAGCAGTCATCTAATCTCCCTCAGTCTCGCAGCTTTCATTAGCGCAGCACTTGATCAATCAACTCTGCTGCAAGTGCCAAAGTTTGACACATTTTTTGTTGAAAGGACAGAACTACAACACCAATTGATATCATCATTGTTGTTTGCAGGTTGCTCTCATGTCTAGTTTAATTGACATTTAATATCAGTTCGGGTAAGCATGCAGCACATTTCCCATCACTGTGGGATTAGTATTATAATAGCCTGGCCAAAGTTGAAGAAAAACTGCAGGAGATGTCAACACATTACACTAATATTCCATGTGAGTAAAATAGACACCTTCATTACAGCAAAGACTTGATGTGTTAAATATTGATTTCTGAGTCATCTTCATGCTTAAGTCTAAGTGTCTCATGATATACAGATAAGCTAAAGCACTTCTTGTAGAATATGAGAATATTTGAAAAGCATTTTGTGCACTCTCCCTTAAGTTTTTTTTCTGTCCTAATTGGCTGTATTCTCAGAAGGCGGTTCGCGGGTGTCATCTGCCAAATGCCAGACCTGTCATCACATCTGCATACAATAGGACACGTCAGATATCCTTGGCCTCCTTTCATCCGCCTGCACATCTTCAATAATCAGGGGCAGTGGCTGGGAACAGAGGCAAAGAGGAGCTTTTTATCCCTCAATAAAAGGCCACTTAGGCAGATAGTTCTCCCAAGACTCATCAGCTTTGGTCTCTTTTTTCCTGGCACCACATGAAGGGATTTGTGAAAGAGGGCAAACATTCCATCTAATTAAGGATACCTTTCATATAAGCTCACCTCTCTCCCCTGTAATTTCTCTTTTTGTCCATGTCTCTTACCCCCGCATCTCCCTCTCTCCTTCTCTGTCTTTTCTCTTTCTTACAATCCATCATAAGAAGCCCAAAGGTGCCCTTTGCAGTTACAGTAGCTTTTTGGTTAGCTCTTGATGCCTTTTGAAATGTTAGCTTACCCTCCCTTTGATGTTTCTGTCGAATAGGTACTAAGCAAAAAAAAGAAAATCCAGTCACGACCTAGACAAGGCCAAGAATGTCAAATAACTACACTAATCCAACAGTCCACTACACTTTGTTTGCATACGTGAGTGCTGCACATCATTAACATGCACTATGATTGTAGCGGCAGCAATTTGAGTGGGTTTTTCAGGAATCAGCAGTATTTGTTTTGAAAAGTGAAGGGGAGGGAACGGGTGCTCTGTCTGACTTTGTTCTATTTCTGGGGATGGCTGCTCGAGGATTACTTCAAGTGGCAGAGTATTCATTATTTAGATGGCAGTAGCGGCGTCGGGGAACGGGTGGTTTCATAAACCACTTGACTATGACATGTGTGCTGCTACACTAGACGGATGGACAAAAAAAAAAAGTTTCCCTTTCAAAAATCTTTCTCCAAGTGATGGCACTTGTAGCAGCTCTCTGCCCGAGACTGCGGAGACAGTCAACACTAACTGAAACTGATGGAGCAAACTCAGATTGATGGACTTAATGGATGAAATCGTTGCAAGTTCTCCGGGATTGCTCTCTATATAGCCTTTGAAAGTCGTAAGGCGCCCATGCAGCGGTTTCATGGTGCATGTCAGATGTGGTATTATAGTTTTAAATACAGCATCTATGCTACTTGTTATTCCATTCAGAATGACTGGGTTGAATATAGGCAGCAGGAAATCTTTGTTGAGCTTGGCTGATTATGAAATAATGACAGTTTTGTCTCCTTGTCTTGCTTTTTTTCTTTTGATAAGAAAAGATGACTGGAGATATAAGCAGCGATGTTTCAAATGGCCTGAGAGAAAATGGGAATCTGAAATGAGAAAGCCGTGACAATTATGTGTTGCTCAAAGAGAGCTGGTACTGTTTGCCAATGTGGTGGGACACCAGCAAGGAATTTTCTCCCCGGCATAACAGTAGCATCCATATCGGATGAAGTGTTTACCCTGACAGTTTTCAGCCTGGACACAGAGAGGGTCCCGCCACAGTGATTAATGCACTGCCATGCCACCATGGTGGAGGATGTCTCTCGGCGGTCTCCTTCCCCTTTCCAGTACTCCTCCCTGATATTTCACTAATGTAACTCGACAATGAAGAGATGGATAGTGATCATTATGCTGCTCTCAAAGAGTAATGTCACTTCCCGGCATGATCCAGCCAGCTTCTAATTCAGCTACTGCTGTGGGTAGCATATGAGCAGTGGCAGTGCATATTGTTACTGTACATACAAGTGGCTACAGCTGTGTTATGTTAAACAGAAGCAGTGACATTTCTGAATCACCTCCTCCTGCTGTTATCTCAAACTCCTGAAGCCCCGTTTGCATATTTAGCGTTGAATACATTGCCTCAGGATGGCTCTTTCTACAGAGGAACTTGACACTGGAAGTATTATCACGCCCAAACAAGGCCTCTCACCTCGACACTTTGCAGGCTATATCACCCTCTCCCCAGTACTCCCTGTACAAATAACGCTGTGAGGGTCATTCATTTGTTTTCCCTGGCTCCAAGTCCTTAACAGCTAGGTTGATTTGTTTATCTGTATGTGTTTAGCCCTCGGCCCCAATCTTCTGAGAGAAAAAGAGGTTTAGCATTTAAATTGGTTGATCCACCGCACGTTTGCTAAACCTGTTTTTAAAGCATTACACTGATGAAAAGCTAATCCCTTTCGGGTGTGCGACCTTATCTGACTAAACACCTGACAATGAGATTCTATTGTCACTCTGAGAACACAAAGATTCTCAGTAAATGTGTACTTATATTTCTGCGGTTAGTGACCTCTTCTGCTAAGTGCTGCCTGGAAGTTAACTTGCAACGAGTATTTATTTACAGCCAGAAATTCTTGAGACTAGGACATGTTTTTGACCGCGGGCTTGTAAACGACAGGGATACTTCAAAGTCTTTCTAACTCCTTACTCCTCAGGAAGTTGTACACCACTGTAGGCTTGTCTGCCAAACGTCTGCTACAGTAAGTCCTTGGTGTCAGTCAATGTCCAGACCTGAGTGAAGAGACTGCGTTAGCATACTAGCTTTCAGAGCTAATCCCAGAATCTCCTGTATGCATTTCTCTTCTACTTAATTTCACACCTACTGATCCTTTAGTTTCACACTGCCATTGTTTCTTTAGCCAGACAAGACATTTAGTCAATATCCCTGCCTATGAATATGTAGGACACAAAGTGGCCTTCACCTGAATGTGGCAGATGTGATTTCTAACTAAATCATAGGGATTACATTATTGACAGTGTCTTGAATAAACATCAGAATGAGGTTGAAATTCATCGTTGTTCCTTATTTGCACAGCGTCCCAAGCAAGTTGAGGATGTAAAGCAAGCAGAGCATGTCTTATGTTGAACGATTATTTTATCTGAAACAATTTGCATAATTCAACGTTAAACAGCAGATCTTCTTATAATTTTTATCCCCGACAAGCAGAAAAGGATTCTGTTGTGTGATTAGCTGTGGTATCAGATTGTTCCCAGCATTACAGATTGGCTGTGAAGTGCATGTATTGACTGTCTGGCTTGCATGATAGTCCAGATTTGTTATTGTCTTCGTTGCTGGGGCTCCTTATATTGCAACATGGCATCGGCTTCCTTCAAAATGATTAAAGCACAGATTGTACGAGTAGTGTGTCCTGAAATGATCCGACCTTCTAGACTGGAATGGGAACTCTATGGTCAAGAAAAAAATGCTATCGATACACAGAAAGGACACCTTATGCAAATATTGACCACGGTCCGTTGTGTATTATGGGTGAAATATGACAGTGGGAACAAGTGTGACTACAATCTGTGGTGCCAACTGTTTGTATGCGGCTGTATCAATACTCCTTATACCTTTTAAAAGTGGTCAAGAGTAAAGACTAGTGTGTCGTACAAAATGAATCCTAGACAGGCAACTCAACCAGCTGCTGCCTTTTCATAAACTGACAACGTATGGTTTCAGTAAGCCATATGCTGCCCGCTGCCGCCTTTTCTCTCAGATTTCACTTCTCAGTTTCCATTGTCAGTCTCGTCTTGGCTTATTATGATCCTAATTCTGATGGATGTATTCCAGTGTGAAATGACTTAGCCGGGTGTGAACGTGAACCATCCTTTGCCTCCTACTGCTGCCATTTGGTGTGCGGGAGGAAAAAGCACAGGGACCATCAGAGGAGACATGAGAAAGCTCGTGTGTTGACGACGCACTTCCCTTATCTAATTGGGGCAAAGTAAACATGATTAAGCCCAAGCTGAAGGACGATCAGCGTCTTCCACCGCAGAGACGTTTCACAGTCATGCACGTTCTGCTGCGTGCTTTGCTGAGAAGCCAACAGGCACAGTTTGACAACATTATCAAGCTGCTGTTTCAACTAAAGATGCAACTGCAAAACTGTTTGTCTTTGTTGTGTTTTTAGACTAGTTCTAAAGAATTCTAACAATTACCTTTTAATCAGTGCATTTAAAAAAAAGACATATATTGAGTGTCTTTATAACATAAGTCCTCATGTTGTTAATATGGCTAATAGTTAATTCAGACAACTGCAACAACTTGGTGGTAGGTTTCATCATATTCATCATAATCATGGTTAACACTATGCAAATATGGTAGCTATGGTTGTCAGAAGCAGACACAGCGTTTTTTCAGATAAGGGACATAAACACTGCTTTCCATTTGCACAGTCAGAGTCAAAGTCAATCACCTTGTACACCCCAAAACCCACCCAGATAAACATCACTTCCTGCTTTGACACTATACACACAAAGGTCATCGCTGAAGCTCACATTACCATGTAATTAGTTGATTTTAATTATGTGCTTATCAGCTCTTTTTGTAAGTAGTAGGTATAAAGACATGAGCAACTTACATCAGCCCTCCGTCCTGGTTCAATAAAATCTGACATTAACTCTAAAGTCCTGGCAGTGAGGTTTTAGAATTGTCTTTACTTGCCGTGTGTGTGTGTCAAATTGAAGGTAATTAACTTCGTTTTAAGCTGCCCACAACATACATGAACACAGTTAACCTTCGTCTTGTGTTGGGGTCGGCACCGACACGTTTTTAGGTTTTAAATGCATAAAATAACCATATAAATTAGTTTATTGCATCAAGGCTTTATGACTTTGTCAGGAACCTCTATTTCAACAAAATAAAACAAAAACAATTGTTTTCACTAAATTATAAAATGCTCTAGTTGAAATTAAGACCTTTGTGCTGTTAGGGTCGGTTTTGACCCAGTTATAAAAATAAGATTATAAAGCAATAATTAGAGCCAAAACTGAAATCACAAGTTCACTGTCAGCCAACACACTGACAGCCAGCTCCTCTCCCAATCATGTGAGCTTTATGGGATTCTCATTTTGCCTTGTTTTCCAGTATACCTGCACCAAAACAAACAAAGACTGGCATGTCCAGACATGTGAGGCCAATTCAGTATAGAATTGGTGACTTGCAGAGTGCACATCTCCAATTTGTAGCATGCAAAAATGAGAAGAAGATTTTAGTGAGCCAAGTTCTGGATAATATTTTTGGTGAAAATGAGGGAGAGGACACAGAGCAGCATAGTGATTCGGATGAGCAGGTTTCTGAGGAGGAAGACAATGTGGAGTATCATCCAGAAGACACAGACACATCTGATGAGTCTGATGAGGAGGTCACCGGTGCTGAAGCTGCTCCCGCTGAAAGATTCAAGTCCAGAAATTGTAAGATCTGTTGGAGCTCAGTACCTCCTGATGTACATGGCAGGGCAGCTGCTGCAAATGTCCTCAAAGTGACCCCTGGAATCACAAGGTTTGCTGTGATGACAGTCAGCGACATCAAGACATGTTTTGAGCTATTTATGCCATTGTCACTAAAAAGAGTCATCATTGCTATGACAAACCTTGAAGGAAAAAAAGTCCATGGTAGCATGTGGAAAGACATTGATGAGGAATACCTGGATGCTTATATTGGTGTTCTTCTTCTTGCTGGAGTGTACAGATCCTGCAATGAGGCCACTGATAGTCTGTGGGACGCATCGACAGGCAGACATATTTTCCGGGCAACAATGTCACTTCAGACCTTTCACATGATATCAAGAGTCCTCAGATTTGACAACAGAGATACCAGAGCAAGATCTGACAAGCTTGCCCCCATCAGGGATGTCTGGGAGAGATGGATGCAGCTCCTTCCACTGATGTTCAACCCAGGGCCAGAGGTGGCAGTGGATGAACGTCTTGTCCCTTTCCGAGGAAAATGCCCCTTCCTGCAATACATACCCAGTAAGCCAGGGAAGTACGGCATAAAAATCTGGGCAGCCTGTGATGCAAAAACCAGCTATGCCTGGAATCTACAGATTTACACAGGCAAAGCTGCGAGTGGCATCCCTGAGAAAAACCAAGGAAAACGTGTGGTCCTCGATATGACTACTGGACTGCAGGGTCACAATATCACTTGTGACAATTTTTTACCAGCTAAGACCTTGGACAAGAACTTCTCAGGAGGAAACTTACCATGGTGGGCACAGTGAAGAAAAATAAACCTGAGCTGCCTGCTGAAATCTTGCAGGTGAAGGACAGGGCTGCACTTGCTTTTACAGACACCACCACTGTTGTCTCATATTGTCAAAAAAAAAATGGAATGTTATACTTATGTCTACTCTTCACAAAGATGCAGCTGTGTCATCAAGAAGTGACATAAAGCCCACAATTATCCTCGACTATAACAAAAACAAAGGAGGAGTAGACAACCTGGACAAGCTGACTGCCACCTACACTTGCCAGCGAATGACCAGGAGATGGCCAATGGTTGTGTTTTACAACATCCTTGATGTGTCTGCATGTAATGCATTTGTGTTGTGGACCCACATCCACCAAGGATGGAACTCAACCAAAAAAAACAAGCGGAGAATGTTTCTTGAGGAGCTGGGAAATTCCCTTGTCAAGCTACACATTGAGCGAAGGGAACGGGTGCCCCGAGACCCAGATGCTGCAACCTTGGTCAGACAGCTGCAGAACTCACCTAGAACTCCGTCCACGCCAGCATCCTCCTCAGACAGCCCTGCCTCAATATCATCCACAACAGCCACAACCACAACCCCACTCAGGCCACCTGACTCTAAAAGAAAGAGGTGTCAGGTCTGCCCAAGCAGTAAGGACAGAAAGACAAATGTATTGTGCTTCAACTGCAACAAGTATCTCTGCAAAGAACACACTAAAAGTGTCACTTTTTGCCACACATGCATCTAAACACACACACACATACACATGCATGTTCTTGCACACAGAGACTTTTACTCTGATTTTGTTTTTTATTAGTGTTGGAACTAGTAATTGATTTCTATTGGTTTGATTTGCTTGATTGGTTGTTGTTTGTTTGACCTTGAAAATCTATATTTTGTTATATATATATATATATATATTTCTTCTGCTTTTCATTTTGTGTTTGTACTAAAGTTCTATTGCTGAAAAAAGATACTTTTTTGCCTTTTTCTTGGAGTAAATATATATGGGTCGAAACTGACCCGTAACACCATAGATGTTACTATAGTTAATAATATTAAAATGAAAAAATAAATAAAACTAATTTATTTAAGAGATGTGTTCGAAATCCCCCCAGTAATAGTCAGGTGACATAACAACCTTTTATTTATTTATAAGATTCTCTTGAGGTTCATTTTACATTTTTTTGTTATTGAAATCGAGGGGTATACTGACAAAAAAAAGGCCCAGGGGCTCACACCAAAAATATTAAAAACCAATATTTTTATGGATAAGGAAGCCTAACAAGGTAACCAAGAGATGAGAAACAAATTGGATGATAGATCATTGTTTTTAGTGTATTTTACACTAAATTAAAACACGGGTCAAAACCGATGCATTAACATAAGAAATGGTAACAGGGAACTAACACAAGACGAAGGTTAAAGAGGCCCTATTCTGCTTTTGGGAGATTTCCCTTTATTGTAGCGTGTCATATAGGTTTCTGGCATGTAAATGGTCTACAAAGGATGAAATCCAATCCCCCTGCCTGAACAGCTCCATCTGGCTCCTTTAATTACTTTCGTGACATATTGACATCACTATGTTACACTCGCACTTGTATTGGCTAGCGCTCCAACACATTGTACGTGATAAAATAAGAGGTGGGACTAAATGATTGATCAATCATAACAGAGCCGGCCAGCTAACCATACATTTCCCAATTTGGGATTAATAAAGTATATCTTATCTTATGTTATCTTATTATAACAGGTCCCTTTTGAATAACAGTTTCCAGGAAGGATAGACCCATAGATGGGCATAAACTGAAAAAGGACAACACAGCTATGTTATATAACATAACAGGTATAAACACATTGTATAATCAGCATGAAAGAAGTCTCTATATACTGTGTGTATATTTGTTGGAATAGATAGAGAGCCAAAGCCTTTTTTGCAATTAGATGTAGGTCATCTTTGATTTCCTCTTAATTCATTATCATTTTGTGAATGTGTTTATAACAGAACTCAATGGTTCAGAGATAATGTATTCCTTTTAATACTGTGAAAACTGTACAAATAAGGCATTGCTTTACACTAGTGTTTGTGTAGTCAAAAGATCCAGGTGCATCCCTGAGAAAAAAATATCTTCTATTTATTTCCATCAGTCTGTACCTTTTTCCACATAATCGTCCTCCAGAAGTGATGAATACCGTTCTGATCATGAAGCACAATGTCTGATAATTATTCTTGATTTAAATGCCCAAGGTGAGCAATGAGTGAGCTCCTCGGCGTTGAACATTTCCTTCCTTTCACTCGAGTCATGACAGATTCACAACATGTACCAAGCAGCACAGAACAAAATTTGATGCAGTTCAGATGTAGAGGCGTGAGAGAGGTGCTAATTGATGCCTGCTGTGGCACGAAGTGCAAATTGCATAGTTTACAAGTACAGCAACCAAACTGCAGACATGCACAGCCCTGTTGAATCATATGAAGGGGCTTAATAGATAATCTGCACAGGGAAGCATAATGGATGCTGTCGACAAATTGCTGCTACCTGTTCCCTGCTAAAATTGCTCTTACCATGTTAACACCATTTGCCCACTCGCACATTATAATGTCAGAGGAACAAACACATATTCTTTTGAGTTCCTTAATATTTGCAAATGCATCTAAATATATACGTAGAGTTTGTATTTTGAGAAAAAGAAAAAAACACATCATTTAATATCAAATAGCTGTAGTGGAGATATATGCAGATTATTTTCCATTATGGAGAGGCATGAGTTGCCTCACAGGTTTATTATTATACTATAAACCCATCAAAGCCATTAAATAGCAATAATTGCATTTGCAACCATTAGCCTAAATGACTTTTTGTGCTACTTATGCTATTAGGTGCAGTAAAAAATACATTTTGCATATCAAACATTTAGTTGCTGTTCTTCCAGAGTGAGTCACAATAAGTAGGCGTTTTACCATTCCGTGTCTTGCACAGTAAAAAAGATTTAGCTGTTGAACTTTCAACCTTATTTGAGGAGGAATTCTAATGTATAAACCAGTCAACTATAGGAAACGGTGATCGGTGGGCTGTGCGTTTGCATGATGAAGTTCTGCTCCCCGGTCTCTTTCATTTTCATAAATATTCAGCATATTTATGATGTGCTTTTAAAAAGCACAGCAGGTTTTATGATGCTTTTCTCTGAGCAAGGAGTAAGCAGTCTGAGAGATGCACAGCCAAACATTGCCAATGTCTTTTCTCCCTTTTCTAAGGAGCATATTTGAGAAGAATACAAAAGAAGATACTGACAATGTGTCAATATATGAGCTTATACTTTCAACAAAGGGAACCAAATTGTGTAAAATGTGTTTTATTGTCCTTTTCTTGAACTGGTGATACAAGGAGCAAGTTAAAACACCACACAAAGTTTAGTTGTTGTTTTAAAATGAACTGAGATGGAAGCAGGAGACAATCTTTTCAAGAGGTTCAAATTGAAGAAAGTGCAATTTAAAAATCTTCTTAGTAGAAAGCAGTTGTCATTATTGCAGATTATACAGATTGTGTGTCTGTTCATGTGTATGCTGTGTGTATTGCAACATAGTCATAAAGACACTTCTGAAAGCATATTTGAACCCATGCATGCATTGTGGCTCTAGCGAATGCAATGTTGGAGGGTTGGAGTCTCCTTTAGTCCAGACTGAAACTGTTTATTGGATTTGAAATATTTTTGTAGACATTCAAGGTTCCTAGGGGTCATGTATCGTAATGGCTTTGGTGACACTTCCCTTAGTGCCACCAGCAGGTTGACATTTTGTTTTTTAAGAGAAAATATCTCGACAGCTGGATGGATAGCATGACATTTGGTATGATATCCTTGCCCCCCTTTAGGATGAATTGTAATATGTGTGGTAATCCTTTAAGTTTTAATGACATTGCTGTCAGCCTCAACTGTACTTTGTGTTTGAGGTTCAAATGTTATTGAGAACTTTTATTTGGTCTCTGTACTTTATAAAGTTGGCCTGATCATTATGACTAATCCTGAAAAAATTGTGCAAAGCCCAGCTACTCTATTTCATGTTGTTTGCTGTTTATAATATTATCAAACTGTGGAAGGATGTTACCTTCAAGGCTTGCTCATAGATCATTTCTCGTTGGGGCCAAATAGTTCCTAAATAAGATATACTGTTGCTCTTTTAAACCAGCTATTTGTTGTAACACTTTGACACCTAATGAATATAAAGTGTTTCTCAACTAGGTTGCAAATGTGTGCGGAGGGTGGGGTGAAGGTGGTGGAAACACAGTGCTTGATAAATTGATGTTATCTGACTTGCTGAGGTGGAAAATACCCTTAACATATGGATGGAGGATTGGAGAAATCCGATGAAATAGATTTAAGGAATTGCAGCGACGACGTGTTTTGACGCCTGGTGTCCTGAGAGAGATTTAGGAAGAGGGATTGGCACGGAAGATAAAACCACCACCAAGATCCTCACTTTTACATCTGATATGCTTTGATATTCACTGATCAAAGGTTTGCATCTCTGTTTGCATATCCATTATATATTTAAATCTGGATTTCCTGCATACACGCTCATTACAGAACATGTACAAAGACACCAGAAATGCTGCTTTTATAAGCCCCGTCTTATCACCCACACATTTCTTCCCCACCAGTTTCCTTGTTCAACAGATTTGGCCATATTTTAGCCTCGCTTCACATGTGGTTATTTCTCTGAGCTTTTCCTTTGTGTCTGTGTGTGTCTTCCTGCAATTCTTCCTAAAGCAGCCTCTGGAGAGACAGCCGCGGAGGTATGTATGAGTTGGATGCCTCCTTGACAACACCTTGGAGGTAAAAATCAATGTCTGCCAAACAAAGTGAAATGTTAGGCTGCAGACGATACATGACAGATGAGGCTTAGGGTGGTATTTTCTAAGGTGAATGAAGACTGGAATGCAGGCAGCCCTGTCTTCTGTTGTCAAGCAAAGTGGCATTAGAGAGATTTTGAAGGACAGTACATCTGACTTCTCTGACTACTTTTATTATTGATCAACTTGCTGTAGTCATGTGTGAGAGCCAGTGTGGAAAGGAATCAGGATGTAGTTAAAAATGAACAACGACTGCATGGCAGATTACATTTTAAAGGATAGTTTCGCTAATGAATTGTAATGCACATCCACTCAAGAGACCTTTCCTCCAACAGGGGTCGTAGAAAAGTAAAATCATCTTGATTGGAGTTGATTGGGCCTCGGGTCAGAAAAGTGTTTTTACTTCATTGGATGAGTAAAATTCTTGTTGAAAGCTTAAACTGCTTATAAGTTAAGTGGCCATGACTGAAATATCTTACGCTTTCCATCTCAGTGCACAGAACACATAGTTTGAGGTACAAGCCAGTTTCCTAGCTTTGCACATTAGTGGGGAAATACTGTGTTGCTACCTCATGCATGATCACTCTTCAAGACTCCAGCGGTGACCTCAGCACAGAGCCGTGGGCCATATCATGTTGTTGATTGAGCATGCAGCAAGCCTCAGAGGGCACGCAGGTTGCATCTTAGTTCTTCTTGCCGAGAGAAACAGAGGGTGTTCTGACGGGAAAAATCTAAAACATCAGTAGTGCTAGGAGGCTTTTCTCACTGAGCTTTAAAGTGTGTGCGTCCGTGTGTGCGTCCGTGCATGGACTGTGTATCCAAACGAGTGCCTATTGGGGATATTGACATTAGACATCACTATAATGCAGTTGTTGGTGAGCAGTAGAAGAATTACCGATGATTCGTCCTATTATTATTCTCGCCCCGTGCTCTGCTCTGTGGCCAAGAGTAATGCAACAGTGGGGTATCAATTCACAGCCTTGGCCTCAGGAAAGCTCTTTGGAAAGCACAGGGATTTTCAGCCTGTGTGCTTTAGCTCATGCTCTGGAGCCAGACATTTCACAAAATTTTGGCTTAGAGACATATATGTGGGAAAATCTGGAGGAGTGAGTTAGCAGGAGATAAAGAGGCACATGTTTTCCTTTTCCATTGTAGTTGCAATTCTAAATATTGTTTCTGGGACTGATGCTTAATGTATTTGGGTGCATGTATTTAGCAGCGGTAAGACATTCTGCTTGCTTTCAATAAAAAATAAAACACCATGTTGTCCATGCTGAACTTTATATTGGTAATCATGTGTTGTTATTTCATTGATTTTTGAGGTTATTTTTAAACTGTGATTTATTCATATGCTTTTGGTCAGATTCTAAATGAGAAAAGTCAATTGAATAACCCATAACAAATGGCGATAATCTAATTCATTTTCCAAGAAAAAATGATTTTCCTTGTCATTACAACTTTATTTGTTGGGGGGGGGTTTGGCCATTTTTTATCCAAAAGCTTACACAACAAATATATCAGTTCCAAAAAATGGCAGATTAATTGTTACACAAATAGTAGATAGAAAGCCAAGATCAGTATAGTAGATCTGCTGCTATGGTTCAATTTGGAATAGTAAGTCTGTTCTCTTTCAATTAAGCATCATTTAAATGTGATTGTTTTTCTTTTGTTGACATGTTTAAAGCATTGCATTGTGTTTGTTTGTGATAAAACACAATAATTGCCTGGGTCTCCTGTGGGGTTTTAAACTTAAAAGAGTCCTACGTATATGGTGGTAATAGATAATACAGAACTCAGCCGGAACTTTATTTGCCTTGTTTGAAGACATCAACCTCTTTAGAATAGTATATAGGTTTATGCTATTTGTTTATTCAATGTGGTTAGAAAGATATACACTGAATAAATCTTTTTCTCCTCAAATTGTCTCACAGTTGAGACGGAAATTAATCATCTGTGCAAGTGGAGTGCATCCAGTTGAGAACCATATGCCAACAATTAATCAGGAAAAGATAGGCTTTCCTATTTTTGGATGGATTCTGTTTCCTTTGTCTGGGTTCCCAACAAATCTGCACAGGAAATGCAATTATAATCGCCATTGGAAGAGACTGTGCCACTACAACCACGAGTGGTTTGTTTTTTCACTGCAACCATTTTCTCAAGTGATTGGGGAAGCAAGCTGCAAATGAATGGGGAGGCACATGAATAGTTCTCCAGAAAAACACGTCACATTTCTATGACCCCTGAAGTGATGTATGTAACACTCTTCCTGCAATTACTATTTCAAATCTATATTGCTTTAGTGGCTCAATGTTCAGAAAAAAAAACAAAAAAAACAGGAAGATAGTGTGTTGTTGTTGTAGACACAGCAGTGGGTAATAAATGGATTGAAACCCTGAATGTTGCAAAGCTCCGCTGAAGTTTTCCAAAACCACCCTCACCAAGGTTTCCCGTTGGCCCCTATCAACCGTCCACTATCCCATCTACTGGCTGTTATTGAAGGCACAATCCATTCAAACCACCAGTGCAATTTAGATGGAGTGAATGACTACTCTGAAGGCCAGTTCAGTTCAAACACACACAGGAGAAAGACTGAAACGTTCAGCTTTTTTTTCACAAGAACTCCAAAATAATGTTTCACAACAGGCTCACAACAGAGTGCTGTGCAGAGACACATGTGGATGGGAGCATGCTTCTCCAGTGTCTCCATTTGCTGCTTTGTTGTTGGTGATTGGTTTATATTATACACTTTGCGATGTTGTATAGCCTACTGCCTTTTTAACACAATCATAAAGGATGATGCAGTGACAGGAAGTGGCCGCTCCCTGCTGTTTTTGTGATTTTAAGAGCTCACACACTGGCAGATCAACAATGTGTAGTCAGCATTAGTGTTTGCAAAACCAAATGTATGCCATAATGGTTCATTATGCTGAGAGATATACAGTGACATGTTGATAAAAGCTATGTTGTGCATGGGTCATTTTAAATGATACCGCTTTAAGCTCATTGTGTTGGTTTTGCAGCATGATTCTGTACAGTTTTGGTTTATCAAGACTTTACTGAAAAAGGCAGCTGGTCAACGAAAAAAACTGTGATAAACCCACTTATTATTGTATCACACAGTCAAAAACATTACTCATTTGTGGACTGACAAAGTCTTGGTTACCAAATAGTAAAACTGGTGCTTGGACAATGAAAATGAATACAATGCTTTGATATTTAAAAGAAATACTTGCTGGGCACTTGTTTAACACAAAACAAGTAAAGCAGTGATTCAGAAAAGGAGGACTGGCACGTTTCCCTGTGGACTGTGTTACGAAAATACATTGAGACTGTCAGAACTGCAGTATGGAAACTGCACTGCCTGGGCAGAAGTTAGAAACAGTAGCTTTTTTCTGAGGTGTGAACACAGTCTCTCTGGACAAACAAAGAAGCCAAAGCTGTCCACACATGAATAAATACAACAAAGTGTTTTGTCAGCAGGCTAATTGTCAAAGCAGCTTTTGAAAAGGAGTGTAATTGCTATGTAATCGGAGAGCTGTCAGAAAAACTGCTAAGCAGTCATCATCTGTATGATGATCTGCCATCTGTAGCGATGTCTGGGGTAGAGAGAGAAGGATGGACAAACGGCGATGAAAATCTGCTTATATTCACAGTCCGCCTTCAGTGGGTTCAACTTATATTTACAAATCATACATTTTGGATGAATGGAAGTATAGGATCTGCAAATGTGAGTTGATGAATGCCCACTATCTGACCGAGTAGAAGCACTCTATGAATGGCCTGTTTCTATAATACACTAATTATGTAATCCCCAAAATATTGGTTGCATCCTGGTCTCGCTGCAGAGAAAAACCTTAAAAGACATTTCTGTCTTTGATCAGATAGAAAGTGAGGAAAGAGTGTGCATGGCTAGGAGAGCACTGAAGGTACTCTGGCAGGAAATATGATGGAATTCACAGAGCTTCTTTTTTTCTTCTTCTCAAAACCCCAAGCCACTGAAAATTGCCAACTCTCTTTGCAGAGTAAATCTCCAAAACTCACCAAGGGCAAGGTTGTTCAAATGGACCTGAATTCCAGCGGGTACAACCCCTCCCTTAAACACAACCACCACTATCCCACTGCCAGGGCCCCTCAATAAGAAGCTGCTGTCTGTTTTGCTACTAAAGGAAAACCGCCCCCAGCCAGCCACCAGAGCTGTGCAGAGGTGAATGGAAAACCAAGTGTTGATGGGGATGAATTTATTGATTTGACATATATAAACATCCACCTGGTCCAAATGGCATGTTCTACCGTAGAATTCATCCATTATTCATTTCATATAAAATCAAACAGGGATCTTTCAAGAGGCTTTGTTTTACTACGTCTTTCTGAAATTTCAACTTTGCAGAGCAGAGGTGCTGCATTTTGAATTTCCTTTTATAAAGATACATATGTTATACTATAAAAAAGCTATGGCCTCTCTGAGTTCTGTGATCTATTTTGATGGATTTCCTATTGGTGAAGGGCAGGCCAGTCAAAGCAAATGCCCTTTCAGTTCCATTAGCAGTTGAATCAGTCTCTTAATGGAGAGTAAAATGGCACAAGACCTTTTGCATTACTTACACAATGAATATGAAAAGGCTTTCACCAAGCTTGCCAAGTTTAGTGAGTGCAAAACGGCTTTTAATTGTGTCTCGACTCAGAGTTGGAACATTGTGCGCAGTACTCTAGGCTTGTGCTTTCATCAAAAAAAAATATTTTCAAAGGAGTCAACATCATAGAATCCTAATCGACCTCAATATCCAAGTCGCATCAAAAAGTTAAACAAGAATGTGTTGAAATGTGAACTCGGTTTTTCAGATAGTGATAGCCTCTGACACTCTGAGTCATATAAATAGGAGGAATTCTATCAGCAGACAAGCCCTAAGAATTTTAGTATTTACTATATCAGAACTGGTTTCTAAGAACACCGACATTTGTTGGGCTTTTCTCCTCCTCATGGACATTTCTGGTTCACTGAATACAGCCCAGTGCACATTGCTATTATTTTCAGACTACAAACCTCTAAAAACAGAAAATAAAATGCATACTACTACAAAGCTCTAACCCGGGAGGTGTTCTGTAAAAACACCCAATGCTTCATAAAACATGGTTTGATAGATATTGCAAGCATCATTAAGAAGGAAATGAGTCTGTCGTTTCAGCGCTGGCATGCAGTATTAATCACAAAGGTCTTTTAAAGCATGTTGCTGATGGAGATGATGACAAGCTGACGTTGAAGAATTATGCAAAGGACGCATCCTTCTTGATCTGATTTCAAAGCAGGACTCCATAAACCACACAGCTGTTTCATCTGCCTTCTCACTCAGTGAGCCTGCACTTTAAAAACCCAGCTTAATTCCCAGTGTGTCCTGATGGAACATAATGCCAAACTTTCTTAAAGGCTCATTGTTTAGTTTGCTTTTTCCTTTTTTTAAAACACAGAATCCAACATAGCTTGGCGGTGCGTAATCTAATTCCCAGTAATGCAGTGCTAAAAACCCATATTTTATCATGGTTTGCCGCTGTATTTTTCAAAACCCAGCCAGAACACAGAGACGGCACACGGAAACACTGCACTGCTGGTGCTACATTTTGCTCACCGAGTTACATGGAATCACATTGATGTTATTACTCACACATACTGACACCTACTGTGTGCAGGGACATTGAGAACACATTGAGGAAACACATGGTTTCATATATTTTTCAGGGTTTATTCTCTAAATATGAAATGACCTGCATGCAGTCTAGATGTTTTTGAACAGAACAGTTGTATATGAAATGAAGCACACAATTAAAATGGTGATGCTAATGTAAAAAATCAGACCTGTGAAGTCAACCCTCACCAGATGGGTTGATGCAGAGAGAACTCGTAAACAAGTCTCTTTTAAAAAAATCCAACCATTGCAGCATTTGATCTTTAACCTTACATAAATTAAGATTAAGGGGATGAGACGATCCTTTAAGTTTGAAAAATGTTTGCATAATTAATCACTCAAAATCCACAAGGAGTCAGATTGCAGATCGTAATACTTAAAAGCGCAAAACTTGGTGTCTCGCTAATAACTCAAAAGTTAAAGTGATCGGTAAAGTTACCACTCAGACTTTTATGTGCGATCATAAATTAAGAGGTGTGTGGGTGTGTTTGATGAAGCGTTCGGTAATGGAGAAGCCATTTTAGATGTGTTCTCACAGCTGTTACTTTCATCATTATGGTACGGTGGATCTAGGCCAATGCCTGAACTTTGGCATATTCCTATCACATCTATATAAGTATAGCACACACAATGTCATTTTGTCATTTGAAATTTATATTTAAACAACAACCCGTCAATTATTGCCTGTTCAAAGAGAGATAATGCACTTATTGTAACATTGTTCCGCACTTTTAACCCTCTGAGAATAAAGACAAACGCTATGTCTTTGTACTGTGCGTTCTTTGTGTTAGAAAGTCGTTCTTCTTCTATACACCTCTGTTTCTTTAGCTTTATGTGACTCACTGTTTCATTTCATTGCAAATCGGCTAACTCAAATGCAGCATTTCAAGTGGCAGACTTCATATTCCCCCATAAGCTTTGTGTTCTTTTTTGCAAAGTATGCACACAGTTGGTTTAATTCAGTTTGTGGGGTTTAATGTTCCCTTGGTTCATTGTGGGATTATGCAGTCAGATTTGCTGCATGTCAAATCCTTCTCCTTTTTGAAGGTCTTTAAGGATTTGGTGTTTTGTGTTTTGCTCAGCATGTGCTTTCACCTAAAAAACACTTCATTTCCTGTTACAGTTCAAGTATGCCATTCATCAGAAATTGACTCAAGATTGACCATAAAGAGAGTGTTGACTTACTAAAACTCATCTCTGTGCTTGCTGTGGCGGCACAATTCCCAACAACCATAATGCACCTGCACTACGTATATGTCTATGCATTTACTGCTGCGTTTTATTCTCTCAATTGAAGGGCTGCAGCTACAGGAAAACCTGCAAACTAAACAAGGGCAATCAAGATGTTGACTTGCACTATATGCCAATAGATCGATATGTAGACATGAAGATAAATGGATACCAATTTGTCCAATTCCAGTCGTGTATCTCTATTTGTACGGAGTGAAGGGAAGGTTTATTGTTTACAAAGAATGACTGCTTCATATGTTGGTCAGATAATAAGATGATGTTGGCACAGAATAAAAACAGCATTTTCTTAGTTTTTTTTCAAAAGAGAACTCATCCATATGTTTGAAGAGCATGTTGCAGTTTATTCAACTAACATGTGATGTTATGTTCTTGTAATGGCCTTATTATGATTATTTTCAGGTTTAATATTTGTATTTTGTGCCTCTAATGTGAGATGTTTTCATGCTTTAAGGCAAAAAAAAAAAGGTCTTTATTTTTCTCATACTGCCTGTGCTGCAGCACCTGTTTTCACCCTCTGTCTCAAACCAGAGCCCAGTCTGCTCTGATTGGTTAACCAGCTGGCTCTGTTGTAATTGGTCTACCGGGAGAGGATAAACAGAAGTCCGGCCCCTTAGCTAATCACCTATAATGTGGTGGAGCACTAGCCAAGGGAAACGCGAGTGTTATATAGCAATGTCCCTGGAAGTAAACAAAGGAAACGCTTTTCGGTAGGGGGGAGTGTGTGGGAGAGAAACTCCCTTTGGAAGCAACACAAGCATTTACATGCACTTAAACTTTTATACTACAGGAAAGGGAATACCAAAGAACAAATAAAATAGCCCCTTTAAGAAGATACTGCTCTAAAAATCTTTTCTGCCCATCAACATTTCCCTTACCGCTATGATATAACATCTGCCTGTCCTCTCTCCTTCATTTCCCTCTGCCCCACTCATTGACATTGCACCGTTACATCAGTGTGTGCTGATTATATGAAAAATGCTTTTGCTTGAAAGTGAAGTGGCGCTGGCTGCTGCAGGCTCTTACAGTGGAATAAGGGCCTGAGGTGAAGCAAAAACCGGCCAGTGTTGGTAGTTAATCCACATTTCTATTAGCCTACTTTTAGCTCTTTTTAAATGGGTCTCTCAGTCTAGAGCAGGAGATGAGCGGGATGCCTTTTATTCATGATCACAACGCTATCATGTCATTGTGATCTTGTGTTTTTCATACTGCATTTGATCACATGTATTACATTTCTTATGATTCAGAATTGACTTTGAAGAAGGTGATGTGGGTTGATGAGGGTTCATATTTAAATGGGTTTGATCAAAGTGTAATGAAGAATTAATTCATCTTTGATTGGCCTTTTGCACCGGCACCATGCATCCCGTTTTTTCAGATCCACACTGCTCATCTTTTATCATTTGTCTATCTGTCCATTGATATATCTGTCTGTCTATTTCTATGCAGATGAAACAGACATCTTAAAATGTATTTTGTCATAAATAAAAAAAAATGAAATCCATGCCAGCAATCACTCAAAGAAATGGTTGGCTCGATCTGCCCCTGCTAAACCTTATTACAGCGTGTGGTGTTTTACTCTTGATAATCATTCTTACTACAACTTTCGTTAAATTACATTTTGATGTATTCTTTCCTCAGAGAAATAATCTTCTGGCATACCAAAAGCCTGCTTGCTTAGCAGCTTGAAGGTTTTTACATTCATGTTTCTATTCTTTTTGCACTTTCTAACCAAATACAAGGCTCATTTACTGGCATTGAACATCTGGTTGTATGCACGGGAGGACAGGTACATGGACAAGGACAAGGTTATTAAAGGCTCTTTTTTAAAAACAATGACTAGTGGGCTTTCAATGAAGTTGTTCTGTCACGCTAATAGCACAAAGCAGATTTGCATCCATGGCTTTATGCCCACAAGGTCCTTACGCATGGTTGAGAAAGCAAAGGTTAAAGCATGCACCGGAACTGACCTCCAGCGTTTGTATGCTCTTCATTTATCTCCTTAAGGCTTTATAAAAATTCATGCTGTCCATGCAAAAACAACAACTCTTAAAAGACGCAACTCGCAGCTTGCTCAATCTTCTCCGAGCCTCTATAATGCAAGAAAGACGATACCCATTTGGGGCTCATTGGAGCAAATCAGAATTGTCAGCACTGTGGGTTTTTACCTTTTAAACGGGGAAGATGGATAGATAATCACCACATGCCATTCTGGGGGCCAATTACACAGCTTTGTGTGAAATTGGAAAACCTGTTCTCTCAGAGCTCTAATGGATGTTCTGGTCATTAGTTATTTGAGAGTCTTCTCTGGCTGTAATCAAACGTGAAACATCGCGTTAAGCGCCCATAAAAGAACAGCTGCCTCTCTAAGTGACCTTCTGTTTAAGAGAACCCAACTGTCAAGCCGTGTGGCGTTTTGCGACAATTATTATGTGTGTCGCCATAAAAGCAGCTCTTATTTCTCCTCTTTTTGCAGTGGTTGCATCTCATTTTAATGTCTTACTCTTGGTTGTATTTACTTTTCCGGGTCTGTTGGGTAGCTGTGTGCTGTCATATGTTATTCACGAGGCAGATGCATAGTCTTACCCATCTGCTGTCTATGAGATATACAAACTCTTGACTGTGGGATTGACTTTAATTGAAAAACAAGTGATTGAACCATTTTGCTAATGTTTCTTTCCCTCTGCTGCCTTTCAGGTGACCATATTTCTTGCCAGCAAGGCCCGCCTCCACTCCCACCTGCCCCGCCCCCACACAAGCAGCATCCGTCCATCACGTCCCTGAGTCGAAGCTCACTGGCCAATCAGAGGAGCCCGAGCCCGCCGCCATCAGCCGGCCTGGCGACCGACTTGCAGAGTACGGCGGAATGTGTCCAGCTGCAGGACAGCTGGGTCCTGGGCAGCAATGTGGCCCTGGAGAGCAGGTGGGTGACCCTCAATGTCCTACAACAGGGCTAGGAAATTCAGCTCCAGGTGTTATCATGAATCCACTTCCACTGACTCAGAAAACACAATGATGTGAAATAAATGAGCGCTGGCCAAGTTGCTGTTTGAAATGTTCATTTTAATTTCATGTCAGTTTCATTATAATTTTGCATTTTCATTTTAATTGGGCTCCAGAATTTTGAGCATTTTACATTTGGAAATTGAGGAAGGAACCACTAGCTATAATTACATTTTACACTCTGTTTGATTTGTTTTTAAGATATTGGCTCGTATCCCAAAAACTCACCATCAGAGTTAACACTTACCAGTCGTGATTGTACCAGCTGTCTTATTTCTTGACAGAGATAAATTACAGCTTTATAATAATGCTTGTTCTCTTGTGGCTACACCACACCTTTATCGTTTGTACAGCTTGCTAAGGTTTCACACACTAAATATCACACATCATTGGCAAGATGAAGTTCCGTATTAAATAGTGTGAACCTCAGCACATGCTAATACCTAGCGCTGACATTGCTTGCTGTTTGCTGAAAAAAAACGCTGGAAAACTCAGCATGCATGAGGCTTGTATTCCACATCAGAGTGTGATAGTGGAGCTGAGCACAAGGAATTGGGTAGGAGCACAGAGCGAATAAAAAAAAATGTTGGAACATCGCCTTATCTCCCGCTGCATCGTACTCCAATTTCACTCTGGTACCTCACGCTCACAACATGAGTTCTACAGCCTTCCCAAGACAACCATCAAACTGCTACTATTTAAAACACTTGGGATGATTTTATTAATGTTTCTAGTGCTACCTCTCCAAAAATAGGTGTATGAAAAAAAAGACAATTCTCTGCAGGATTTTAGATAATTAAATTTGGCAGATTGCAGGCATATTTTAAGGACTGCACCTCATCAGGAAAAATGATCATGACTCAAATGGTGCATGCCATAATAATATCCCCACTGAGTTTGATAAACATGATTTTTTTTCATTTGAGTATAAAGTTTTCAAAGTCTGTTCACTTAATTGTGAGTGAATACATTTAAGGGCGGATTACTAAATTAGATGTACCTACAGTCAATGGCAGAGAATAGAATGAACCATGTGAATACCAGAGAGCTTTCCAGTTCAAATCAGGCAGGCTATAACTTCACAAAGAACTTGGTAAGGGCATTGTCGGTTATATCCAAATTTGCTGTGCAAGATACTACTTTGTCATAAGAGCTACTGCCAAGTGTTCCTCCTGAAACATCAGTAACATCTCTCTTAATCAGCGCGCTCAAACTATCCCGGCTAATGAAGTGTGGTACATTGCGCTCTGACTCAAAATGGCCTCGAGTAGATGATTGCATTCTAGCCTGATATTTCCTTGGCATAGCGTACCCTTTTCAGAGGCTCGGATGAATGTAAACTTTGAATTTGAATTGTGGCAGCATAAAGCAACAACCTCTTATGATCCGACTCAATCAATTGGGATATGAAGTGACACTTTCTACGGAAGATGTGGTGATTGAACACTAACCGTGCAATGACCTTGAGCTGTCTAAGCTGTATGGACAAAACAGTATGTGCGCACCTATCATCAGCGGCGGCATAAATCACTATCACCACAGAGGACTCTAAATCAAGTGCTTGTCAGTGGGTGGGAACTAAGGGCCGTTGCGAACCAACAGGGCAAAAAGGGAGGACCCGGATCACCAGGTAATTGCAGATGTCAAGAAAAACACCAGGTTGGGAAATGTAAACAGAAACTCCAGAAAGTATTTATTAGGAAGCCTTCAGGGGGTTTTGTCACATAGTGGCCTCAGCGACTACCACAGGGATGTGAATATCTTTTAAATCCTCCACATTGACAAGGATTTCATTTCTTATGGAGCAAGGGTGTCACATGTGCAGACAGTAAATTATTCTCTACTAGACACTTGATTAAAAAAAGTGTCAAATATAAATCCCAGTATTATGATCTTGTTTAATATATTTCCTTTGACATGACCTCCTTGAAAATAAAGCACTCCGTTGACAGCATTAGCTACTTTTACAGCAATTAGCACTAATGAATTATGTGTGTGCAACCTCCCATAAAAGTGCTAGTCTTCAAAGCACGAGTGTGCTAATTTGACTCAATACCAACTAGCATTCACTGTGAGTAGCTTTCAGTGTTCTTTTAAATGAGTGAAGTGCTGCACTCAGGAACTTCTACTATAACCACCGTTCATTATTATATAATGATTGAAAAAAGTCACTGATCTCACTGTGATCATACTTTCAAAGCTGTGTTAAGACACCCAAGTTAGATTTTGTCTCAATTTACTTGCAGAGTTAAAACATATAAAGCATAATACTGACAAGTATAGCCATCTTTTACAACTCAACCACTTTAAGTGGTACTTCAGTATTTAACAGATATGGCGATTCCACACTTGTTTGTACTGTAACATTATAAATGTACACACAGTATAGCATTTCTGAGGAGCATTTCAAGGAGAAGAAGGCGTATTGCTATTTGTCATCATGTAGAATGCAGGTTTTTCACTTCAGCTGATTCTGTGAACTGATTCTACTTCAGCTTTTGTTCTGCTTTGTTCTTACCAATACCACTCCATTTAAATGGCTCAATTAGTCGGCAACAGAGCAGTGATGCTCGCTGCTTGTTGCTATTCTCAAATGCATAGGAGACAATCAGATCTTTAAAGTGTGTGGAGCACTTTTAATAAACCCCTCAGGTATCCCTTACTAACCACTCGGCTTCACTGAAATAGCTTTTAGAGATATTTTCAATTAGAAGTATTCCATTGAATTTCATTATGAAATGAATTGCCAGCCCCCCCCCACGAGACCAATGCAGATATATGGTAATTATTCTTGAGCAGTGCTTAATCCTTTGTTTAAGATCGACTTCACCAGTATGTGTGAAACAAGTCTTTTTTACGCCCTTTAAAGTGCAAACTATAAGCTGTAAAATAAGTGCTCCACTGGATAAGATACAGGTACCCTCTTACATATGTATGTCTTTTATAGCCCACTTCAGCATTTTCCCCCTCTCAGATTCAGTGAGATTCTGCCAGTGAAGTCCTTATGACATTTCAGATTCTTCAGAGCCTTTTTGAAGACCTGCCCAGCCACACGTTGCAGTTATAAATGTGCTGTCAATCCCTGTTGGATTCATGCGTCAAGGGAGTCCTTTTGTGAAATGAAATTATGTCTCGGCTCTAAAATCATCATGTGGTGCAGTGTCCCACAGACAGTACATTTTCTTGATAGAATATGTGTTGGAATTCTCTGCGGTGAAAAAAAAGAATAGCAGAGGTAACCCAAGTAGGATTTTGTGTCTTTGTGTGTGACTGTGTAGTTGTTTGTGTGGGTTTGTCCATGAAAATCACGAGTCAGGCAGTCATGCTTCACATCAAAGGCGGAAAATGTTACTTTTTTTGTTTCCCACACCCTTGATAGTGTTAGGATCGCGCACAAGGTCTGATTAGTCATGTGTAAGATCCGGCCAACTAGCCTTCTGGAATAGAAAGGAGCTCACAGTGATGTATGGTTACCTGCCAAAGTGGATGGTTGTGTAGACAAAGTGGTAATCCTCAAGATGTATTTTTTTCCTTTTTTCTCCCTTGTGTGTTTTCCTTTTCATTTATTTTGCCAACATCTTTTAGTGCCAAGCACACGTTTGTGTGGTGATTCCAGAGCTCTTCAATATTTTCCTTTTATTATGAGCTGCTGCTGCTGCTGCTGCTGCTGCTGCTGCTGCTGCTGCTGCTGCTGCTGCTGCTGCTGCTGCTGCTGCTGCCAATACAAAAGACATCTGGTCTTGATGATTCTTTCAGCAAATGTAAAAGTTTTAATGAAAAGATGATGGATAGTGTTAGTGGACTAAATAGTTATATGCACAAAAACATTGTTAACATTACAAATGTAACCTACAGCTGACATACACTTCAACTAAACAGTCCATCAGGATTTAGCCCTCTCAGAAGGTAGACTCCAAAGACCATCTTAAATGTATGTGCATAAGAGCTGAGCTCCACTTATGTCAAACCAAATCAATCTCGTTAAATAAAAAAATGTCCATCTGCAAACAATCTGAGTACTCTGAGAGAGTGACTCAAGATGGCACCACGCTGATCTCCGTGGGCAGGACGGCAAAGAAAAGCTTATCGGGACTGAAATACCGTGGCCCGGCTGCCGAGCTAGCTGTTCAAGAATAGCACCTGCTAGCAGGCCTCCTGTTGGGAGGGCAGGTGGTGATCTGGGGGAGAGCGATGGCAACGGTAGCGAGTGTGAAAATGAACCACCACGGCGCCGGCCACATCTGTAGTCTTTTTTCAGCCACGGATGAAAGCTGTCTGATTTTTCAAGCTCTCACCTTGAAATGCTAATGCTAACACAGAATTCAAGCTAATAGGCAGATTACATATTCCAAGGGCTTCGATTCCCATTGTTTCTAGTGTGCTCTCTCAAACTTTCAGCTCTTGCTTAGCCGTAGACAAATCCACCCACTCAATGTTTAGTCTTTTGTCCTCTGTAAGGATGTTTTCAAATGTCATCCCGATGACAAGCAATGTTGTGAGAGCAGAGGAGAGTCGGCTCGATGCTGCTTTTGTGTTACATGCTTCTCAATGGGACAGACAGGCGTGCACACAAATGCACTGCGATCACACTGACACCCGGCCATTCATTTGCTCTCTTTCCCTCTCAGTCTCACACTCTCTTGATTGTCTCTTTTCCTTCCCTCTCCCTCACTCTTAAAGGACACCACTTTGCTATCACAAGAGCTGGCTGGATTAGCATAGTAATGTGCCTTGTTGCATCACACTGGCTGTAATCAATTAGCCGGTCATCCACTGTGTATAGCTGCAGACATTTACACTGGTCTGCTGTTTGTTAATCATGCCCAACAGCATCATTTCCAGACTCTTCAGTCTGCTGTTTAAAAAAAGGCAGACATGAAAAACATAAACACCAAAATAACATAAAAGGACAAATGCAATAAATCTCCAAGGCAGAATGTTATGTCTATAAAGTTGGTACACACAGATTCTGACTCATTTTAGTTTTACTTTATACTCATACAAAGTGATATACTGCAAACAACTGTAAAATAGCTGACACTAATTTTAAACCAACCTAAGCATGCCATATGTTTCTGCTGATAATATGTGCGTTCAAGTTGTAACTACCTTCTGAGAATACACAATTTTAGGATTTATTGTATATATTATTATTTACATGTTGACGTAAACAGCGTGTCCCAATTTCCTCTTAATTTGAGTCGTTTTTTAAAATGAAAAACCCACATATGTCTTTGACGTTGATGTAGTTCAGGCGTCTTTGACTTTACGTACATGAGACCGTTATGTACAAACACTGTTGCATAAATAAAATCCAGGTGGATTCGAGACCTTTTTATTTACAGGGAGAACTGTCGCCACATCATCTCGGCAACTTGCAATTGGTAGTCACCTTCCACAAATAGACTACATAAACACAAACATGAACTCACACCCTCACGACCATTTCTGTCCACCTCATCAGATTGCATCCACTTACACTTAACTCCCTCGATAGCGCAGTCTGTTTGCCCGTGTGTCAGACTACACGTCTGCCGCCTCCAACGTTCTGCAAGTTCTGACCTCAATTCATACCCAACTGCACATTAAGGATTCTGCCGCAGCAACAGTACAGATTGTTCCAGATTGAAGCATCTGAACTTTTCCCGGTTCGCAGACGCCCCTCAGCATTGTCATTCCAGCGGTGACACGCTGTAACCTTTAACTGGAATCCCTGTCTGTCCACAGCATCACGTGTCAATTGGAGCATCAAGGAGCCAGACGATCCAAATCTGACATTTGTTCTTTTTCACAAGAATTGATCAGAGCAGATTTTAGCTCAGATTTATCCTCACAGGAGACAGAAGGTGGCTGGAACATCAGTGGGCTGAAATACGAGCAATGCATTGTGGTGTAGGTTTATGAAGTGCCCTTTGTAAAACAAACCTGTTAAAACGATTGAACAAATATCTAATTACCGCCTTCCCTGTGCATGTTTTTGGACTGCTAATATTGTAAATTCTTCAGAAACAACATTTTATCTAACTCAAAGAATACTAATGAAACAGTTTAAGCCATGTGGGCCATTGTTCCTATCAAATAATCAGGAAAACTGTGACAACTAAGTGCCATTACATGGATTTTCAGTGCTTAACTGCTCAGCTTTAGATTATGCACCCAATTAGCTTCTTTAGTACAGATTCAAAGTCTGGATTAAAAAGCCGTTACAAAATGAACATAAGAGACTTTACAGATGCCGCAAAAATAATTGATGAACAAACACTACTCCATCAATTTATTGGTTTATTTAAATAACTGGTGTCCATGGCAATCCTCTCCTCTGGGACTTGAAAAACGTTGGATAAGGCTTTTAGCAGAAATTATAGTGTGAAGTAGCAAGAAAGAAGGCCTGCTTTTTCTGGCCCTTCGTAGCACTTTACCAAACTTTATTTAACTCCCAAATGTTCCATTCAATATATTGCCGCGGTTCTAGTGCTGCAGCTAATTTCAATATACCAGGAAAATCTTTCAAAAGTGGATCTAAAATTGGCCTCCTTTGAGGTAGCTCTTTCGCTAAAGCCTGAAATTCCAAGATGGTGCCAATTTTCAAGATAGGCACTAATAATGGCCCAATATAAATGATCTTGGTGTCAAATCGTACATTTTTCACAACTTAGAAAACAAATTCAGACGTCAGGAATAACTCAGAAGTGTATTTTTTCACACTATATCTAAGCTTTTCAATAAAAAAAAAAACTGTGTTGAAGGTATTTTGGGGTGTAGGAGTTTCGCAGTAGAGGTAGTTCTGGTGACATCATGTTGTTCAGTGACAGCTATACGTTTAAATTTGACCTTTCCATAGTCAGAAATATATAATTCAATACCTAAATTAGCTAAATGTATCCAGTCATAAAGATTATTTGGTAAAAAGGTGTTTATTTTCAATTCAAGTGGCGAATAGACATTGCCCCAGAGGGATGAACATTAAAGCATTGGTGCTTTTATCCACTTTTGAAAGATTGCTTCAACTATCTGCACGATGGGCAGGTCTTTAGTGTCATTTTGTGTCAGTAAGTGTTAATAAGTTATCAAACTGCTCAAAATTATTAATGAGAAGAACTCATAGTTTTTTAAACAAGATGAAGTAATGATAGTGAGTAATTTGAAATAATTAAATTGAGAACGATAAAGAAACTTTATTAGCCAGAGTAAAGACTGTTGGCAATTTCATTTTTATTACATTTTTAAGTTTATTTTTCTGTAAATGGAGAAAGTGGAGACATGAAATTCTGCTATTCTGCTGGGAAGGAGCATTTGCAATGCATGGTCAATCTGTCCAATTTCCCTGGCCGTCCCCATAAGCCTACAGGCATTTGGGTATTAATCTCTAAGTAGTGGCAAGAGTGGCAACAAGGCTTAATTCATTTACTTAAGAGCTTTTCACATGGGGTTTAAAAGTTAATAGGACGATCACTCTGTAGTGCATTTGATTAAACCCTCTTAATTACCCCAGGTATAATGGGCTATTAGTAAAGGCCCCGTTGTAAAAGGGCAAGTGGGAGATGATTGTTTTTATGAGGTACTTTTTGTTCACCTCTTCGAATGTCAGGATTGAGCTAAATATTAGAATTAAACCCAGTCCCTCTTGCAGTGTTATACACATGGATGTCCCTGGTGTTAAATGGTTCACTGTCTTGCTTTGAGCTACTGAGGATAGTTTTGGGACAGGAGCAAATCGGGGTCTCGAGTCCAGCTGAAAAAACTGCATAACAAAGACGGACAGATACACAAAGCCTTGCAGCTTTTTGGATGCTGATTTATTTCATACTATTTTTTCCTATTTCTTCTATTCCTCTCTGCAGGCATTTTCTTTTTAAAACGGGCACAGGAACAACACCTTTCTTTGGCACAGCAGCCCCCGGGTACACCATGGCAACAGGGACGGTTTACTCCACACCGGCGCGACCTTTGCCCAGACACAGCCTCTCCAGAGGAGCTTTCAAGTTCAAGAAGTCCCCGAAACACTGCTCCTGGAAGTGCACTGCCCTGGTCGCTGTGGGGATTGCTGTGGTTCTGTCCATCATCCTCTGCTACTGCATAGGTAAGGGTGAGTTTGGATGATTTAAAGATCTTTTGAAATCTAGATGCATGAGGAAAATGAATGATCTGTAACACAGCCTAATGACAACATTGGAAAACAGTGCATGACAGATTATTGGATAATTTAATGTTAATGAGAGTTACAGATCAGCTAGTTTGGTCTGTTTGACCACACAGACCTTTTCCGAGTCAGATATATAATACGGCAGATTTGACTACTTGAGACTTCCTGCAGCTCTGTGTTTGCCCTTGAGAGCAAAAACATTCAGACTTTTGATATGATAATGCTAAATGACACGCTCACAAACAATATTCATTCCCCACATATTTATTTATTAGACATGTGCGCCAAAGGGTGTTGGTCCCAGCAATGAAAGAAAAACTAAAACAATTAATATAGCTTGAAAAGGAAAATGTCAAACCATAAACCATGCCATGGTTAGCATTCAGAACTGAACGTCTTCCACTCCTGATTTGCAATTTGTTTATAAAGACTAATGAGTGATTGACTTGGACGTTCTGTCAAGGAGTTGACACTTTGATTTGGACTGACCTGCAATTCATTTAAAAGCTGCTCTGCTTTTAATTCTCTTCATGTCTCAATATTACACGCTCATATACTTTCTCACTTTTACCCACAAGCTTTCCCCAACTCTTAATTTGTACGGTCGACATGTTAGCAACAGTTCAAGGCCACACTCCTACCAGCTTTCAAATTTGCATCCTACACAAGTAGCAATTTAATAATCCTCCCTTTTTCTCCTCACATTGAAAGACTTCAGTCCCTGATCGTGCTTGGAAGCAGTTCAGGAGGTGAAAACCTTATCTTTAAACTGCTCATATTACCAGATATTCCATGCTGAACAGCTGCACAGATAGGGGGCTTAGACCAGAACTTTGATTCTCTGGAGGGGCAATTCAAGGAAATATCAGCCTGTATTTCCGAGGCTGGCATGAGGATATTTTTATGTAGGGGATGACTTTTCGTGTTAACACTATTAGATTCACAGTATTGAATGTTTACACCTTGATATTGTGTATTTGAAACCATCTAGCCAGACCAAATTAACTATACACCGAGGCTTTGGTACGAACGTTTCACTGTGCATTTGTTGTTATTGTCGGATTTGAAGTTGCAGCACAAGCTTGTCACCCGAGTGCATGAAAACCAGCAGTTTGTGTGCCAGTGGTGACATATTTCTTTAGGTTGTAGGGAGAGAAAACCTGGCTCCATTATCTTCACTGGCATTAGACAATCTTTAGACATGTCATTCGGTCAAAGGGAACAAATGATAGACAAGCTCCCTAGAGTGAATGTAGCCGCTTAATCTGTATGAAGTTTGATCGCTGCCAGGAGTATTTCTATTTCATTGCGTTTTCCTTTTTGCAGAAATTGAAGATGTCCTGATATGATTCAGTAGCGTCTGTCTGACTAAGCTCTCGGTCCGATATGCAGACATGGCCCGAGTACAGTTTCCAACAAGACATTCCTGTCTGTTTTCTTTTGACAGGGTGCTGTGCATCATCCCCAGACTTTGGATCCCCAGTTCACAGACTATATTTCCTCAGGGGTTTCTGTTACAACAGAAGCAGGCCAGTTCAAATGCCCAGCACAGATGGCAGCTTCAAAAATGAAACAGTCGAGGAGCTGATCTCTTATAACAAAGGAAACAGAAGCAAACACTTGATCTTGAAAGAAGACCTTGGTCCACAAAGCCTTTGTTGTGCTTGAACGATGATTGCTTAAGACTCTGTTAAACAGGAAATGCTTTTATCTCGGCCAGAAAGATAAACTAATGCTCATCCTCCCCCACCCCCCCCTCCTTTGGGCATTATTTCCTATGAGAAGACTTTCGGATGTTTTTTTTTACAGCGTGTGTCAAAGCTGACTTCTTGCTAACCTTTAGAATCTCGACCAGAGCAATAAACCTGTTACAGATTCATGTCTCCTCATGCCCTCCCTTGTCATCCAAGCCCTTAATCTTTACACTGTGCCTCTCTCCCTCAGAGGATATATAAGTATTCAGCATGCTTGGAGGCAGAGGAAATGTGACACAGTTGTATAAGGAGATATATGAGGTTGTTGGGAAGATCCTATAACCAGTGTTTTATTGGGAGATGGAAAGGGGAGTGCTCTCTTGGAGGATAGGTCATAAATGTGCTATATCAATATTCACAATGGCCTATTGACTTAACTGTTTTCTTGCTTGTTTTCATTCATGATGTCATAAAATTAGTATGGATATATACATACATTTACATCTTAGTCCCTCCTCTGCGTGGAGGGTTCAGTTGCTATTTTTATTTGTGCTGGTGACAGATCTGCTCAGTTTACACAGGGAAAAGGAGCGGAAACCTCTCATTTGTTCAGCTGTTGTCACTAACATGTGTAGCAGATTGGATTCATTCACAACATTTCCATCTCGACATTCACCAACTTGTTTAATTGTAGACCTGTAGGTTGCTTGGGAATTGTACTTTTGGCCTGATTCCACCGTGTGTTCCTGTTGCTCCATCTCCTATGGTGTGTGTGTGTGTGTGTGTGTGTGTGTGTGTGTGTGTGTGTGTGTGTGTGTGTGTGTGTGTGTGTGTGTGTGTGTGTGTGTGTGTGTGTGTGTGTGTGTGTGTGTGTGTGTGTGTGTGTGTGTGTGTGTGTGTGTGTGTGTGTGTGAGAGAGTTAAACAGATGCAGCCCAGTGCCACTTGCCTCAGGTGTCTGAGAGTGTTTCCACCACTTCCTCTCGCTTTCATCCAGCGCCAATTCACCTGCCAGGTGCAATGACTCAAATAGACACAATGTGCACTTATGCTTTAATACTTTTTTACTGTCAGCCTCGCATGGTCCCATTAGTACAAATACAGGCACACCTACATCTGTTACACGTTAAACTGTAGCATATTATTCAATTTTAGTTTTTGTTCAGGTTAAGACTGATATGCCTCAAGATATTTTAGAAACAAATATTTCAGATAAAAGGCTTTCTTATTGAATTCATTTGAAGAAAACCGTGAAGAACAGCCATGAAACTGGACCCTGGCTGACAGCAGCTCCTGTAATTCAAATGAGGCAAACCTGCTGAGGTGAGGCTTTCCAGTTCCAGTTCTGCAAACTAGCCTGATTGGAGGATTTCAGCAATTGTTCAGATACAGGGGAGGCCAATCAGGACCAGGTCCAGCTTTGATGCACTGATTGGATGCAGAAACAGCATGTGGATTCTTGCAAATGCAATCCAAATTGAACCGCACAAACAAAATCAAATGCGCACAATATGCTCACTGAGCATGTTGATCAAAATGTTTTAAAGGAGAAGACAATACATTTCTTTTGTCACACATAAATATAGAACAATATATAATTAATATAAAATATAATAATATAAAAGTGTTTAAATGAAGCGTGGATTTTGTTGTGTTAGCAGTGGCTTTGTAAAAGTGCATCTCATAGAATTTAGGAAGAATCTAATTTACTGCAACCTTGTACGGCACAAATGTAATTTATTGGAAAAGGCTAGAATCAATTTTGGATTTTTTTATGATTTTCAGTGAAGGCTGGTTGATTAAAATGATGGCTCTCATGAAATTGTTGACAGGGTGTGCTCTTTTGGTTTTAACAAGGCCGTGCCAGCAGGGGAGAGTGGTTGATACAGGTTGTTTCCACTCATCGGTGATGAGCACCGTGTTGGAAAATAAAAAGTCTGCTCCTGATACTAATCTAAAACTAACACAAAATCAAGAAATCCCACAGAGACTTAGCCAGGGAGACAGGGAGCTTGCTTCAATTGCCACAGGAGCAGAACAAAAAATACCTTGTGTCGGTCGATCTCTTGGCGCAGAGTTGAGTTTTCTGTAGATACCAACCTAGGAAACAGGAACATCTTAGCCATGCTCTGAGCTTTGTGGCTTACCCGGAGGAGTCCCCCAGGATGTTTCTGTGGGGATTTGCAGGCAGATTCCAGCATAAAACAATGTTTATCTCAATAATTTTGAGGCTGTTGAGCTCCAAGTAGTTGTTGGCACACTGGGGCTCCAGATGGGTCACCTCTCTCTGTGGTAAATGGACTCATTATTCTCGGTGATGATAGCCATCCGACAGGCGTCCTCTGCATATTTTAACAGGAAACACTTAAGAGGTTTTATTCTCATTTGTGTTTTTAAATGCCTAAGTTGCTAGGTTTCATTATTTCCCACAAAGAAGAAATGTAACTTTCATCTGTAAAATAATTAGCCCTTTTTTTTCCCCAGGTAACAATCCCAACACAATATTTCATGAACTAAATAGGGATTTTGCTCTGAGAGCTGCCAGGAGGATTATCTGGGGCTCATGTTGTTCTTTCCAGTGCAAACGTGATTGTGCTTCTGTACACTAAATATCATGTGGATGTCAGAGCTCAAACAAACATTTTGTGAACTTACAAATTCAACCTCCCTTTCATCGTCTGTGGAGGTGTTCCTCAGGGCAAATTTTGACTTCTGAGATTAGAGGCTAGCTTTTGCAGCTTCTTGCTCAGTAAGAGAATTGCTCACGGCCCATAAATATTAATTGAACTGGCCTAGGCTGCAGGAATAACTTATGCAAATTCACAAATTGAGGGCTATTCACCTCAAAGCAATTTGTTGATGAGGTAAGTGTGGATTCAGGTCCTGGCGCACAGCGAGTGGTGAAGAGGGGAAGGCTCTTGGTGGTTCTGCGGTGTGTCTGATACACAAGAGCCCACCGCTAGACACTACGAAAATTTGCTGCAAGTGGAAGATGTGAGCGTAACATATTAGGCTGTAGAGAGTCTCTGAACACATCTGTTAAATGGGCTAAAGTCTGTAATCAGGAACCAAGTCAGTGGAAAGGTTTTCATACTCTCATTTTGACTTTTACCATGAGAATGACATTTGTAGGTTAGAGTAAATGTGTAATGATATTTGCTTCGTTGTCCTCAATAGAGAACGACCTTTCATCTGGCACTATCATTGGGTCAAACTTTAAAATGATTTGCTTTAAAACCAAAACCACAAAAATTGACCCTGGACTCAGTTTAATTTGTTTTTAGAAAGGATAAGCTTTCCAATATTAGCACATAAATTCTTAGTTTGGATGGTTTCCTGGTAAATCATACCTGCTAACTCTTGGCATGTTACCATTTTCTCTGTTAGCATGCTAAGGTTTGCTCTCAGCTCAAAGCAGCAATGTGCCTAAACACAGTCTCACAGATCTGCTATACAGTATCACATTAGCATCGAAAATACAATAAAAAGTTTATCTTCAGCTCCAACCACTGGAAAGACGTGATATAGAAGATGGTTGGATATGAGGAAGAAGAAGAGCACCGTTATTAAGCTGCTGTCCTGTCCTCTGTTCTTCTTCAGAAGAGTCAGCTTAGAAAGACATTACACTAAACACTAAATATTAGGTTTCTTGATACAGGTTTGTTAATGAACAGATTATGCTACCCTTGAGTAATACCTTACCATGCTTTCACTTCACAGTGACAATCATTGTGTTGGGGTAGATGTTACAAAAAAAAACATTCAAAGGTGTTTTATTTTGAGTAAATGCCCCATAGTCTCATTGGGTCCTTGCAATTTTAGTCCAAGCAAACAGTGTTTTTAAGGAATCTGGAGCCATTCCTCTAACCAACAATATATTAATCCAATAAATGGAGATATTTACACATACAGAAACAGTTTGTATTTAATTGTAGACGTTTTCAGTCCAATGATTGGATTTAGTGTTGGGGTACTAATTCACTATTTGTATAACTATGTTTGATTCTTGGTGGATTATGTTCAGTTGAAGATTAAGTTTGGGTCTATCTGTGTTGCCAGGGAATGTGCATATAAGCACTCAAATGCTCAAACTAAAGCTGAAGTAATATTCAGAACATTTTGAAACCATAAAATCAATAAACACAGGACATCTCAATAATGTAGGAAAATATGTGAAGCAAAAAGAAACAAAACTGCATGGATTATAGGTTTTCACGCTGGGTCCATTCAGAGAAAAAAGTCTGACTTGTCAAAGAAAGATATTGATGGACCAGTCAGCATTCATGTGTGTTTCTGGGTTGATTCAAATGCAACTAACATTGATTTTGACAAAGAGGGTGATGCAGGCTGAATGTAATGTGTTACCAAACAACAGATCTAGATGAAATCTTCTAAATTTAAGTGGAACGTAAGGCTACAGTGCACATGTCCATTTGAACTACCAAGGTGTAGAGTGCTTTGTGTATTCTGATGATGCTTTTCCCAAGCTCAAAGCAAAACACGAGTCTTATTTCTTTACAAAGTGCAGATTGATACACTGTCCGTACTAGCTTACAATCTCTGTTTTGCTCTCTTTCACATTTGATATTCTCTCTGGCCCCAGATCCACTTCTTATTTGCTACAGTCAATATCCATCTTCCTGGTGAGTGTTCGAGAAAAGTTCCTCTCGCAGATCAAATGGTCGGAAATCAAGATGCTTCCTCAGCATGTTCCCTGGATGGTGACTTTGAAGGAGATTGGCCCTCTCGCTGTGCTCACAGTAGCACCTCAGCTTCCCAAAACAACAAGAACACAGTTTGATTGCCTCCAATACTGAGACAATAAAGCAGGTTTGCTGAATGAAAGCCAGCAAAGTTTAGTTATCTAACACAACTAGAGGAGTGTTGCAGCTTCTTACACTCACTTCCTCCTCCTGCTGTGACTGCCTGTCTCAATAAACCGCCTCAATCCTTCTTAAAAGACTCTCACACTCTGCCTCTCCCTGCATCTTACTCACAAACACGCCACTGCATCTCCATGTTTTTCCAGCTTTTTATCAGACTGAATTAAAGAGTTCAACACTTTCCCAGTGTGTCATTTCTGCTTGTCTGTAGTGAAAGCTTTTTATGAAAATACAAATTCTGCTCTCTTTGATACAGGAGCTGTTTGTGTGCAGACACTGTGGCACATTAATGAACAGCGCTCCCCAAGGAAACATGATAGAGCAACAGGGTTCCTGAGTATTGATCTAAATGACTTTGTCTGGACTCTGTCAGTGCGCTGTTTACACAAGCCCACCCATTGTTGAGTAGCCTGAAAAAATGGAGAAGTTGGAACTTAAACTGTTGTGTTTTTCTGCCTGCATTGGATCCAGCCATTGTGCTCTCCCACAGGTCTTTTGTGCTTAAGCGGCTTGCAATTGTTCAACTTATTTGCTTATTTGTTTATCCATTTCAACAAACCCACGCAGCTTTTTTGTGTATTTCACAGCAATGCACCTTTTTGGCCTCAATTGGCAGCTCCAAGAGTTGGACAACCAGCCGGCTTTTGAAAATGGAGGAATTGGGAAGACGGGGCCCACTCAGCCGAGCATAGTGACAGCTCTGGCTGCTGACGGTGAGAAAATAAAAGACTGACATTTGAATAAACTGCTAATTAACATTCAAATAAGCCTTGATGGTATTAGTGCTCAAAAAATATATTGCTTATTCTTTTGTTGGCTTCCATGTCTCTTTATTTCTTTCAGTCAAGTTTATGTCGGCATTGCTTTTTAAAGATATATTGTGGTATTTAGGGTTACGTTTTTAACATTCAGAAAATAAATCGTCAAGAAAACAAACGAATGGCTTGGCAAAAGCATGGTGTATGGACCAGTTGTCTGGCTCTGTTTGCACAAACACTTTAAATGTGAAAATAATCACAACTTCAGTAGAACTAGATGAGGTTTTGTGTAATTAATGCTTTTTAAATGAAATGCTGATACTTGAAGAAAAAAAAAGGTTAAAGAATACTAATTAATTAAATCAAGAAAAGGTTCAAATGACGATTAAGAAAGACAAGTTCAACCAGCAAACCATTTGGCCTCATGAATGATTTGGTGCTCGATGCCAAGTCAGCCTTTACAGTTTATTGAGATCTTTCACCTTCTGAATATTAATCGACTGATTCCAGACAGCGTTGCACTACCTAATCATAATCTTAGACCATTGTGTATTCAACAACACGCAGCCAGGCCAACTCAACTCACCTTTACAGCAAAAGCCACCAAATTAATCTCTGACCACATCGCTGTATTTAGAATGCACAGCCACGAAAGCTTTAATTGAGTTGAGTAGGCCAGGCAAAAGCTCAATTGTTTAAACTCGGCTAGATTTAAATCCTCATAAGTACTGCTAATTAAGATAGCATGAGGCAGGTTTTGGACTGTTTAAAGGCAATCAATAGCAGGCTATTATTCTCCCCGGAGGTAAACTTGGCTACCAGTCTTCAGTTTGAATGGAGCTAAAGTGACAGCCAATGGCCTCATTACACACACAACACCCATGCATGCAAATAACGGAGGTCTGGCACGAACGAGTAAACTCACAGTGACTGTATACACAGGTCCACTCATTGGAACGCTTCTTATGAGAATCAGGGGCAAAGGTTGGGATGTTATTATGAAGCAGGACATTTCTGCATCATCCACCTAACAAGTTATAAGTCTATACCACAGTTTTTTGTAAAAAGCACAGATGTATTCCTTCCACGATACAGCTGCAAATGGCAAGGACTTTAAAACATTTCACATATTTTTCCACCTAACAGTGAAATTTGTTCTTTTAATAACACCTTGCAGACTACAATTTTTCATCTGTGCATGAGTCATTTTAAACTGGCCATCCCTCCATCTTTTGCTTCGCTGTAAGGACACAGTTTAAGGGTATAATTCCCTAAATAGTTTTGATTTGCTGTTATTGCTCTGGGAAGGTAGCACTCAGTATATATGACAGTTTCCATTAAGACCTTATCTGAGATGAGGCGGTGCTCTCTGAGTCATCAGGACCAGAGAAAAGACGTGAAATGCGGCCTGTTAGAGTCTTATAAATAGCCAATTATATCCGGTCATTTTTTTTTCACTGAGCAGTGCATCATGGACCACAGGGATCCATTACTTTTAATCCTCTCTTTCTTGGTCACTGCTCATTTGGAAAATATGTGACTGTCCTATTGTAAAGACCCTGCTTGGATAAAAATAATAAGATTGCCCTGGAAAGCAAACGATAGAACGCAGCCAATTATTGATATCAAAAATGAAGGTACATTTTAGATGAAAGCAGAGATTTTAACTGATGGCATGAAAGACTCTGTGATGACTGATTTATACAATATAGCCATAACTGGGGTGTTTTGAGGATTTTGCAACACCTTTCATAATCTGAGTTTGTGTGTGTGTTCCTGTCTTCCAGGAAGGACTAGCGTGCTAAATCAGGAGAACAACTCCATTGATACGGGACAGGTGGACATAGGGAAGAAGGCGGGTCAGAGCGTTCCACCAGGGGTGTTCTGGCGTTCTCAACTCAGCATGGAGCTCCCACGCTTCCTGAAGTTCAACATCTCGGTACAGAAGAACGCACTGATTGGAGTCTATGGACGAAAAGGTCTCGCACCATCCCACACTCAGGTAAAGCCTTTTTGTTGATGATATTAAATTGGATATATCGCTTGTAGATTAAAGACGCTATAGTAACATTTATATTAAAGGTCCCATTCCACACCTATTTCATTGATATTGTGTTAAACTCTGATGTCCTCTGATCGAGTTTGTAACATTATTTGACTGGGAAATGCCTTGGATCGCTTATTTCATGCCATTCTAAAATCTATGAAAAGCGTGGTAGAGAAGACAGCTGCTTGTCTCATGAATATTCAATATGTAAATAAGCTTTGTTCTGATTGGATATGCGCTACAGATGAGAACCCAGCTGTCAACATCCTGTTCCGTGTCACACTTTGTGTTGAAACTATGATATTTACATATCTTGCATGGGTACATTATCTCAGATAGGTATGTATACATTATTTTTACAAGCTAATCCTAATTTGCAGCAGCTGCTGTCATGGCAAATCCACGGGTCTTGGAGTAGCTAACATCATGGTGAATCCACATGGAGCTCATGTCAACACTGTTAGTAAAAGGTTGACCATTGCTCTCATCACCTCAGCTAGATATGTTAGAAGGTATAGTTGCTAGCTGCTTATTCTGACCACATATGATAACTAGCTTCTAGCTAGTGCTGCATTGACTGTTCATGCTAGCATTGACCAAATGGACTGAGTGCAACTGCAAACAGTAACATAAAAGTGTTATACTTACTGCAGGTGAAACGGTTGGCAAACGCCGTGATGTCACAGTTCCAGGTTTCAATACCAACTTTGATACAAAGCCTCTGTTGTATTTCCCAAAGTTGACGAAGTCATGTTCTTCAAAATGTGACACACACAGGACTATTCTGAGACCATAGGGATCTGGTATTCTTCCAAAAATAAACTGTAGCCATTTATCCCTCAAATCAACATTCTGGGGCAAAGCATGCAGTGTAGAAGTTCTGTTCTGGCATAAAAAACAGGCCCGTTGTCGTTCTCCGGGAAAAGATTTATTTAGTGGAAGATCCCCTATAAAGGAGCCTAATTGAGCTTTTGGGGGGTTTTCCATTTCCTGTAGCGTGTTGTATAGGTTTTTGTATAAGTTAATGGTCTGCAACGGCTAAAGTCCAATACTGACATCACTATTTTCCAATCACATTGTTATTGGCTAGCATTCCCACACATTGTACGTGATAGACTAAGGGGCGGGACAGCTCTAAGAAGCTGACCGATCACAACAGGGCCTTCCAGCTAACAAATCAGAGCAGGGTGGGCTCTGGTTTCAGACAGAGGCTGAAAACATGTCACAGTAGAGGCAAAACATATAAATATGAACCTGAACATGTGCATACTAGGGCCCTTTAAAACCGCTCAGGGTTTTTTGCAGCTGGATAAAAATGAGGATAACTATTGCTGACATTACTGGATCATTTCCCTGCCTTTAATTATACTATTTCTCCATGTGTTAATCACCACTCTTGCTCCTTTCACATTACACGTAGCCATGTAATCACTCCTTAATGAAAGACATTTATTATCACAGCTTTTAGGATGTAAAGAGGCCATTTCACTATGTCTTAAAAAAGCCTGAACATTAAACGGTAACACTTTACTTGAATGGGTGTTCATAAGACTGACATAACATTGTCATAACCATGGCGTGACACCTGTCATAAACATTAATGAATACTTATGACAGTTGTCGTTAAGTGTCATTCGGTAGGTTATGTCACTTTTAATGCAAAGGTGACATTGTTTGAGATGTCCTTGTTATGACAACTTGACATAAACCAAGACAACAAAACCATAAACATGTCATAGCAGACTTCCATATATGACGGTTTAATGTCGCGCTAAGATATCAAGCTAAGCGTTTTTCTTAACTTTGACAGTTAGGTCTGCTATGACATGTTTATGACAGGTGTTGTTGTCTTGGTTTATGTCAAGTTGTCATAACAAGGACATCTCAAACAATGTCACCTTTGCATCAAAAGTGACATAACTTACCGAATGACAACTGTCATAAGTATTCATTAATGTTTAACACAGGTGTCATGCCATGGTTATGACAATGTTATGTCAGTCTTACTAACACCCATTCAAGTGTTACCCATTAAACTATCAAACAATGTATATGAATATTATTTAATAGGATTTTTTATATGTTCTTATGAGATCCTTTAAATTTAATTCCCAACAAGTGCTGTCTGCCTTTGCACATTACAGCGAGGTATTAACATCGTTTCAGTTTCGTTTTCTCAACTTTGATTTGCCAGTGTGGACATGCACATCTTTCAGTTCCACTAAACGTCGGCAATTTGCAAATTGAAGTGTTTCCAAAATGTCTGATGTGTCACTTGAATGACATTTCCGGCATTTTGAATGTCCGATGTGTGATCATGGTGATGGAGTCACTCAGACAATGGCTATTTTCCAGCACACTTGACTGCAAAAGCTCTTAGCCTCACCTTCTTGACATTCTCTACTCATAAGGACGGGCTTCACTGAAGTGCAGGGCCACTCTCTGATTGTCGAAACTGAGATGTAAGGGACAACAGGTGAATCGGATTGCACTTTCAAGGTGAAAAAAGGAGGCCCAAAAAAAATAAAAGACCAAAAGGTACTAATTAACAAGACACTGCTTTTATGTCTCTTCCAATTGTTGCACAGACACTCAAGCTTGTCAATGCTCGACAGTGTGTCCATTGTGGCCGCCTCTAAATTACATACTGTTCAGGGACCAAGGGCACAAATCAATGCAATTACTTAACTGAGCATGAAAGACACCAATGAGAGATATTGACTGTTCGTTGTATTCACAGCTCGAAAGACAAGACAACATTTAAGTGCAACAGGCTTTCCACCTTTCTCAAACATAGACTTCCTCCCTCTGCTATTGAGTGTCTGTCTGTGCTGATACAAACCAAACGAGTTAGAAGAAAATAACTTCTGTAGTTTGTTTCCTAAGAAATTGCCCTCAGTTGTTCCAAAGTGCCAGACTAAGTTCACTCAATATAAAGGCTGAAGAAATTGCAGGCTCAGGGCGTTCATGCTCTGTCCACGGGGCATCCCGCAGTCTCTCCACGCCCAGCCTCTCTCCTGTTATTCACTGGTATTGTTGGATTGAGATGAGTTGGGAGGCTTTCAGTTCGGCTAATCGAGATGTATGCACTTCGCCAGGAGGTTTAGGTTTTGTGGGATGAACTGTTTTATTACTTCCCCCTCGAGCTGACAACACAAAGAAGTCGACTTCCGCCAGGTTAATATCCTCCCCCTGCCCCTCTGCTCCACTCAAAGGGGTTTAAATCACAGTGTTGACTTCACCTGCCCCTCGCTTAATGCGCTCTTTCCTGTCTTTTTCAAGTCAACTGCAAAGTTGCTTGGGTCCATGTTTGTCCCGTTTCTGAGCCTTAAATCCGGGTTTGATTTATTTTCTTGTCGCTGTTTTTAAACTCTTTTGAAGCCCATTGTGTTTCAACGAGGCTTGTGAACATAGTGATTTAAAGCTGCAATAATTCATTATTACCCACCAGGCAGGGAAGGACTTAATAACAAGATGGAGGATGCAATGCACTGACTTATTCACAGTTTATAAAGTCTTTATGCCCAAAGTCTTAGCCAACAGTTGCCTGGTTACACATTAAACAGAAATAGAGCAAAACCACGATTCAATTAGACTTGTGTTTCTTGCCACTTGATTCATTTAAGTGCAACATCTTTAAGCTTTGGTTTTGTCTCCAACAACTCTTGAGAAATAAATATCTGCCTCTTGAGCATTGAGATTATTGTTGTTGTTTTTGCTGTTCTTGCTGAAAACAGCTTTTTGCTGCTTTTGGAAATGGATTGGTTGATTGTGGAGCATGCAGCTAATGTATTGAAGTGAAAGAGGCCAAGAAAGCTCAATAAAGGTGCCGATTAGGATTTAAATCGGGTTTTGGGGGGAAAATCATATACATGCAGTGTTTCTATGATGGAATGCTACTATTAAAAACTATTGAAAAGAAAACTGGAGGAGGCACTTTATTTTTCATTCCATAATAACCTTTCAGCATAATTGTAATTCAAGTGGTCTCCCAGGGCTGTCAAAAAAAAGCCAGAATATAAAAACACAGCCCTCATACTGCAGCTCTCCTCCCTCCCGGCTCACTTTTGAGCCCCTCCCACATAAGCATGGGCATATGCGCTTCATACATCATCTTACGGGACAAGAACAGGCATCTGCATTTCTAGAGCAGCCAATAGGACGGTTTTCTCCACGAAATGAGCTGTGACTGGTCAAAGTCTACCGTCATGGGGTTTCATTTACTTAAGCCTGAAAAGAGAGCGAAAGGAGCTGCAGAAGTCTTTTTTTCTGACCATTTAAATTACAATATGCTGAAAGGCTACGATGGATTTTTTTCTCTCCATGAATATATAATCTAACCTAGCTTTAATTCAGATTTAAAAACACACATGTTGAATTGTTACTGGTAATGTTAAGGTTAGGGTTAGGTTATTATGACATGTTTTCAGATCATATTCTATTTCCATAAATAAAAGCACCCACATATCTAAAACAATTTTGGTAAGTGGGACCTCTTGCTGCCGAATCAGATATATTTTGATTTCCTTTCTCTCTTGACAACTGGACTCCTTACTTTACACTTCTTATTTTAAAAATGTGTTTTAAATTGAAGTGATTTATTAATGCGCAGACGAGTCTGAAATACACAGTCAAAAATCAATAGCTCAGCAGTTCATCAAAGCCCTCAAACGACCTCATCATTGTGTTTAAATCCGTCTTTAAACTAGCTTCAGTTTGTCATGCTTTTGCAGCCCATTTTTATCTCTTCCACCCTCAACGTTCACTATATGGGCTCAGTGCATCTGTGTAGCTAACAACAGCTTTAGCCATGGGATCTGTCTGCATCTGCTGTGCTCCTCTGCAGCCTATAGCCTGTTTGGGGATTGCTGGTTTGTTACACTGTTTTTCTGCTGCAGTGCTCTCCAGCCTAAAGCCCTCGTCAAAGAGAGGTTCAGGTGTTGAGCAGGTGCAGTGAGAGCAGATGCGTCGCTTTACTCGTTTCACTTGGCAGGAATGACTCGTTACTCCTTGTTTACCCCGTAAATCAATGTTTGCTTGAAAAAAATACTGAGAGACTGCTATGCTGCAATCCCAAAACATACAGTAGGAAATACAAAGGCCTGGGGTATATACTATGTTCTATTTGTTGTTTCATATATTGTGTGTGCTACTGTAGAAAAACGGAGGTATTTGCTTTAAACTATGATGTATTCATCCGCTGTTGGAGAGAGTACTGGGAACACACAGTATTAAAAACAAACAATAAATCAATTAAAACATTAGTAGCAATTTGGTATTAACTTTAATTAAAAACTGAGAAAAATAATTGCACATAGCTGTCATTGAAGAAACCTTTTCACTTAGTTTATCCTTTTATTTGTATTTTGTGCACACATTCGCAGTGAGTAACTGAATTCCTAAGTATATGCTTCCACACAGTGCATTATAAGCGTTAATTTAACAAATTATAATAAACACATTGCCAGACTCTGTTAAAGTGCACTCACCATCAGAATGTGCAATATGTTTTTGGAAATCTTTTGAGCCTTAGCCCCAGAGCCATATCAGCTTTATCAGTAGACAAACAACTCTCCAAACAACATCTATCAACTACAAATAAATGTGGACTGAGAATCAACATTTATTATACTGAAATATTTGCTGGGTACACAGACCTGTTCATTTTGTTGTGTTTTGCATAACCACTTTGAAGTGTTCTTCTCCGACAGTTAGGGAAATCACCAGAGGAGCCGCATACAAAACATCCTGCAGAAGAAAGCTTAAACTTTTTGAACTTTCTTGCGTCTTTCACTGCCTGATTTAATCATCCAAACGTTCAAATAACAATTATCTGCATCTGTTGTAATCGTTTCTGGGTGTTGTTTTGCAGTATGACTTTGTGGAGCTGTTGGACGGCAGCCGGCTTATCGCAAAAGAGCATCGGACTCAGAGTGAACCCGAGACGAGGGGACGGCAGGATCACCCGGTCAGCGTGCACCAAGCCGGGTTCATCCAGTACCTGGACTCAGGGGTGTGGCACCTGGCGTTTTATAATGACGGAAGAAATGTGGAGACAGTGTCCTATAACACCATCATCCAGGGTACGAGGACACACATCTGCTGCGGTGGCTGATGAGAGTGATTGGAATGATGTGTAATGACATGTTTGGAAGACTTTAATTTCCTTTAACAGCTGCGCCTGAATTAGCAAACAGTTAGGTTGTTGGAAATGTTGGCTTCCACTCAAACAAGCTGAGCTCTTAAAACTTTGAGCCACCTAAGAGGCAGATCTAAGTTTCCATTGGGGGCTAGTGGATTATTGTGCTCAACACAACAATATGAGACACTACACGCCATTGATTATTTCCTTCCTAACAACATCTTCAGCGTTCTGGAGTGTGTGAAATTTCCTTGTGGGTTTTGAGGTAGGAAAAAAACCCACTACGGTTGAGTTAATGTTTTTTCTATTTCCTTTTGGGAGTTCCATTGATCCGACCCTACAAATATGAAGGTATCGATGTGTCAGGTCAAAATTGCCTGGGTTCGACGCTGGCTCAATGAACATTCAATACAAGACAATTGCAATAACAAAAAAGTTTGCCCTCTTAACGCCGATCAAAATGAGGGCCCCGGTCTTATGGGGGGTGCTGTTCATGAGCGATGGTCTGTTGAATGAACACAAGATCTGTCTGTAGGATATGTCAGATTAACTTCAACTCAGAGAGGATTTGAGCTGTAAACACTCAGGAGATTGCCTCAACCCCTCGAATCAGTCATTCAAGGGGTTGAGGGGCGAGGAAGAGGCGGCAGAGGAAACAAAATGTGTCAAAGAAATGGAATTATTTTGTCTAATTTAAAATATGTGTGGCTTTTACTCAACATGGCTTGGATGGGAAGAGTCAGCCTGCAGTGTGCATGTTATGGAGGCTTAGACCTTAGTGGGACATGGACAAATAGCTGTAAATGTATGCCATGCCCGATACAGCTACCGCAGATAAGGGATGCTTAAAAAGCCTAGATTCATGCAAGGGATAAAGAAAAAAAAACGCTAGCATCTCGCTCGTCTCGCAGTACTTCTTCAACAGTTTCAGTTGTCAAATGTTATTTAAGCAGGAATTTGAGATTTGCCATAATACGACAAACCGGTGAGTTATTAATAGTTGGACTTTCTCGCTGCTGTACCCGCAGAATCTGTCACGGAGTGCACACACAACTGCTACGGGAACGGAGAGTGTGTGGCGGGATCATGTCACTGCTTCGCAGGATTCATTGGGCCGTACTGTTCCAGAGGTAATAATTATCTCATGTATTTCTCTTATTCTGTCTATCCGGACCATTATTCAAAGGTTCAGTTTCCCCTGAGTTAAAAAAATATGGATTTTTCTTTGTGTAGATTGCTTTGGTTTTATTTGCCCACCTTTGTAAGACGATGTGGGAAATTGTGTGTGGAGCTCAAAGCATTAGAAGACAAACGATCAGACGCAAAAGCCTCACAAATGGAGTCTCACATGGTGCAGCTAGATCCATATCTTGATCGATATTACCTGAGCCGCTGTATCATATTGGCATATATGCCAGTGGTTATGTTACAAGACACGTTAGTAAAGACATGTCATAGATATGTTAGGGATCATTAAGAAACACTCTCTCCATTACGTAATGTTTCTCCCTGATAGCACTGACAAGGTTATTTTTGAAATTCTCTAATCGGCTTTTGAAAATCCAGCATCAGCCGAGCATTTGGCTGTTACTATAACTAATCCACATACTGTAACAAGCTTTTTACATTGAAAACTACACAAAAAAATCATGCTCTCTATGAAAACTATTAAAACATGTTTGTTTGTTTTTTATCTACTGAACATCTAAAGATTCCCAAATCCTAAAATCTCAGGGAATTATATGTCCAAATCTGGCAAAAGAAAGCCATGTGCACGTGTCTGAGTTTAACGGACTATTTCATCAATATTTGGAAATATGCCTTTTTACTTTCTTCCCCACTGATATATGAGAAGATCTTTTTGTGTATGAGGCTGTTATGTGTGATATGTGACCAGTAACATCTTGGAGTTCCTGCTGGTTGCCTAGCAACTGGTCCCATACAAAGAAAATAGTCAAACACAAATATAATAAGTCAATAAGCGAGCTTTACAGGTGCTGTGAGGCAGATCTTGTTACCTTTGGATGAAGCCAGGCAAGCGTTGATCCTCCTTATTTCAAATATTTTTTTTGCTAAGCATCTGGCTCCTGTTGCTTTATTACCATCCAGACTTTCAGAAAAAAAAATATATTTGTGGCAAAAACTGGACCACAGGTGCAGCGTTTCTAATATGATGCTGTTTTTTTTATTTACAAAAACAACATGAAGATTGTTGGACATCAGAATTACTTTATTAGTCCCGCAGTGGGGAATTTTACAGCGTTACAGCAAAAGTGATATAGCAGATAAAAGGTAAGCATTAATAAAGTAGATAACATGTTAGATATATTGAAAAGCAAAAGACATAAATACTCAATCATGGCAAAAAAAAAACATGGTAGCATCATTTATCAGCTTCAAAATAAGAAATATACCACAACCCCTCCGATACTGTATGAGATCAATTCCTTCTTTTCCTCAGCCGCCTGTCCGGTGTTGTGCAGCGGTAATGGCCAGTACACCAGGGGGCGCTGCCAGTGCTACAGCGGATGGAAAGGCACTGAGTGTGACGTTCCTGCCTCCCAGTGTATCGATCCTCAATGTGGGGGACACGGATTGTGTGTGTCAGGCAACTGTGTGTGCCACACCGGCCACAAAGGACCCAACTGTGAACAAGGTAAATGGGGAAAGAAATCTTTTTCCCTTTGGATGGGAAGCAGCGACATATTTCTGTGGGAAGCTCAGGGGGAATTGACACAGTCCATTGGTGAAACAATAGAGTGTTTTCAACTCCACCGAGCAGATAATGCTTCGGATGTTGTTATTGATACTGTGTGTATAAATTAACTCCCTCTTAGTGTTTGGACCGCATGAGGTGACCAGCTGGAACAGATTGTGAAGGGGCCATTGATGCAGTTACCTATTGGAATGCTCCTCAGTTGAAGGCACCTGTAAAAATCAATCATTCAATAGCATCTGTTCCCCCGTTTATTGAGAAAGAGCTTTGTCTTCTTTCTTGTCAACCTTTTCAACCTCCCCCTTCCCTTCGGTGCATTTAACTTTATTGATCCCCATGCAAACAAAAGACAATTATCTGCTCAGATTTACATGTGCGCCTCATTGACCTTGCACGTAAAAAGCTATTGAGTGAACTAAATGAGTATATTGTGTTTTTCTTTGAAGTGAAGCATTATGGGAAGGAAACATAGATGGGAGATTGTGGCATTTGTACTTCCAGGCTTGCATGTAATGGCTCTGGTGTGATGAATTGGTTAAGGTAAATAATCAATACCAGTGTCCAAGCAGGTGAATCCACAGAGAAATCAGCTCCAGAGGAAGCACAATGATGCTGTTGGAAATGATCCCTATGGGTTGATTATGTTGGTCATAATTGCCAATTATTAACTTAGATCAGCAAGTTGATCCGCACATTGTTAATAGTAATTGATTACATCGGTCTAGACGCTAATTGTGCCCCTTCTCCTAGGGCCTATAATGGACCATAATTATACTGTCAGTATATGGGAACTACCCTATAATATAGAGGAGCTAGTAGAACATAGGGTGGAAGACGAAACCAGCCACAACTAAACACAGCAGCATTTTCAGCTGTGGCTTAACAGACGTCATCTGGCACTGGAGCACTTCCACTCTGATAAAAAATGATTTTGGCTTGTAGCAGAGTGAAATTGGCCGGGGTAAATAAGTAGGTTTGATATCCTGTCTGGAAGTGGTAAACTAACATTTTTCTGTCCCCGCCCCGGCTCTCAGTGGACTGTGTGGACCCGACATGTTCCGGTCACGGAGCCTGTCATCACAGTGAGTGCCACTGTAACCCGGGCTGGGGGGGGATCAGCTGTGAGATCCTGAAGAGCACTTGTCCAGAGCAGTGCTCCAGTCACGGCACCTTCAACACCGACTCGGGGACCTGCGTCTGCGAGGCCAACTGGACGGGGGCCGACTGCTCAATAGGTCAGAAAACATTGCACTTCATTTCATCACCTAAAGCGATTTGGTCACGTATTCAAATGTGTCTCACTGTGAGTCTTCAACTAAAGGTTCTTTTTAATATTGATCAAGCTGCAATTAATTTCCCTAATTTATAGTCGGCCCTATGAAATGTAGTGAGGAAACGACATCTTGTCCCAAAACTCAAATATATACTCATATATACTCAGATAAACAGACAAAAACTGGATCTTGTTTTTCCTTTTTAATTAGAACTAATACTCAAATGATTAATTTATTAACAGTTCCCCTTTGCAATATTGGTCTCTTTTATGTGTTTAAAGTAGTGATAAAATCCCCATTACACTTTCCTAAAACACAAGTTAACATCTTGGTAACTTGTTTGAAAAAATATGTAATTAAAGATAAGCAACAAAGAAGATCATATTGAACAAATGCTCAAAGGATTTATCCATCATTAGCCACTCATTAATAATTGGTAATTTATAATGTCAGTTTGTGAAGAAATGCGAGGTACACTTTCTGAAAGCCTGAGTTAACAGCTTGAAAAGATTATGTTTATTCGAACTCAAATAAATATAAAGGTAAAAATCACATGTGAAAAACCACCTTGATAATGTTGGGCTTTTACATCAAAAAATCCTTTTTCAAAGTTCATACAATTAAATGTTCTATCGATTGACTAATTGAGTAATCACATCACCAGGTTTCAGCTCCAAGTAAAAAGTGCTTTTGAGTATGGCTTTAGTTCTTTAAAAAAATGTCAATGACAATCTCTGCCTTTTTGTGAACAAAGTCAATGTCGACACAATGGCTTCAAAAGAACGAGATGGCATTTTAATCTTCTTGAATTGTATTCATTCATTCAGTTATTGATACCATAAAGAGCAATGCTACTTACAAATCCTTGCAAACAGTGCAGCCTTTTTTTTTCTAACCCTTTTTACAGTTTCTCTAACCAAATTCACACAGGCCGCTGCAGACACAACAGCAGATGTACTGTAAGAGCCTTTATTAAGAGAACTGTAGGTTGAAATCAAATATCCAGCTTACACAGTTCATTGTGGGTGTACTATTTAAAGCTGTGGGTATAATTAATCAGCTTTGGAATCTAAAAATCTCTAAATACAAGGGGGAAAATGTGATTTATGTTTTAATCTTGAATGTTTTTTTAGTTAATTAATCATTTTTGCATTTGAAATATAATTTAGTGAAGATCAGAGAGCAATTTATTTTGCCAAATGAATATGTCACATTTTGAAATGAAACTCTTTAAATAAAATACACTCAAATCAGTATGTTTAGGCTTCCTCCTTGTACTGTAGGTACACATGCAGGAAACAGCATTATTAATTGAAAAGTCGAGGTTGGCTCCAAAGATGATGAATGGGACCGTCTCATGATGTATGCACATGCTACAGTACTGTCAGTACTGTGGTTTATGAGCTCTGGGTTACATCTCTCCTATTTCACCTTCAGTAAAGTTTAACTTCGGGGCAAAATTAAAGGAAATGTACTGTCAATATTTTCACTAATTACGTGAAAGCTTCAATACAAACAATATATCCATAACAACAACATCCATAATTAGGATGCACATTTCAAACTCTTTATTTTTATGCAAATTCATGAAGCCATTCCTACAACTTCAAATGTGTTTTGCACAAACGCCCTGAAATGCCTCCAACATCTCTGTTGTTCTCTAAGCAGGAGTTTGAAAATAACCTGTATTTACTACAGATAACAAACCATTATTAAAATATGTCTTGGGAATGAGGAGACAGATGTTGTATTGTGATAGCCAGTCACTCATGCTTGGAAAATGTTGAATATAAAAAGGAAAGTCTGTGAAAACCTTAACTCAATATTGACAGCGCTGTACTCCAAAGGATGTAACACTGGTGAACAGGAATTATGTTTAAATCATGTAACAAAAGGACTGATATTTATTATCAAGCATTGTACAAATCGTAAAAGGTTTGATTTAGTTTGAACCTGAATAAATCATTTTAATTGTGTTTTTGTCTAAATAAATCAAGCTGTGTTTGAGATCACACCTTTATAGTTTGGTAATCAAAACTTGTAGCACGTGTTGGTTTGAAACCGAGCATATGCTGACAACAAAGCTTTGTTTCCACACATTTCTCTTGTGAGACCCAACATATGTTCCATTTGAAATTCAACACAAATGTGTGTTCTTTCAAAAAAGACTTATAGATTTGTTCAGAAGTTTTGCCAGCGTGTTTTATAGCAGCTTCAGATTTTTTAGAGTAGATGAGACTATCGTATATTCCCATCTGCTCACGGCAGAGCTTCTTCATATGTTATCAGCTCTGTATTCAGAGCGTTTGGCTTTCGACACACAAGGTGACATGTTAGTTAGGTTGGCCCCTCCTATCTGTTATCTGCGCGTGGGCCTCAGGTGATTTATGTGCTGTTTCCTCCATCAGAATAGACTTATCCTCTGTGTGCTAAACCCGGGAAGAGACACACAATGGCCACGCCGAGTCAAACAATTAGAAGCAGAAGTTGCAGTTTGTTTCTTTCACTGTAAAAGGCTTTTGAATGTATTTCTTCTGGCTGAAATTCAATTGGAAATTAATTCATAAGGAGGCTGGATGGTGTGTTTGAGATGATAGATGCGTGTGCAGCCCTTTTGACGCAGCATGCAGCCTCTTTGGTCGGGGCCCAAGAAGAAAGAATGATTGTGTTTTGTGAACAGGGATTTTTTTCTTTTCTTTTGGAGACTTTCTTTATTCTCTTTTTTAAAGAGAAGTAGTTTGTTATTCTGTTTAAAGATTAAAGAATTCCACACACAACCCTTTCACTCAGCAAGATGTCCCTGGCTTGTCAATACAAGAAGTGACTGAACTGGTGCGGTCCAAGAAGCCACACTTTTACCCACCTGGGTGGGAGGAGAATTCCTTCTTAATTAATGCTGCAGTGCTTCTTCAATTAAATAAACTTTAATTAACAAGCGAGTAGCATGAATCGACCGCCCACAACCCCTATCCAGCTCGAGTCAGGGGCATGTTAAAGGCAGATAAACACTTTTGGACTAATGAAAAATTGATTGCATAGATTCTATGGGAAGGAGGTATCCCTTTGGAATCAAATGACTCCCCTCCAGAGGCATGCTTAATATTCTACAGTGTCGACTTGACTTAATCAGAACCATCCAAGGTCTCTCAATCGAAGACAAACTCCATTCAGAGAACTGGAAACTGACTGCTTAAAGAGCTTCACTAAAGGTTTTGTGTGGGTAAAGCAGAGGGGGTTTATTAGATTTAAAAATGAAAAAACAAAGTAAATTAGTAGATGTTTTATCCATAGCTTGTAACATTTTGGACGGCAGAAATATGCCTCTTGGCTTATCTACTTTACCTGAAGGCTATATTAAGTTTTCTTTAAAAGTGCCAAACTTTTTGGTTATGGGTATATTTAAATATCCCGAAGAATGTAGTCTCCTAAAATTTGAGGACACACTTGAGCCACTTTCCTCCAGCACACTGTTGTCACGCCGGAAAGCTCTCCTGCTCAAAAGCTTTGATAGAAGCTCTCCGTTCCAGTAAATGAACATTCCTTATTCTCTCAACAGAGCAGCCACAGCTTGTTGAGCATTAGCTTTAGCCTGGTGCGGGCAGATTTACTTACCACCCGTGGATTCGATCATTTGAATTCTACTTCTGTGAAGATAACACAGATTCATAACAGATGCTCTGCTGTTTCCGATGCTCCAAACTTGAAGAAATCATGTTGATCTAACATCTCTCAAAGTCCAGACATAAGATTCTGCTTACATCCATAACCCTCGCCTCGGGCTGCCAAGACTCAATGCAAATGAGCTACCAGAATATATAAAAACCTGAAAAGTGGTTGTTTTGGAAGTGTTTAGAAGCACAAAGTAATTGCTGTGCTTTACTGTACTTGTGCTCTGACTTCAGACTGTTTTGAGCGATGAGGGATGTTTTTTTTGTGCACTGCAGAGAGAAATAAAGTTGGTGGAATATTTTAAAAAGATGCACCAAGGGGCTGCAGGAATAACAATGCCTATTATAACCTGTGTTGCTCTTTCATTGGCATTTTCTTTAACTCTGCTGTTGTCATTCAGAGCAATACTGAAAATGTTGTGTGATAGGCTTTGATGATATGGTGAAAAAGCTGTTGTTGCACTGGCTTGACCCATTTGTTGATAGGTTTATTAAAGTTTAGAGCTTGTTGCTGATATTTTGAATGAGAACACATATTGGACACACGCCCACACACGTGTTTCTTTTTGCTCTTCTGTTTAAAGTTTCATCTCTTCAAAGTGCATTCCCACCATGCACTCATTACGTTTGAATTGCTTTAATGCAAGCTGAGGGTACTGTGTTTCTGTGCTGTTTTTTAGAGAACAATTGAAAGGATTTTATTAAAACCGGAATCCATAACAGTAATAACTCAAGATTAATTTCCCAGTTTTTCAAGGAGGATTTACCTTTTTATTTCAAATCTTTCCCATCTATTTATTATGTAGTCTGGTATAGTATGGTCTCATAGGAGCTCATGGTATACTAACTTTACATTCTCTGACAAGGTACACACTTTTAAGTAGTAATTGAGAGGATAAATCATGAGGAAGACGTTGGATTTTGCCTATATAAAATAACGCTCTTTGAATGTATAGATTTCAGTTGTTATAAGTCTCTTCAGATAGAATCGGAGGATGAAACCCTCTTTATTAGTCACATACATGCACACAGCAGAGCACACACAGTGAAATTGGTCCTCTGCATTTAACCCATCCTAGTACTAGGAGCAGTGGGCAGCTATCGTGCAGCGCCCGGGGAGCAATGGGGAGGGGGGATTGGAGGTGTTCGGTGCCTTGCTCAAGGACACCACAGCAGGGCCTAGGAGGTGAACTGGGACCTCTCCAAGTAGCAGTCCACCTTCCATATTTTCAAGTCTGTTCGGGGACTTGAACTGGCGACCCTACGATTCCCAGTCCAAGCCCCTACTGACTGAGCCACTGCGGGACACCAATGATGATCCATTATCCTTGCAGCTCCTTTTTTTGAATATATATACTATATGCATAATACTTGCCATCACAATTTCAGGACGCTCTGTAACACATTATTCAAAAAGAGCCTAAAAATGTGTCTGGTTTACTGTAAAAATTAGCTTTTTCCAATCAATTCACTCCCAGCAAACATCCGAGAAGTTTTCAGTTTTGGCAATTGCATCTACACAGAATACTTAAACCCACCTGCAGAAAATAGGAAAGGTCTCTTTCACAGAACAGAAGCGACATGACTGTTGCTTTTTTCTTTTGCGACAGAGGTGTGCGTGGTGGACTGTGGTCCCCACGGCCTGTGCATCAGTGGTGTGTGTCACTGCGAGGAAGGCTGGACAGGATCAGAGTGTGAGCAGAGGGACTGTCACCCACGCTGCATCGACCACGGAGTCTGCCGAGAGGGCAAGTGTGACTGCCATCAGGGCTGGACGGGTGAACATTGCACCATCGGTGAGCCACAGTGACACATGCACCACCATACACCTACACACACTTGACAGAAGGGCACGAACTACAGAGGAAATTCATTTATGGACAGGCTTAAAAGGGCAACTTTGGAGTTTGAATGTCAGTGTTTACAGTGCAGTTTCAAGCATCTGTTGGAAAGACACGGATCATGTCACGCTTCTGTTGCTGCCCGCCTACTCCCAACAAGTTCCTCCGCATGAAACACCAGTAAAAGTACTTTATAGTGTTAGGTTTTTACTGCTCAGAGGTAAACCACCGTGTTTTAAGATCACTGAAAACGTTTGTGGCCAGGATCTTTATAATTCCATTTTTCTTTTCTTATGAAAGTTAGTCAGCCGCATTTATTGGTGGAAATACAGCACATTTAATGAAGTGCTCTACTCAAGTACAATGTTGAGTTAGTATTTACATTGTATTCTACTCCATATTACACCAGATTTCAGAGGGAGATTATTAGATGCAGGTCTAATAAAATTGCAAGTAAGGTGTCAATGAAATTAAGTTACCTGAAATATAAGCAATGATGTGCAGTGTAATCTATAGGAACAATACAAATATAAATATGAAATACATAAAAAGCTTAAGTTTACACAGTATGAACAGTAATATAAATAATGAATACATATTCAGAGGTATGTAAATAGTATTATACAGACACTATAGACAGAATAAATATGAAATAAATATGAAATGCTATTGACAAATGTATTAATGATTTAACTTTGTATTTACATTCCCTGTGATAGTATGCTTTTTACTGGTGATGACGTATATTTATACTGTGGTTTTGCTTTTACGTTACTCGCCATAATGATTTTTTCTTAAAATATGAACAATTTTCCCATGTTTTACCAAAAAAAATGTCAGTTTCTGCTAGCTGAAGCCTCATTACCTGTTCAGCTGCCAGCTATTCTTAGCCAGACCTTATGGCAAGTGTAGAGGTTTGAATGAATTGGGTATGAGTGCAACCAGTTTCCAATGGTGGCAATTTATTTCTACCAATTTTCATTGAAATGTAGGAGATTTAATCTTGATATAAGCTGTTAACCATCTCTCCCACTAACAGGAAATGTGACACATCATTGCTTTCGGCCAGCTCTTCCTCTCTCTTCACAAAATCTTTTTTTTTTTTCTCCTCAACTTTGTAATTTTCCTATCGACCATTTAGATATTCCACCTTTTAGACTGCTGAAGTGATGCTCCTGTATTAGTGAGTCAAGGGCAGGTATGTAGGGAGCTGAAAAAGCCGGCGCTAGGCCTCTTTGGAATATCATTTTTCTGAAATGGCAGTGCTTCACCTGGCATTAGTGAGGATAATGAGTTCTGAGATGTCACTTTCCATTGACCTTTAACTCAACTTCCTTGACACCTTACCCCCTGTCAAAGGTCCTGTAGTTAAACCCTGACACGCCACGTCAAACAGCATTCCCCCAAGTGTCATCTCCAACCTCTCAATGACGACACACTCCCAGTGAAACAAAGATCTGGCACTCCAAACTATTGAACCCTAATTATGTATTTACAAGTTCTCTCATCAGCAATACCCGGTCCACAGCGCTGATCCATCTCTGAGGGGGCGAGGGGGTTTGCGGAGAGGGAGTTGTTGGAGGGGTCACATTCCTGATCTTATTAATCTTCCCCTCTTCAGGACTGATTGTGCCCATCCATTTTCTCTTTCTTTTCCTCCTGTTTAAGGCTCCTGCCAGGAAAGTAACTTTGCTTTGGTTGCAGTGGAGATGAATAGGCAGTGTGTTACCTTTTCTTTAAGAGCCGAGAGCTTATTTTGTCTTTCAAACCCTGAATAACTGCCATTTGCACAAAGCACCTTTTAATCACATTACATGGACAGAGGCTGAATAGAGGACTTCCTCGACCGTTCTTTTGTCACCGGCATCTAGATCCTGTTTTATATGCAAGGCTTAACCCATTGTCACCACTTTTTCTGCACTACACTTTACCACTGAGGTGTGTTTTGATTCGTCTTAGTTTACTGCTGGCTCATTGCCGTGCAGTTTTCTGAAATCACCGGAGTGGAGATGACGGCAACATTGAAGTAAAAAAAAAAAAAAAAGTTTATCACACTGCTGCTTCATGATGCGTTCAGAATGGACTGAGACTACATAACTCCTGACAAGCAGACAGTAAAAGGATGTGAATCAGGCTCCAGATAAAACTACATCATACTGTATAGTCTTAAAAGAACAAAGAGTGTTTTAACAACCACATATCAAGAGAAATCCAGTGTTCTTCATCTGTGTTTGCTTGTCTTGTTTTGGCAAAGAAAATCAGATGGAGAGTGTGAATGTCTCTCTAAGCGCAAGAGGTTGAATTCATGTATATTTCTTCCTAACAGAAATATGATCATCTTCCAAGGCTTTTTTTACAGAAAATGTGATAATTTTGATCATGGAATCATTTATATTTCTGATGAATCACTTGCTGCTTTAATTAGCATCTATACTCTGTTGAATACTCCTGTACTGCAGGTTCTGTCTCCTTTATCCCTCCCTAAAACTCTCTCAAATGTTCCTACATGTTTTTCTATTTGCATTTCTTTGCCTAACTCCTACTTATATCCTTTCTCTTTTCTATTTTGTCTGTATGCCTGTCTGCCTACCTTTCTATCTCTATCCAACTCCCTCTTGGCTTACATGTATAGCCCTGGATTCCAGAGTATCAGGTAAAAACACTTTTCACTTTGCTTGAGTATTATACTTTAAATGCAATATGTTTTTCTTTCTGAACACCTTTATGTTGCTTGAAAAAAATAAGTGAACTCTGTAAAAAAAAAAAGGGGTGAGCTCGCAGCTTTCCAGTCATATCCTGTCACTCATGCTTAGTAATAGCTATTCAGCTCAATCTCCATAACGACTATGATTACCATACACAGTGGAGAGATTGAAATTAGAGCAGGAACTAAAACGAATGCGAGCCAACTATAATCTTTGGGAAAACTATCTGCAAAGCTTCTTTTCCAAGTATTTCAAGCAAGTTGGCAGGTACATCAGCTTTATGCCAGCGAACCTTCTCACTTTGTGCTCCCCTGCAAGTATAACCATAAGGAAATGTGTTTGTCAGTCTTAGCTCTCTGCCACCTAAGAGATAAGTAATTTTTCTTTTCCAAATGTTTCCCTTTCCTCGATTGTGTAATAGGACCAGTCAAGATAGGATATAAAGGTAAATTGAACCACTATCCCCCCAAGGGAGATTGTCACAAACAATCCCTCCCTGCTCTTTGTCTTCCTAGCACGGCGTTTATACACCTGTTCTTTGTCCGAGTCGATCATAATGTTCCTGCTGTGATCCTGCTCGCCCGATATGTTTCCTCATTTTCTGTCCGTCTTAACCAGTCTCACACAGACTCCACGGTCCCTGCTCCCCCCCCTTGTCTTAATTCCCTGTGTCTGCCAGATTAAACGCCCCAAACTGGTGTGGTTTAGTCATGTTTCGGCTCCCTGTCTTCACCCTCCACTAGAAGGAATGCGATCTGGCAGGAAGTGCTCTGTTTTCTAAAAATGTAGAGACTCTAGATCCTGCCCCTTCTTTCCACACTTCTTCCCCTTCCTATTTACATATATACTTCCCCTTCCCTTTGATGTTGCTGTTACTTCACATGAGTGTTTCTAGCATCAGCAATAGCCTATTCCTTCATCAATTATTTTCAGGCCAAAGCAATAAAGTTCTTGCTGGTTTTCAGCGTCTTAAATGGGATTTGTGCAAATTTGAACTCTCTAAAGCATGATTGAAATAGAGGAAAAAACTCAGAAATTGCCCCAGATTTGAAAATCACACTATGTTAATACACACAACCCGAAAACAACTCATAAAGAAATATGCAAACATGGATTAAAGACAACAAATAAACCCACCAATTACCACAGATTTGACTCAACATGAATTCACAGTGTATCCCGTTGGCCTTTTTAACTCTAAGTAAACAGCTCAGCATGTTTCATCCTCTTTTATCTAATATTTCCTCCTGTTCAGTGGAGTTGTACATGCTCCATAAACTCATGTGAAACGACTGTAACTCCTCACACCCTCCCCCACATCCCAAGTCCTGTCAGAGGTGTATCGTACTGTATGTTCACTCAAAACTGTCTCTTATCATTTTTGTCCCTCCTCTCCCCTCTTGTCCACTCCAAATGCCCCCCACGCTCTTGTCTTTCCCTCCCCTTCTCCTCCTGATTTCCTTGTTCTCACTTGCTCTGCCGTTTGACACGTACATGATGTGTTGACAGACGGCTGCCCCGGGCTGTGCAACAACAACGGGAGGTGCGTCCTGGATCAGAACGTCTGGCATTGCATCTGCCAGTCAGGGTGGCGAGGGTTGGGATGTGATGTAGCGACGGAAACGCTCTGCTCAGATGGCAAGGATAACGAGGGAGGTAGGAAGAATTATAAAAGCCTCGTACAAATAGTCTTTTAGCTTCTGAAAAAAACGGTCTGTAACTCTTATTGTGCAAGACAGAAAATTGGCTTTGATGTGACTCCTCTGTGACAGTGCAAACAAACAAAACAAATCAATAATACATAAAACATCACTGGAAAGAATATGCAAATGCTGTAGCAGAGCAGATTGTTAAACAGCTCGCTTTAAAATATACAGTAGATCAATTATAAAGAGTACTTTTGACTATATATCAATTTTCTGGGGCTGCGTGTCAAACAAAGTGCTGATAAATACACCCGTAACTTTTGAGGTGACACACTTTGAAATAGTTCGAACTTTCATGTCAGGATCTCGCTTTAATGAATTCACGTAAGAAGACATCTGTGTGCACTAGAGCTCAACACAATAACGGCACACGTTTCCAAATGCATCCAGGTCAACCAAGCGTTCCCCTGCCCGTATTGACTGTCCGTCCTGTTTCCCAGATGGACTTGTCGACTGCATGGATCCAGATTGCTGCACTCAAGTCGCCTGCCAGGGTCAGACCTACTGTCGCGGCTCGCCTGACCCCGCTGCCATCGCCGGCCAGGCCAGAGTTCAGCCGCCCAGCCCACATCCAAGGGCTTCTACGACCGTGTCAGCTTTTTGATTGGCCCCAGTGGCAGTCACGTGATACCCTGGGATAACCCGTTCAACAGCAGGTAGGCGGCTTAATGCAGGTCTTTAATTATTTGCGTCACGTTTGCTGTTTGCTGTCTCATTACCAGTCGGGAGACACGGGTGTCTGGGAAGCCACTCCAAAACGTCAAAGAACATCACATCTCATTGTCTTTGCAGTCACAGTGACAAGTGTGTTTGCAGTGGTGTCGCTGCCACACATGTTTATGTCTTTCAGCAGTCAAGATTAAAAAGCTCAAGAGCGAGCTTGATCATTGCTAAAAACAACACTCATGACTGGAAAGGAGTACGGATAAGGTTTCTTATTCCAAGATAACAGGACTATGTCATTTCCAAATTGGAAAGGAAAACAAACATTTCTCTGTAGAGACCGTTTTCCCCGCACATTAATGTAGAACCTTTATCAGTAACCAATATTTGTGTGCTGCCCATTTTAAAGTATATTTGAATATCTAAGACCAGCACATTGAAGAACATTTGTCTTTGAGATTTGCTCGAAAGTTGTTTTCATCTTTTTAGAATCTGTTTATTCCAACAGTAAACCACAATACAATTGGTCCAATCACAGAGTCTGCAAAGAGCCAACAAGTTAATTGTATTTTGCACTTAACAATCAAACAGAGCTGAAGGCATTGAAGGAGGATGGGTCCTGCTGGCTTTGGAGATCCCCTGCCTCATGCCTTATTTGTGAAAAATCCTGACATGTATTTTTTTAGGATTGCTTTGAAATGTTGAGCAAACATTCATGTCCCCTTCATGATTAATGCAACTTAAGTATCACTTAACTTTCTACATAGCAACATGTCCACTTGTCTGATAGGCCTACTTTGGTTTGCAATTAAACTAAAACTAATGACATTCTCCTTAAGCATCAAATCTAATTTCTGTTAATTTCCATACAGCGAAGTTAGCATGCTAACACGCTAAGCTAAGTGTGGAGGCTGGCTTTTTGTTCATTTTGACACCTCACATTTGCTTCAGCTTTTTGAAAGACTTAAAGTTGTGATATCCTCATCCAAGGTAAAACCATTCAATAAAGATGTTCAATACTAAGTAAGAGAATCTCTTAATGCGATGAATGGACCACTGGGCTACATCATGTGCAAACTGCGGAGACAGTTACATCTTTCACCCGAACCTCAGTGCACTCCCACATCTGTTCCCAATCACGAGTGGAGTTTGATTTGCGACTGATGGAGAGGGAAATGATTGCCAACTGTGTGCAGAAGGCTTTGGGAATATTTCCTCCAATAGTTTAAAGTAATCCTTATGTAAATAGCATGCTTTACTGAAAATATAGAATGAGGCAATCCCCCCCCTCCCAGCCGGGTTCTCAGTAATCCTCATCCTCATTGTCTTCAGCTTACTGTCGATGTCATGTCTGGCCGCGGCATTAGCTCTCTTGCTCAAAATACTTATTTTGCCTTTTTATCTTCTTGTAAAAGTTAGATGTGTAGTCAAAAACACTGTTGTGCATTTCTGCAAACATGCAGGTGTTGGGCAAAATTATTATTATGTATTTTTAAAAGATCCACATAATGAAGTCAAGTGTAGTAAAGGCAGAGTTTTGTTTGGAGACCCATATTTTTCAAACGTTCATCTGAGGTTATAGGGTGAATAATTTATTGGTTGCCTTTGCAGAGTATACATTATAAAAAAGTCTCTGAAGCCCTGGAACAAAGACAGAACAGCATCAAGACTTCCAACAGCTGCGGTGACTTTTATTCCTCAACGTGGAGTATCTGATGTCTTACGGCACAGAAAAAGAAAACTGTTGGAGGTCACTCCTCTCCTTCTATTTTCTTAAGAAACCATTGTGAACACCATGAGAAAGGGAGCAGATTTCAGCGTGCGCTCAGATTTCAGAACTCGGCAGTAAACTCGTCCCCCGTATAGCCCAGAGAATAAAACATGTGTTGTGGTTGGTGTGTTGTTGCTGCCCACTGGTCCCCCAGCCGTATCACATGTCCCCCCACAAGTCTCCCACTGGGTTTTCAAATGGAGTTTTTCTACAGCCGTAGTGAGACAATGACAGATAAGAATGCAAGAACTATATGATTCATTTCTGGGGTTTCAGCAGGTGGTGGGACTTGCCGTTTGTTTGGGGGCTTCGGCTCTTGTAGCATGCGCTCAAAAGATTAATAGAGACACAGGGAAGAAAGACTGAACCTTTCGCCGGGGCTCTTAAGTGGCCTTGTTCCCTGAGCCGGTAAATAAAGGATGGGAGACGGCTGTGCCGGGTGTGGAGCGGGAGGGAAATAAGAGAGGCTAAAGCTGTTGATCATCCCAGTCTCATATACGTAATGACCCGGAGATAAAGTGGCAAAATGAGACATCTTTAGCCAACCAGTAACAAATGTAGAGGGAGCACTTTTAACATTCTGCTCTGGTTGAGAAGAAGGGAATGATTAAATGTTGATGCAGAAATATTGAATTGTCTCCTCTTCTTAACTTCAAACAAAGGATTGGCTAAAAAATAATTACTTCACACTTAAGAATACCAACAGCAAGCTTTACCTGAAGGCCCTGCAGTCATGTTGAATAATCGCTGAGGATATCTGAGGCTTTAATCATGTATGAAGCTTCCGTTTCTGTGATTTATGGATAAAAACTGCCAAAGAAAACACATCTTTCTCTAGGTGAAAGCAGGTGAGGGCAAGCTGGAGGAGGAGAGCTTTTTGACCAGAAGCAAACCCATTTGCCAGCAGGGAAAATCTGGGTGAGCAATGAGAATGAGTAATGCTCCCCCATGCTAAACTAACTACCATGAGGTGCCCTTAAGTGCAGCATTTAACCCTCCCCTACCTGCTCTTTGACCAGCCATGGGAGGCCGGTTGTATAAGGCAGCCACCAGGTGTGACTGTTCACAAAACGTGTGGTAGAAAAGAGGAGCTTTGTTCAGAAAGCCTGTCCTGCATTTATTTTTTCTAAAGGGGGACTTGTTGTTTCCTCCACAGACCTCATTTAGAAAAATCTTCCCATTTTGACTTTTCACTGGCGAGCATTTTGTATTTCTTGTAATCAAAATGCATTTTTTTTTCACACTTACCCTATTTATGTTTCACCTTTTCTGAGGTGCTGTGGTGATTATTTTGTATTGTTGCTTTTCTTTTTTCCAACCCCTTTTCATTCCTTTTTCTGTGTGACAGTTTGCCTGCGGCATCACATTTAGTTTTTCTGAATTCCAGTTTTTTTTCTGAAGTGCCTCTTGACACTTCAGTCGTCGAGCTTTGCAACTTCTCACATCAAGAGGATATCTGTTACCGAGTTGAAGAGCTCTTTCTAACAAAATTATTGTTTATATATTATCTTTCATCACAAAACCACACACATTTATCAGACTAGCGAGCACAAGAGTCGGGTGTGACACTGACAAGAAGCTCTTTTTTGGAAGCAAATGTACTTGCAAGGTCGTGGTGAAAACGATACTGTTTCACTCACAAATCTTCATTTGAAATGCCTTCTGTTGTGCACTTCATTTACTGAGTTAATTACCCAGACTGATAATTGATCTGTAAGTCTTTTTGGCTTAATAATACATAATGTTTTCTCTGCACTCATAAATTGGAATTGCCCTTAGAGCTCTACATTTGTATAGCTGTATTCGTCTAACACTAATAATAGTTTATTGTGAGAACAAATATGCATCCACTTGTGTGGAATATAAATGTTGCAATACGCGTGCAAGATGCTGCAAAAAATCTTAACAAGTCCTCTATGTCTGGAAAAATATCATCACACTGAATTATGGGCTTTTAAAGCAGTAAACAGAGATGGAGAGGTGCTCTGTAAGGTGACATTTTCATGAATAACAACCCGTGGCACACTCGTTTCTAACATTCAGTAAATCATACCTCCCTGCTGGTGCCATTGGCAAAGGGATGGCAGTTGTCGGTGCCGTGGATGCGTGTTGTCGCCGGCTGGCATTGTTTGTTTATTCAGCTCTTTCTGTGTTTGTTTGCCCACACAGCCTGGCGTCAGTCATCCGAGGTCAGGTCCTCACGGGAGACGGGACGCCGCTGATCGGAGTCAACGTGTCCTTTCTTCACTACTCCGAGTACGGCTACACCATCACCCGACAGGATGGCATGTAAGGAAGACACTATGTGCACACATGCATCAGTAGGTGCAACATTCAGGAACAACCAGCCATCCATCTGCATTTTTTAACACTGATTTACATGTCCAAATAAACATGAGCACCCTCCAGCAAGAAACTCAGCCATTAGGGTTCAACTGTCGCCCTTGCAAAAATACATTTTTGGCATTTGCCGCTATCCTGAGAACAGTATGGAAAAATGCAGGAAAAAGCTGTCCAGCAGTGGCAGAGTTGTCCTGGCAGTTATCCAAAAAGTGCTCAAAACAAATTGAAACGACTGCACATTGTGCCCTAGAACAATTCCTCATGCAAATGTCACAGTGGTAGTGGCCATTTTGAACCAGGCTGTTTAAAATGCATTGAATCAGCAAGGGTAGAATCAATCTGCCCGCGGTGTAGTAAAACATGGGATTACTGTCTGACCTTCTGCTGCTGTAACCGCAGACGGGTCCTTAATAATGAGGATGCACACACATACGAGACAAATGTATGTCACATATTTTGCAGGAAGGGTTCATCTCAGGTAGAAGCTTTATTTTGCAGATGCTGGTCAGAGATAGTGGACCATTCAAATTCAGCAGACAAACGCGGTATTGATGTGTTGCCTGTATGGAATAAAAGGCTTACAGTATAAGTGGAACAGAATTGTACAGCTGTTGTTATGAGGCACAATCCTTGGGTCCCCAGATAGCTGAGGATTAGTTGATTTCTTCAGATATTCCGCCCTGTAACTCTTCTGACAAGTAGCGTGATAAATGGTTGGGGATAATCACACTTGGTTAGCCAACAGATCCGCTCAGTGTGTTAAGAAAGGAGGGGGGAGCATCAAAGCCTGGCCTCTTGCAGCTGTGAGCTCCTCACTGCCCAAAGTGGAGAGAGCTTGAGAAGGAAGCTGTTTTAGGTCAGCTGCACAGCTTGACTGTTGGCGTGTGTGTGTGTGTGTGTGTGTGTGTGTGTGTGTGTGTGTGTGTGTGTGTGTGTGTGTGTGTGTGTGTGTGTGTGTGTGTGTGTGTGTGTGTGTGTGTGTGTGTGTGTGTGTGTGTGTGTGTGTGTGTGTGTGTGTGTGTGTGTGTGTGTGTGTGTGTGTGTGTGTGTGTGTGTGTCCTACTGAGTGTGTGCATGAAACACGTGCATAAGCATTCAAATCTGCGAGTGTGTGTCTTTGTGCATGTGAATGCAATGTCACCACACAGATGCTTTACCCCCTGGGTAGTGGAGCTCGCAGAATATATAGAGCAGCACTTCAAAGACTCGCCCTTCATTCCAAACCAGTAACTTTTCCCTGAGTAATGTCGTACTAATTAAAAACAGTTCACCAGAGTGAACTCTTAAGACTTAAGACTCCAAACCAAATCCAACCATAACGTGTCTTCTCACACCCTGCCTGGTTAAACAGAAGTCATACATTAGATTCAGTGAATGATAATATAGTATGAAGGTTGTAGAGAGGGAATGGACTTGATAAGGGAAGGTTTTCTTTTCCATTGAAGTCTTGAGAATGGAACAGTTACTTTGTTCTCCAGCAGTCAAAGAGACATTTACGTTTATTATAACTTTAGGGCTTTTTGACATAGTTGTCCTATCAGTAATAACATTGCTAAAAATAAGTCCAACAGAGCAAGAAAAATGGGCGCTGAAAACATCATTCCAAGTAGAACTTTTACCTTGTCTTTGTTTTTGGACTCTGCCAAGGAGGTTAGGATTTTGGATTAGTTTGTTTGTCTGTTTGTCAGAAAGATTGTGGAAAAACTTGGCCCAATTTCTATGAAACTTTGTTGAAAAGTGTCTCACTATATTCCCTTCAGAGTCTGAGGCCATATTGCTTGCACAGGGCTCTCACCTCTGACTTAACAAGCAAACATGGAGGTGTCTGATCCGAAAGCTATCAGGGCTTTCTGAGTGGCTCCAATTTGGTCTTGTGGTTTTGATGTGGTTGATCTCGAGTGATTGACACCATACTCCTAGAGCTTATTAATCTTTTACAGGGCAAAAAGATTTACCAAAAAATATATAAAAATACACTGCACGTCTTTGCAGACCATTTACCACTTATATACTTGATCCAATATGTGATATTTTTTTGTCTCATGATGCTGTGTTAAGGTTCGACCTCTTGGCCAATGGCGGTGCTTCTCTGACGCTGAGTTACGAGCGCGCCCCGTTCCCCTCGTTGCACCGCACGGTATGGCTGCCCTGGAACGTTTTCCATGTGATGGACACGGTGGTGATGAAGCGTGAGGAGAACGACATCCCCAGCTGCTACCTCACCGGCCTGATCAGACCCAACCCCCTCATCCTGGCCACGCCCCTCTCCACGCTGTACAAGACGTCGCCCGACGATAGCCCCATCATCCCTGAGACCCAGGTGAGACCCGCCGACACAGAGGGGACCCAGGGAGATCACATTAAGGAGCTTTTATGGTCAATTCCACATTTGTGCGCATATCTGATTGTTTTGAATGTCTTTAATAATTCAACCCATGTTTGATCCCAACATGCAGCAGTGTCTAAAATACACAAACACAGAGCAACGATAATGCCATTATCTTCCATTTGCCATCGCTTATTTTCGCATTTGCCTTTCACTTTGCCTTTGAGCTTGGATTGAACTGAGGCATCCCCCTAAATACTAACCCATAAATTGTCTCACAGTAATACTGATAAATTCATAGGGTGGAGGTTTTATGCCTCAGGATTTGGTTGTTATGAGTTTGTTGGAATCAGAGTTTAAAAATCCCTAAATGCACAATATTGCAGTTTAGGACATTATAAAACTGTGTTACATTTGAGGGACGAATCAGAATGTTGGACATGCTTCAGTGGCAGTCTGAAGTGAAACCTGGTCAAGGGAACTGGGACTTTGAGATGAGAGAGAGTTAGACCAAGATAATTATTAGAGTTGTGGCTTTCGAGTTAAAGTTTGAATTAATTTATTGCCTGTGGAGTTTTCTCGGATGGATTTGAACTTATGTACTGTATAGTTGTGAATAAGTAAGAAGTTGTTTTTAATATGTTCACTGCTCAACACAAATTCATAATGCGAGAATTGTAGAATATTAGATGGTCTAATAAAAGTATTTAGTCTTATCAAATGGATTAGAAAGATTACTACCATTAATAAACAGATAGAAAGCCATCATTTTATCAATACAGAATGCATTGATAAAATAACATGAGTACAGATGATGAACAAAAAAACTCAGAATAAAGATCAAACATTGTAGTTGCAAGTTGATTTTAATTAAATTAACGTGATGGTTCAATTCCTCAATTACAAGCATGAAAGTGTTTTGTAATACACACTTAGTGAAATGCAAGCAAGATTCTGCTCTCACAACCTACGTTTTTAAGAGCTCTACTGTCCTCCACCTTCACACGTGTATTAATGGCACCGGTTTGTAATAAACTCATAGTCCTATAATGAGCAACGTTGCTATACCACATACCTCAAACTGGTCATACTCAAGACTCCAGGTCCTGGCTACAAGACCATCAAGTGCTGTGCCAACGGACGACCCCTTTGAGACCATAAATGTCAACCTGACCTGGCTCATGGGAACCTGAATTCCAAAGTCTTACGGCAGCTTCCGCTGTGATAATCACCTGCTGGAGCATATAAAAAGGAACGACTACAGACACGTCTATCTCGGCCTGCAAGCGTGGGTCCGCAAGATCTCACTCTGTGAAGTGTGTCGAAGATGTTCTAAGACGTGAGAAATTCACTCAAGATACCTACTCAGGGGAACCTGTGATTGAGAATGATTTTTCATTTTCAATGAGGATTTGTTGGGACGCTTTTACATAGCTAATAAGACTTAGCCATGGTGGTGTAAATCACTGAATCCCCCAGTGCTGATTTTTAGAAGTCCACTGCTGTTTCCAGACGTGACTTCCCTTGCTTTAGCATGTACGATATTTCAGCAGCTCGCTGATAATTTTGCCTATGAGGCAGTGACTTAGCATAACAACAGCACAAAGAATACAGATTTTTGATAAGATCAATGAAACAATATAAACTTTTTGTTTAAATAATGACTAATGTGTCTTGAAATAATACATTCAGGGTTTATTAAGTACACCATCGCATCTTAAAGCTTGGGTGGCAATGCAGTAAACAATAAGATTAAGTTGGTTTTCTGAAAGTCCGGCTCTCTCCAAGAGCGAACCTAAATCCATGTAAAGTGCATGAGAGAAGCTTGGGGGATCGTGCATGTATTTTGAGTTTATCATATACCTCACATTCAAGGCAGAGTGGCGCAGGTAGAATGAAGGTGTGTTAATTACAGCCTGATCCATTTCAACGCCATGTTAAATGAATGTGTGTGTGTAAAGAGCATTTCAGCCGATCCATAAAAAAAGGAGTCACTCCAGATTAAAACCTACCACGTAATTGTGAAAAACTTTTAGAGTCTGAAATCGGTTTGCCAGTATACCCAGTAACATCCTGCACGTAAAGAATCTCATGGAGACCATCGGCAAGCATATCCAGCATTTTGTGTGAAACCTGTAAGTACTCCATTGAGACGTTTACTCGTTTAACAAATTCATACATAACAACGTATTGCATGTGGTTGTTATTGCATTACCAAATACTAACAAATAAGAGCGAAAATCAAATTGCTGTTTCACAAACCCCAAGTCTTCTAAATGTATTCCACTGGATGAATTTATTGTCAACGAGAAGCATAAGTGGGAAAAATACCAACGCATGAAGTTATAGTACAGCCTCATTGCTGCAATAGTGTATAAGGAGTTGCAACCTTGCTCACAATGGAATCTGCAATCATTGCTTTCAGTGTCGTGGATATATACGATCTGTTGATGGTGCTTGGAGAGGACTGCGTGTTACAAGGTATGAACTTATGCATCTCAAATGGAGGGGAATTAGACAAACACCAATATTGGACATCCAAACGTAAAAACTCTTATGTATAATGCATATGGTATCATGCGGCAAATAGTGCTTTAGGTTACAGGCAGGTGGTCTATACCAAAATCACCGCTATAATGCTTGAACAAAATGAATATGTTCCATACCAACTAGAAAGATAGTGGAGACTTTGAAGGCGATCATTCACAGTATGACAGTAATAAATCAGATAAGTCACAGCGGTGCGTGGGTGCTACAATTTCAAACATGCTCAGCTATTCAAAGAAGTTTGGCTTATTGCTTCGAGTGAAGCTTGCTTATGAACAGCGTCATGTTAATTCCCGCATTAATCATACCAAACTTTATTTTGCCCTCTCTGACTTATCGCCCAAATAAAATCATAGGTCCTTCATGAGCAAGTTGCTATACCAGGCAGTGACCTGAACCTGGTCTACCTGAGCTCCAGGGTGCCTGGCTACAAGCCCATCCTCAAGGTGCTGCTGACCCCGGACCGCCTCCCCTTTGGCCTGATGAAAGTCCACCTGATGGTGGCCGTCATGGGCCGTCAGTTCCAGAAGTCTTTCCCGGCCTTCCCCGACCTGTCGTACACCTTCATCTGGGATAAAACAGACGCCTACAGTCAGAGGGTCTTTGGCCTGGCAGAGGCAGTGGGTGAGTACATGCTGTGAAGCTGCTGTCTGAAGATGTTGTGTAAGCGTAGGTTCACTCACAGACTCACTCTACCTTCAGGCAGTGAACCTCGGTTGAACTTTTGAGAATTGATTTTTTTCATTTTTTCTAAATTGAGGATTATTTATCCGGGGACTGCTTTTGTTACCATATGCAATAAAGATTTAGCAGGTGGTGTGAAATCCTGAAATCCCCCCAGTGCTGCATTTTTGAAGGCCACTGCTCTTTTGCTGACTTCTTTGTTTTGCATGTATGATATTTCAGCAGCATGCGCTGACTAATTTTCTGCCTATGAGGCAGTAGGCAGAGCATAAACAACAGCACCACAAATGATAACAGACTTTTTTGATAAGATCATACAGAACAATATAACTTATTTATGTTTTTAAATAATGATGTAAGTGTCGTCTTGAACATTATACTACATTAGGGCTTTTTAAGTTACTCCATGCAGCATCTTAAAGCTTGGGTAGGCAACTTTGCAGTAAACCAATAAGATTAAAGTTGGTTTTGAAAGTATCCAGGCCTCTCTCCAAAAAGCACAGCCCTAAAACACATGTAAGTGCACTGAGAGGGCTCTGGAGGGAAGTGCAGTGCATTGTTATTATCATGATTTTTATCCATATACCTCAATACATTCAAAGGCAGAGTGCGCGCAGGTAGACATCAAGGTGTGCTTAATACAGGCCTTATTCATTGTCAACGCCTTTAAATAATTGCTGTTGTGATGTAAAGAGTATTTCAGCAAATCTATAAAAAAAAAGGAAGTCACTCCCAGAATAAATGACCTACCCTAGCTGTAATGTGGTGAAAAAAACATTTTAAAGTCTGAAAATTCGGAGGATTTTTGAGTTATTTATTACAGAAAACAACCCTTGCAGCGCTAAAAATCAACAGGACTCATTCCTGGCAAGCATATCGCAGCATTTTTGATGTTAACTGTAATGTTCTCCATCTGAGACGTTATCGTTTAAATAATTCATACCAGTTCACACGGTATTTTGCATTGTGGTGTATTTGCATTTACACAAGATAAAACAAATGAGAAGAGCAGGCATACAATCCAAACTCTGCAGGTGTTTCACAGAAACCCCACAGGTCTTCTAAAATCATCCCAGCTGGATGAAATGATATTGTCAACGAGAAAGCAGTACAGGGGGAAAAAACTACCACAACGTGCACTGAATGTCTGATGGGCTACAAGCCTCATTGCTGCAATAAGTGTCAGGTAAGGAGGTTGCAACCTTGCTCACCATAGGAATCTGCCATCATTGCTTTCAGTGTCGGTGGGATATGAATACGAGTCCTGTCTTGATGTGGTGCTCTGGGAGAAGAGGACTGCGGTGTTACAAGGCTATGAACTTGATGCATCCAACATGGGAGGGTGGATGTTAGACAAACACCACATATTGGACATCCAGAACGGTAAGAAACACTCATATATCTGCTATAAGTGCATATGTGTGTGCATGCCGGGCAGAGATAGGTGGCCTCTTAGGGTTACAGGCAGGTGGTCTTTACCCAAAATCACCGCTATAAATGCTTGAATCAAAATGAAATATTGTTCGTCATCCCGTCTGCAGATAATAGTGGAGAGTTTTGAAGGGCCGATCATTCACAGTAATGACAGAATAAATCAGCGACTAAGTCACCAGGGTGCGTGGCTGTGCTACAATTTCAAACTGCTCAGCTATTTCAGGAAGAAGTTGGCCTTTTGCTTCGAGTGAAGGCTTGTGCTTTTGATGAACAGGCGTCATGTTTAATTCCCGCATTAATTCAACAAACTAAATTAATTTCTTGCCCTTTCATCAATCAGAACAGCTTTAATCGCCTAGTACAATAAATGGACATGAGTTTGTCTTTGTCGCCCTGGTGCACAGACATGAGAGGGAAACATGCATAATGAAACTATCAAATATACATACAGCTCTAAATCATTGCTGGGTTACAGTTGCAGGAGGTTGCTTTCTATAATCTGCACATTATAGTGCTGGGTTACAGCTGCACGGGCTGTAATAAGACTGCGATTGTAGGAGTGGGCCTCGGGTAGTGTGCATTGTCAGCGTGCCAGGCTGCTGTTTTGACATTAAATCCACTCCAGCTCACAATCATTGTTCCAGTTGTCCGACACAATTTGTGGCCCTTTCATCTTTTAAAATAGTCAAGATTACATTTGTGGCCTCCAGCGGAGTCCTTAGTCTCACACTGTCAAATTAGAAATTGTGAGTGGATAAGAAGGTTTTTGTGGTTCATCTTTATTTTGCTTTCAATGTTTGGCTTTGCTCATTTCTAGTTGTTTTAAAATTGTAATTTACGTGCATGCATTTGCCAAGTCATAATACATAAGATGGATAAATGGATACTGTAGCTATAACCAAATTAGTTTTCCAAATGGCATGCAGAAATAAATAGAGGATTTCTTCTGTTGGCATCGAACGGAAAATGTAAAAGCTTGTGTACAACAAATGCATCCGAAACATTGGTAATTACACCTGTAGTGATGTTTTTCCTGGCTGTAGGCAGATTTTTGTGTTTGTGTGAGCCACAGAGTCTGCAGACTTGCTTTGTTGTTCCTCACAGCGATAGCATCATTGCTCAGGAGCCCGGCATGGTTGAGATTGATTTTTTTCTTCCGATTCAACCTTATTTCTATTATTCAGGAGGGAAAACAACAACAGTGTAAATGTTAAAACTGAAATAATTACCAGTTATTTTATGTGAGTTTTATGTATCTACACAGTCACATATTCGTTTCTAGCAGGCATGTGGGTCAGTTTGGCATAGGGAGATACAGTGAGGTATGTTCACATGCAATCTGAACTGTTCTTAAATAATGGCTAGTTAAATCGTTACCTTTGTGAAGCCATCTCCAGTTCATGAGCTTTTAGAGGTCAATATTCTGCAGAAAAGGTTGACTAAATGTCATCACTCTGAGGCAGATAACGTTCAAATGTAACTTTTCATTCACAGATAGAGCAAGAAAGTCTCTATTTTATGGTACAAAATCTAATTTTAAGATAAAATGTTCTATTATCTTACCATCAGGATTGGGCATAATGACCTGATATCTAATCATATCAGTATGAACATCCCCACAAAACACACTGCGTTACCTAGTTTGCTTTTTGCACAAACCTCCACTCTTCAGAGTTGGCCAGTACGCCCACACTCACTCACTCAGAGGTCGTACTGGTCAACACACCGTAGGAGTTTCACTCCTTTCAAATTCCCTCACCTTTGTCATTCAGAAATAAAGCTGAAATAAAGTAATTATATCAAAAAGCAGCAAAAATGTGCCAACCTAGCTCTAAGGCATGGTTTTTGTTAGACAAAAAGCTGTGAGGCCAAAGGTTCTCAGATCTTTTTTTCCAGGAAAAGTAGAACAACCATGTAGGAGCAAAACTGCATCCTATTTGCATCATAATTTAATTACAGTAAATAAAGTAGGGCTTAGCTTGGGGATTTTAAAAAGGGATTTATCTCAACCACTTATAATACATGATACGAATGTTGATGATTATATTTTGTATTATTAATCTGAATCTTAAAAGTATTTGAATTGGTCACATAGATGTAGTGGGGTAAACATTTTGAGTATAACGTAGCAGGAAATGGAAAAAAAATGTAAACAATAACCTCAAAATGTAAATGAATAACAATACTTGAGTAGATGAAGAAACGGTCCACCACTGGCAATAGGTTTGTCATCAGCAGCTATCATCATTTGTCACTCATTATTACATTACATGTTACTTGTTAGACGCTTTTATTCAACGCATCTTGCCCTAGGACACGCTGACTGCAGTGGGGATGAACTTGTGCTCCCTTTATCTGAAGCTCGACGCACTAGTCCAATGCGCCACAGCCTCTCATGTATTTGGATTGAGTGCAATAGGTCCCTTTAAAAAATATTTGTTAACATTCAGGTGCAATGTCGGATTCTCAAATTTGTGCAACAGCTTGTTTCTTCACACAATGGGAAATGATTTTAAAGTGGCATGTATTTATCACCTCAGTGTGTGAATAAATAGTTTTAGTTCATGAGTCACCACCAGTAGGTCCGGTGAGTGCAAAGAGGTTAATAAGGTTCACTGCTCTAACAGCGCACTATTAAAGAGCTTTTGTGGCTAATTGTGCATGAAAATAGACTCCCGCTTTTATATCTATTCATGGTGTTGATATTGAATTTGAATTGCTACATGAATTCTCATAATCTTTACAGCCATCAGAATCACATACGGGGAAAAATGCAAGCAGGCGGAGCTGACCAATCACATTTTCTGTGGTCGCTATGTGGTATCTCCTCAGCCCTGATGTGTAGTTACATTTACGAGGGAGGGTTACGTGAGCTCTGGTGGAGCATCCTTATATATCCTCTGCAAACCGCTTGACGCAAAAGTATCAATCTGGCTTTAGCCACTGTCTCTTTGGCCCGGTCGGTTTAAGAAAACCTCAGAAGATATTTCTGTTCCCACATATTTTGGCAAACAGAGGGAGGAATGCTTCTGCAACTAGAATTACATTCTGCCTACATCTTGATCATGGTCTTTTATAGCATCTAACATGCACACCCACAATTGGCACGGGCAACCCTATTCATCCCACAAATACTCAGTTGGTTTGCACAGTAATATCATCCATGCATTCTGCATGTTAACTAGTCTTTCCACATCTCACAGATTGCAGACACCACCTTTTGTTGGATATGGTTGTGGAAAACATGTCAGCGAACCAGAGTCTTCCTTTACTTTGTTCAAACCCCGGTGCCACTTTGTCCTGCTTCTTTGTTGTACGTTAAAAGAACAGACACAAGGGCCCATTGCCGAACCCAATCTGTCAAGCCATCCAAAACATGAAGTTTGTGAAGTGTGCAAAAGAACAGGGAGAATCTGCCTCTAGCTTGACTGCTGCTGGTGCGTTTTGTTTCATCCTACCTGTCTCAAAGTATAGCACAACCGTCTCCAAAGCCTTCACTGTGGCAGCATCACAGTTGGAATTGAAGTTGTTGTGAGCTGTTTATGTGATCAACAGATAGATGCAGCATGTGTGATATGCTAATGTATGCTGCATCCTTTATTAGACTGAGTGGTGCTGCGTGTCTCGCTTTAACAGAACATTGGATGTAACTGTGCATGGAAAATCATCATGTACAGGCTTGTATTTATACATGGAAACAGTAATGACAGAAATGAAACAACAGCCAGCTGGCGTCGAGTTTCTCGTGTGCAGTTAATGCTGCAGCCTCCCTAAGGGTTTCTCACCCGCACCAAAAATAAATTGCAAAGTCTGACTAGATTTTGAAAGATTCAGAAATAGTTTAGAAAACTTGTGTTGCTCTGTCTCATTTACCTTCTTCTGACAGGAGCTCAATCAATTTGCCAAAAGTGTTCCATGCTGAATCCTATTAGCTCAGCCCAAAGACAGTGAGCTCCTCAAGACTGTGAAATGTTTTTTTGTTAGTGACTTCGGTATGCTGGTTTATACTGTGTTCACATCAAAGTATCATTACTCTGTCTGTAATCCTATCCCCCTCACACATTCATTTTTATTACAGAGGTTGGGAGTCGGCACCTACTTTTATCCCCTTACATTTGCTGAATCCTAACTGAATTATTCAGTCTTGCACTTTTTGACATTTGAGATTTATGGCCCACGTGGGTTTTTGGGCAGGGAATGCAGTTCGATATCCTTCAGCCGGCATGAAGATGAATCCAAATATCACTGTTTGCCTTCATTGCTGCTCCAGTATTGATTCTTTAATGCTGTAAACCTTGACTAATGTCCTCACCCAACATGTTAGAAAGCTCTGGTCCTCTGCAGCTGCGGTTTTGCTCCAGACATTCGCTATCTCTCTTTGTTGTGCCTCCTGCTTCATTTTCGCAGCACTTCCAACATCTGAAGACTTTTCTCTCATTCTGTGTGGCAAAAGACCTGAGCAAAAAACGGCCTCTCTCTCTCTCTCTCTCTCTCTCTCTCTCTCTCTCTCTCTCTCTCTCTCTCTCTCTCTCTCTCTCTCTCTCGCGCTCTCGCTCTCGCTCTCTCTCTCTCTCTCTCTCTCTCTCTCTCTCTCTCTCTCTCTCTCTCTCTCTCTCTCTCTCTCTCTCTCTCTCTGCCTCCACTCCAGAGCCTGTCAGACCAGATAAGGCAAATTGCTGGTGTCTGTGCTTTAGTCATGTACTACTGCCCCTGCTTTCTTCATTACAAGTGGATATGCCTTCCCCCCAATCTGCAGCTTGTCTCTATCTCTGGTAACTTAGCCGATTCTTTTTGGACACAGCCAGAGTTCAGTATATAAGTATCTTAGAGATTGCTTACTGTAAAGTCCATGCACATGCTGCATTTGAAGCAATAAGAGGTTTTCGGCCCATTTTTAGCCTCTATCGTGGCATATCAGTGAGAGCCTGGGTGGTATCTTAGAGACTGACAAAGTGCAAAGGAGAACAAAGAAGGAACAGGATGCAATTAAGACACATTACCACTCCTCTCTAGCAGTCTCTGCACTCTGTACGTGTCACCAAGGTGACATTGCTCAGGGCACTCCAGTTTTTCTATCAGGTATTGAAGCTCAGGCCTTGAATTTGTACCATTAATCATTTTAGAAGCTGTGATGTCGGCATTAAATATTTTTTTTATCCATTACATGACTCAAATTAGCCTTTAATCAAACAAATGATTTCTCTCTGTAATGATTCTTAGAAAGGAATCAATTAAAGAAACGTATTCAGAAAGTTGGCCTTGGGACAGCGTAGTGAGGAAATATCACTTTCTTTATACAGGAGGATGTGAATACAGCAGAGCAGCAGAAATATCCTCTCCTTGCTCAAATATTTCTGTAATGACTACGCTAGTTTTCTATTTTCCGCTTGATTTTCTGAGAGAAAATGGCTTTCCTCTTTGATCCACCTCTCTAAACTCAAATTCACTACCATTTCCTTTTATACACCTCTTTATTGTGACTTTTTTCAATGTATTTCCATTATTTCTCAGGAAATTGTGACTCTCAGAGTCTAACTGTGTATGAGTGTTTAGAGTTGTTGTAAAAGCTGTGATATGCAGTTATATTAAAGGTAATGCCCTTGCTCAATGGAGCAGCGCTGGAGTGATCTTGGAGCAAAAGAGACAACTCACTCTCTGACTCTCTGAAAAGTCTTTTCTCAAAATACCAAGCACAACAGTGATTTCCTTTGGATCAATCTCAGATCCTTCTCCACACTTTCATTTATACTAATCAATAAGCAGACAAATACTTAAGGTTTGATCCATTCAGCTGCCATACTTTGTACTTTGACTTGAAGTCTCCTGTGGAAATCTGTTGTGTGAGCACTAGTTTATTCAGCCTGTCCAGAGAAAACAAGACTCTGACAAATTGTCTTGCAGTATCTCCATCTTACCTATGAAACGGTTTTCTTAAATGGGCCCTATTATGCTAATTTCCAGGTTTTACAATTGTATTCTACTGTGAGATGTTTACATGCTATAATGTTCAAAAAGGTCTTTATTTTTCTCAACCTACAATCAAGGCGTTCCAGACAGGGGTGGGAAGTGTGTGGGAGAGAAACTCACTCTGAAGGGATTTTAGCCTTTTGCGGACCATTTAGATACACAAACACCTATTCAACACACTACAGGAAAGGGGAAACCCCAAAAAGTATAATAGGGCCCCTTTAAAGTTTTATATATTTGGACCAAGCTTCAAATCAGAACAGAGTGAAATGAAAGTAAAAAATATTATTTAGACATACATTGAACAACTTCGAAGCCATTTAGGTTCAGACACAGTAGGGGTCCTTCTCTTCTGCCAGGGGCACCGGATAGTCCAAAGCCAAATTCCCATCAGTGCGGCTCTCCAGCTGAGACGTCACAAGCTTGATCCTCGCCACAATCATCAGCAGTAATGTCTCATGACCAAGTGTCCTTGAGGGAAGAAAACTGAACCTTAATCTCCTCACTCACTCCAAGTGGAGAGCAATAGAAGTTGTGTGTGTGATAAAGATAAAAGTGAAGGAGTGCACTGTCCATACTAAGTGTGTGTGGCATGATCATGGGGTGTGGGTGATGATTGATTAGAGTTTTAATCCATTCCCTCATGCTGTGTTATAGCCTATGGTGAGACTTGTGTGTGAAGTAAACTGTGATGATGGAAGTGTAAATAGAGAAGACCACGGCGGCTTGCCAAAATGACCTTAGCAGTATATGTTTTCCTTTTTTCTTCAAGCTGTGTGTCAGCCAAACTCATAGACTGCTGCAACAGACACACTGCTTCATAGGCTCTTGGATATTACATATTAGAAACGTCTTTGTCTTTCCAGAGAATGTTAATTAGCTATTAAAAATGCAAACAGTCAGATCAGATGACATGGCATATTTGTTATTTGTAGTTTCTGGTGCAGCGCGGTGCGTTCAGGTCCCTTAGAGTTTTCATCACTGCGTGTGTTTCATTCAGTGAGCAGACACATGGATCACAGTTCAATTAAAGTCCCAAGGTCGTGCGTTTGATGGCGTCACGCATAAAGCCGTCCCCAGGACCTATTTGTCTTTGTTAGAGGCTCATGTGTAATGCTCTGGGATACAAAAGACGAATTGGTCAGAACGTCTTGTCAAGAGTCTCGCCAGACCGTGCCTTCATTTGAATTTGTCCTTCAATCAATTAAATCAATGAAAGGAACTAATCAGGGAAGGGACACGCAGCGCAGCCGCACGCACAATTTCACATACATCGAGGGTTACGATGGCTTACGGGATAACTCCGCTGGAGAGCGATATTCTGTAGCCGTTCAGTGGTGTCATAGATTCACTAATTAGGGCAGAGGCTGTGTGGATTCAAACAAGTTGTTGGATGTGAATAATTAAGAGCTTCCAGCATGCACTTCTTCCCTTTGATGTGTTTTTTCCCCTTTGAAGAAAGTCCCACTATTTCAGAGCCCCCCTACCCCCCTCTTTCATACCCCACCCACCTATAAAAAAAAGCCAGTTATATCTGCCTCTTGTTAAAATATTAATCTGCCGTGAGTCACCAAATTCGGTGAGTCCTCAGTGAAATGATGTATGCGCCCTTATTAGAGGAAAGTATAATCAAATACCATTTCTTATTCATCAAATAATTTTGAATGCACTCAATATATTGTATATGTTTGTAAATAGTATTTATAGTATTATAACTTATAAATAAAATGAGATTAAAAAGGCAAAATATAATCAGCCACTGGACAAACAAAGTTAAATTAATGTCTCAATATCATCTTGCATATTCAGTTGTTTAAAGCAAACACATTTTACTTTGGTCATTTTATAGAAATTAATCCCACAGTGAATTAAATAATTCATAAGTTAAATTAACTCATATTCAAAGATGAATGGTATTAATTAAAACAGGCTTTTGTTTCTTGTCATTTATTAAAGATATGCTTTAGAATTTGTGTAAAATATGTATCTACTTTAATTACAAAGTGTTTAAATATAAATCTAGATGGTTTGTGTACAGATCAAATAAGCGGCACAGAATGTAAACTACTGAAGGTGGGCACAGTTTCTCATGTTGCTCTGGGTAAAATGTCAAAGTGCTTCTTTAATATGTTAAGAATTTGTATTGTATGTTGAGTGTGTGTGGTTTGTCTTACGTTTTTTCGAGGTGTGTCTTGATAAAACAAGTTGCATCTCTTAAGATCTCTGCACACAGACATGCTTCCTCTCAACCAGCAAACCATTGGCTTTGTTTCACAGGTATCCTTTACAAAGGCAGCGGGGAGAATCAATTCATCTCCCTCCAGCCCCCGGTGATCTCCACCGTCATGGGGAACGGGCGGCGCAGGAGCATCTCGTGCCCCAGTTGTAACGGACAGGCCCAGGGCAACAAGCTGCTGGCGCCGGTGGCTCTGGCGTGGGGCATCGATGGAAGTCTGTTCGTCGGAGATTTCAACTACATCCGACGCATCTACCCATCGGGAAATGTCACAAGTATCATGGAGCTCAGGTAAGATCAAGGACTCGTTTATCAGAGCATGTTTGGGAATATTACCTGTTGACACTTTATCTATGTAGTATGAATAAATGTGTATAAATTCAAGATGAAAAGACACACAATGACGTTTTATTTTATAGTAATAACATTATAGTGATGTTATATGCATTATATTGTCTTTTTCCCCCCAGTGTGTTCAACATACTGTAGCTGACCCCCTAGAAATGTTCAAATATGAACAGATGAAAGTTTCTGATCCCACTTTCCAATTTCACATTAGGCCTCAAATGCTGAGAGGAAAACTAAAATGGCATAGTGGACAGACTTTCAGTCATACACATCTTCCCTCTACCCATTGAAATCTTTTCTCTATCCATCTCCATAATTAGGAAAGACATCCTGTCTTCAGCGTGTAATTTGGATGATTTACGCCCCCTTATGCCAAGTTGGTTTCTCTCAGCAATGACTCTGATTCGGCCAGTTGGCTTATTTAAAAGTGGCAGATGTTGATTAAATGTACATTGAGAAACCAACATGGATTAAAGAGATGTAGGCCACCACACTATTGATGGGTTTTTGTATGAGAGGTAGATTGTAAATTAGGAGCTAGATTGCAACTAGCCGAAAAATGAAATCTAAAATGAAAGTCAAACTGATTGAGAATCATTCCCTAGTTCCTCGGAAACCTGCCGATGTATACTGTATGTGTATCGATCAGCCACTACAGAGCAGTTCTCATGGGAGGAAGTGTGTAGCGCTATGAATGGGAAGCAGAGTTCTGCTGTAAACAATGCATGTTCAGCAACCCTGCCCTAGATAAATAATAGTTTTAGAAATGTGTCTCTAAGCAACTCTTTTACTCTGTTTACAAGGAGAAAAACACAAAGCACTGCTACAGTCGAAAGGAAACGTGTCGTGTTAGCCAAATTAAATTCACACTGACAAAAAAAAAAACACACTGAGGACAATTTTAGTTTGTTTCAGATGGCGGTAGCAGTGCATATTAAAGGCAGTGCAGAAGAAAGAGCCCAATTTTCTTCAATCACTACGGAATATTTGCTTATTTATATTTGATACTAGTCTCTTTTTAACATTTACAGACAAGAAGTGGTGTCAGTTTTGGTATTATGGTGCATGTTTTTCGTATTAAATTCCAAATACTGCATATGTTTCTCCCTTCAAATGCTGTTAGCGCAACGTCTGTATTCAGATTCTGGCCAATGTTACAAGTGGAAGAATCAATATTCCAATATGAGTGGCCAAAGCAGCGGTAATGCAGGATGGGACTTTATGAATATAGGGATACATATTTTCCTCTCCTGAAACTCCCTGCCACAGTGTCTTCTCTCCACTTTCTGCCAAATGGATTGTCATTGCCTGCGCCTTTTTTCTAATGGCTGTGTTGATCCTTCAAGGGGATACTGTGACTTTCTGAGATTCAGCAGTTTCTTTTTTCATCACTAGATACTGTGAGGAAAAAATGCAAACCCTTTTAGGGGCCTATAAGTCATTCCTTTGACAAGTAAAACTGTCAGATTTGGCAAATAATAACCTGAAATGAGATGTAAAAGTATCCTTTTAAGAATAACCAATTATATTGTCTTGATTCTTCCTCCTCCTTTCCTGCTCCCTCTGTACCCTGTCATAGAAATAAAGACTTTAGACACAGGTAGGTGTTTTTTTTTCTTAGTGCATGCTGCTTAAGTATTCTTTAAACACCACCATCTGTATCATCCTCTTTATAAGAACATGGATAACTCTTTCTTTTACAGTCGCCTTTAGCACCAGTGATTACCATGTGTAATTATAACAAAGCAATTAAGCTTGATTACATCTGAACAACAAGTAGAGCACGGCATTGGGAATCGTGCAATGTGACAAAATTGCACACATTGCGACCCTTTACATATTAAAAGTTTTTAGAGGTATAAATATGAGAAAGAGAGCTAATATACAATCAACAGCTTGTCTGATGCAATCCAATAGAATATCTGTGCAATAAACAGTATCATTGTGCAGCACTTAATTACATCAACTGTGATGCTGTTTGGCAGATGCTCTTATCCAGAGGGGCTTAAACAACTGCTTTGTATTCATGGTTAAGACAACAGTCTCAGATCAAGTGAACATGCACATTGGTGGCAATTAGGTTGTCCCGGTGATTAACATGACCGCGAGGGCAAGAGATGCCACAGAGTAAAGTAGAGTCACTCTGCCTAGCTGGCTGTCAAGGCAACGTAGTCTCTGATGCGACAACACCTGTTTGTCATATGACCATGTGACTTTGTTATGCATCAAAGCGTAATGGCCTGCAGCTGCTCTGATCAGATCCAGTACAGTTTGGATCAATGCCTCTCTTCATAGGCTTTGTAATGTCTGCATCACAGTGCAACATGACTCATCAGTCACCAGAATGAACTTATTTTTGGCTTTGTTCCAGCCTCCAGTCATTTCGTAGTCCTAATATTGTAGGACAGATGAGCACAATTTTCCAGGTCATCTTAAAGGGGCCCTATCATGCTTTAACGGCTTTTCCCTTCCCTGTTACGAGTCATATAAGCTTTTGTAACTGGTCTGCAAAGGCAACAATCCCAACGTGTATTTTGTAACATAGTGACATCACTATGTTACACTTGTGCTTTTATTGGCTAGCGCTCCAACACTTTGTACACGATAAGCGGGACATCTCTAAGCGGTTGCCAAATCACAACAGAGCTGGCCAGCTAACCAATCAGAGCAGACTGGGCTCTGGTTTCAGACAGAGGTCCAAAGAGGTGCTTTCACCCTAAAATAAAGACCTTTTTGAACATTAAAGCATGGAGACATGTCACAGAAGCGGCACTAATTAGAAATATGGACCTGAAAATGTGCATAATGGGTCCTCTTTGTTACGTATGTATCAATTATTTTTTTTATGATTCATACATGGACTAGACCTATAAGTCAACTAAATATCTTTTATAATTTCGTTCAATGAGAGGACCAGACCAAACGATACCAAGGTTTATTTGCTTCTCCCTGAATTTTCTAAAGAATCTTTTCTAAAATATGGTTCTTTGGGCTTCACGTGGCAGTGTCTTTTATATTTATGTAAGAACATGTAGTATAATATTTCCGTCTCGCTGTTATACCATCTCCTAGGTTGACAAAAATGTTTTCCTCTGTGGCAACCTATCGCTACCATACATAAATCCAAACATCAGAAGATTCCCCATGGAAATATTTATTACTTGGCTGTTATGTTGAACCACATAATGTCATACAGGTGTTTTATTTATCGTGTCCACCCACTGCAGGTTGACTGTAAAAGAAAGGGTTACTAATGTACATTCTTGAATTCTTAATCAGAACTTGATGGCTGCCACGTATTTGAGGCATTTACTTTGACTCATAATAGCTGTCAAGTTTTTATGACCCCATCTTCATCATTTTATAAAGATGTTTCATTGCCGCATTTATTTTGCCATCGCATTTTACCACTTCCAAAGCCAACTGGTATTGACTGAAGTACCATTAAGCCGGAGTACAACGAGAACCGCCATGTTTACGACTGCACTGTAAAGTCGGCTACTTGTCATGTTAACTGCCTCTGTTTTTAGCTCTTTAATGACAGTCAAGCACCTGCTCTGGATCAACTCTGACTTAATAGAAAAGGTTAATGCAATAGTTTTCAGTGTTGTTCATTTGTTTACAAAGGTCTCACTGAAAAAACATTAAGTGCATGGATTTCTTCTAAAGCCTAAATATTGTTCACTAATGCGTTGAAAAATCTTTTGATTCCTAATCCTTGACACATTTGTTCTATGATTCAAGGATCCATTACGAGACGATGAAATGAATGCAAATAAGCAGGAACAGATGCAATGTCATTAGCTGTTGTTCTCTGTAAATGTAAGGCAGTCATTTCTGTAATTTCCAAAGGCTATCAAAGATATCTTTTCTGCTTCGGATCAATGCAGTCTTCCGACTTTCATCTTTTCAAACTTCTCTGTCTCACTTTCTGTCTTTTATTTATTATTTTATTCACAAAAGCTTTCAGTCTTTCTTTCTGCTGTGAAAATTATTCTCAGTGTTTCATTAAAACTAGACATTAATTTCCTCTTCAGTTCATTATCCACATGCATGATAATGTTGCTATTAATTTTGAGTTGATAATAAAGTTTATGTATTGAGCTCCAGAAGTACTGAATTTACATGTAATTAGCTTTTAATGATGTATTTAAGAACATATATTGAATAGCTTGTACATAATATATCAAATGTGGTTTAATATTCTGATGTATGCTAGCATGCAGGCCTTTCAAATCCCCTTAAATGTTCTGCGAGCATATTTCTAAGTGTATATCTACACCAAATCTAGAAGACAATGTTAGCGCCCTGGGAACGAATAATGGAATCAATAAAAGTTTAATTCAGAGGAAAATCAGGCTACGTTTCATCAAATGGGATTAAAAGGTTTTTTTCACAGGGAGTATTGATTGAGATTGGGGTAAATTAGCAACATTGAAAGAATTCTAGATGTGAGTGTGAAAAGTCAGTGTCTGGTAGAGTATCTTCTTTATAACTGAGGTGTTGTTTTGAATGCAGTAACAACCCGGCACACCGGTATTACCTGGCAACGGATCCAGTCAGTGGCCAGCTGTACGTGTCGGACACAAACTCCCGGAGGATCTACAAGCCCAAAATCTTAACTGGCACCAAGGAGCTGCAGTCGAATGCAGAGGTGGTGGCAGGAACAGGAGAGCACTGTCTGCCCTTTGATGAGAACCACTGTGGAGACGGAAGCAAAGCTCCAGAGGCCTTCCTCACCGGACCCAAAGGTATCATTTAAAACTAATGAAGACGTTGAACTCAAATGGAGGGGGTGGGACACAGTGATGGGCTTCTCAATCAGCAATGGCAACTCCACAATTTGGATTTATATGAGCCATTGGGGACTTTGCCAAGCCTGGGCCAACTGATTGATTTTAATGGATGATTTTTAATTGTGGGTTATGTGTTGAGGTGGAAGAAAGCAAAACACTTTGTGAATTACTGCTGCCTATGAAAAAGTTATTGTTGTTTTAACCTCCAGAAATATAATGCATTATGTATCTTATCATATTCTTGTACATATCCTTTAAACCTACTCTTGAAGGTTATTTTCTTTAACAGCTTCTGTGAAAGTAAAGCCTCCTCCAGTCCTTTAATGCTTAATGTAACAGCTATTCACATTTGATACCCGCTGTGCACAACCTGTTGTCCACATTCGCATGATCATTTGTGCCATTTGTGGTTGGATTGCTCACTTTTCCATAAATTCTTCTGGATGAAAGGCCGAGATGAATTGTTTTTGCGCTAGTTGTTGCCCACTCTGAATGCCAACAGCAATAGCTCAGCTTCAGCTGGGTGATAGAGGCTTGAGTGAAGGCAATCTGAGAGCAACTCTAATGATGGAGTGGGTGGAAGCCGAGACCATAGAAGAAACAGCAGATGGCTACTTTTATTTTTTTTCTCCTCTCAGACATTTGGTGAACTTTACTCAAATGTGACACATCTGTCTGTGAATCTCAGACTGTCAAATAGCCAGCTCCCAAGGATTCACCGTGGGCTCCCTCAACTCGTAAATGTTTTAGCAGAAAGCAATCTTGTGCAGACCTAGCCACAGGTCAAACCAAACCACTCACCTTCCATATAAGCTTTTAAAGACTTCATTGAAAAATAAATCATACTCGTGGGGTAAAACCGAAGTTACTCAAGATATTTTAAATCCTCAGGAAGCTACAGAACGATCTTTACAGATGTGTTTCTGAGGTCAGCGGCTTTCATTTTCTGTACAATCACAAAACCCAAGCCGTGTTAAAAACAACTTGGAGACTGAGAAACTGTTTCTCTGCATGTTAGGGATGATTGAATTCCCATAGGTGCTGTTTCTGTTAAGCCGCATAGTGACGCACAGAGCGAAGTGGAGGCTGGCCTCGCTCCTTAAAGTATTTCCCCCAGTTTTGGACGACCGTTACTCCACTCTGGCTCTCCTGCAACTTACAACTCTGAGCTTACACTCAATCACTGAGACAATTTAGTCCACAGTTGTCACCATGGCAACTGCCTGTCTTTCACCCCCTTTCATCTAAAATTGGCCGAAGCTGTCATTTCCACTCCCTCGCTCTTCATTTCTCAAATGGTGTGCAGATTGTTGATGATTGCCGATGTCAAAAAAATCGCCCGAACGCACCACTCATTGACACCACCACTTCCAGAGGTCCTTTTTTTTGGAGAGGAGGGTTACAAGACACGGCAAGTGCATATATATATATATATATACCGTATAAATACAGCCTTTCCCACTTCTGCCTGAGAAATTATTTAATAGTAGAAAAGCAGCCCGTAAATTATTGATGGATGTGCTTTTTGCAGTGACCTGAATAATGGGAAGGCAAGCTTGACACATGTATCCATCGTGTACCGTCCAATGAGTCATGCAAGCAGAGATGCCGCAGATCTACCATGTTTTCCTGTTATCAAATTTTTTTTTCTCCCTCCTTCCTTCCTCTTTCCTCCCTCTTCCCCCTCTAACCTGATGTCAACAGGCATCGCTGTGGGCAAGAACGGCCTGATATATTTTGTGGACGGCACCACGATCAGAAAGGTGGACCAGAACGGCATCATCTCCACTTTCCTCGGCTCAAACGACCTGACATCCGCCCGACCACTGACCTGTGACAACAGCATGGATATCAATCAGGTGATTTAGACACGCATGTGCCAGACAGATGTGAACCCCGCCTCACGCAGAACATGTCGCAGCGCCACCCTGAGCTCCCACCTCTCTCTTAACCCTCTTTTAGTTTGCTCACCTATGACTCATCATATGCAGTGTTATATAACAGAATATATATATATATATTACCTCTGCAGTATAACTAACCTTTTCATGAATTCTAATATTTTTAGGCTTCTGGTTTTTAATGAAAAACATGCAGGGCCTTTTTTTTATTTATTTACCTCTCCCACTATATTATTATTAACAGTTTGTTTTCACCACCAGGTAGAAGAACTATTTTGCATGCTGCTCTCTCCGTCTGATACCTTCTGGAATTAAATTTAAAATTGCAAAAACTGCTCTCTTTCTGGGAATTTAAATCATTGCTGCAGTAAGCACTCTCTTCTGGCTGCTACTTTGGAGAATAGTACAATCTGGATGTTTTAAGTGTAATTCATTTACTGTTTGACAGGATAATGTCATTCTTTCTTATTTATAGAAATGGTTAGATGGTTAGATTGCCTTCAGGTTGATTTTAAAGTGCCTCTTCAGATTGCTATCTTTTAAATGATGCTTATTGGCAATTTTATTTATGGTTTTGCAATCCAATTGCTGTTACATTCTGATCTAGTGAGATACATTCTGTCATCTACTTAATGATGTTAGCTTGTGTCTTTGTTATTCCTGCCTCAGTGCACTTAACAACAAAGAAAGAAAATTGAAATCTGAAAGGGGAATTCTTTGTTAAATAAATGTTAACTATAAGATAGGCCTTCAACGGACAGATCTTATCCAGAGAAACATACAGTGGCATTAGTGGAATAAGGTCACATGAACATTATAAGATCCATTTTCGCTCTTAACTCAACAAGAGAAGAGCCTTTTCTCTCAAAGTACAGGAGGGAAAATTGTGCAAGGAGGGAAATGTGATTTGGGCAGGAAGTGGAGACATGAAGTGTTTATTGAGAAGATGAGTTTTCCGGTCACGGCCGATGATATGGAGGGAAGAATAATTACTCAGTTTGGGGGCCTTGTTTTGATGTGGCTGGGGCTGAATTAGTGTTCCACTAGAAATACTCAAGAGTAAGGACACTTACACCGTACATGATAATGAAGCAGCAATTGGTAGCGAGTACGCGGCACATAAAACCCTTTCTACAGACGGCTGGCTTTGTCCCACAGAATTTACTGACTCCCTGTGAATGAGGTGACATAAAAGTCGAGCCCTGGCCTTACACAAAAGGTTAGGATACTACAATAGCAATGCACTTATTCCAAAGTAGTGCAGCTTCCTGCTGCCTTAAACATTAATATCTCACCTCATTGAATTTTTGGGGATTTGAGATCAGATTTAAGATGAATAATGAAGGAAAATAAAACCAAAAAAGGCTTTTAACATTTTAAAAATGGAAGTGTTCACAGCATTTTCTATTTCCTGCTTCTGCAGAAAGTGAAGGTGTACTGGCTGTTAAAAAATGTATTGTCGCCGATTTTGTTCTCCCCCCTCTTACATCCGTGAGCCAGACATAACAGTGTTTTCGGTTTGTTTTTTAACTAACTAATTTACATTTTAATTAGATTTCTGATGATCAGCCTACAAAATGAAAAAGAAAGAATATAACTACAAACAAAACACTTGTGGTGTGGTGAGGACTGTAACAGGGAAAACCAAATGACCCCGACAGCAGATGTCACAAATGTTCTCATGTCTTATTCAGAGGTTATATAATAATATAAATGCATATACACAAATAAATGCTGGGAGAGAAAGTCATAGTGTAGACATTTTCTTTAAAATGTAAACAGAAGATGAAGCAATTTTTGTTTGTGCATGTGTGGGTGCACATAAGCAGGGAGAACATAAGAGAACATGAAGACAAAGGATTAAGCTTGGCTCTTTTTGCTAATTAACCAAGTCATTTGGTTTGAGCCAATAAAGGCACGGTTTTGGCGAGACAGTATGATCCTCAGGCGTCTCAGGCAGAGAATTGGCTCAGTGCAGTTTGACTAGTGGCAGCCTTAGAGGCAGTGTGTTTAGCTATTAATCACTCTGCAGATAGGTGCAATTCAGGAGAGTTTTGACAGCTTTAATGACAGTTCTGTATTAAAAAGGCCAAGCCAGTCATTTGTGCTGCTACAAATAAGCTTTTCATTCACTGGCATATTTCTGACAAGCAGATTGTTATAGTTGGCCAGGGTTAAAGCTTTGGATTGTTATTTTTCCAAGATGTGCTTAATACTGCTGTGATTATTATTGTGTGAGAAATATTGTATCACTTAATTTTGATTTAATTTGATACACTTAATTGATCACTTAATGGGGTGCTCCGTATTCAGGCTACAGCGTCACTTAGTATGCACGCTCAGGGTTGTTGTGGCAGCTAACCATAACCACACAGGGCATAGCCACACAGGGCATAACCCCCGCTGGAAAGTCACCAGGTTTTAAATCCCAGTTACAGCATGATAAAAAAGTTTAATGGTTAGGAGGGAGAAAGGCATAATGGAAAATGATCTTAACAGTCGCTGTTGCCAGAATGATCCTCTAAACTCATGTATCAGCAGCGCTAGTACAAGAAGATAAACGCTTATCTCTTACCCTAAAGGTGAAAGATATATTATGAATGTTTTCCTTCAGGCCAACTGAAATCATACATATATGTAAGACAATCCAGCATTGTTTAAAGAGACACAGCTAGACTCTACTCTTTCTGTGGCTGGTGACAGTTATTCTTTTTACAGCTTACTCACAGCTTGTGTGCTTTTATCAGCATAATTATGGCTATAATGAAGATGTGTTCATACACTTTCTGAAATCTGAAGTTAATACACTATGTTATAACATCATTACATACTGTATTTGTTCTCTGACGAACTTTAATCAATCCCACCATGACCATTTAGAATATGCCTTATTGTTTATATCCATTTGAATCCCTGCTATTTTATTGATTTGAAAAGGGATTAACATGGATATTTATTTTAATGAATGGTAATTACTTGAATGCAGCTTTTACCTCTCATTTCTAATCTATAATTTGAATACAATGTGTATTTCAGGTGATTCTGGAGTGGCCCACAGACCTTGCATTTAGCCCCATGGACAACTCTCTGTATGTCCTGGACAACAACATTGTGCTACGCATCACGGAGAACGGCCAAGTGAGCATCGCTGCTGGCCGACCTCTCCACTGCCCGTTGGCCGGAATGGAGCGCGGTGTGGCCGGTGGTCAAAGGGCGCAGTTAACCCCGATCGAATCTGCTGTTGCCATCGCCATATCTTACCATGGAGCCATCTACATAGCAGAGACGGATGAGAGGAAGATGAGCAGGATCCGAAAGGTGTCTGTGGATGGTGAGATAACGCATTTGGCCGGATCTCTCTCTGAATGCGATTGCAAGAACGATGCCAACTGTGACTGTTACCAGACAGGGGACGGCTATGCCAAAGATGCGAGGCTTAATGCTCCATCTTCTTTAGTGGCAGCTCCAGATGGAACACTCTACGTAGCAGACCTCGGCAACATCCGCATCCGGGCCATCGCTAAAAACGGGCCAACTCCCAGTGCCAATACATTTGAGGTGGCCTCCCCTGATGCCCAGGAGCTGTATGTGTTTGACAGCAACGGCACCCACCAGCACACTGCAAGCCTGCTCACTGGTGACTTGAAGTTCACGTTCAGCTACAGCACCGAGAACGATATTACAGCCGTGACGGACAGCAGCGGAAACACTCTGAGGATCCGCAGAGATCCTAACCGCACACCGGTTCGTATCGTCGCCCCCGATAACCAGGTGATCTGGCTAACCATGGGCACTAATGGTGGACTGAAAACACTCACGGCGCAGGGCCAGGAGCTGGTGCTGCTCACCTACCATGGCAACAATGGCCTGCTGGCCACAAAGACATCAGAGATTGGATGGACGACTTTCTACGAGTAAGTTTAATGAAGATTAGCAAGAACATTGTTAGGAAATCGTTTGCCTCTGATTTAGATTGTAATATATGATCTGCATCTGGGACCTGCACATTAAAACACCCCCCTGCTGTGCATGCTAATACAGTTTATGTAAAACAAATGCACTTTGTATTCTGGCAGATAATATTATTTAGAATTTCAAAAAAAGTATTCCCTGCTCATGGATGACAGGGCAGTATTAACAGCATTTTAAAGGTTTATTAAACATCTCTTTGTCGCCTACTAATTAACTTTGACACTAATATTTAAGTTCATTTTTTTAATTTAGGTACAAAGACAAAGTTCACTCTACAATTTGTAAACATACTTACCTGAAAACTGCTTCAGGCTACACATTTAATTAATACCTAATTATAAATATGTCTCAGAAACAGCCTAATTACACTCGAATAAGTCATCAGCAAAGATGATGTTGCATCAAAAGCATTTGTCACAATAGGGCGTTTTCTTTTAGCATGTTTAGACTGGGAAAAAGCTAAATGTACCAAAATGACCAGCTCATGATTAGATCTTGTTATAATAAGCCACCTGGGCTCTAATAAAGGTCATACCGACACGTTTTATTTTGGTGAAATGGCCTCTCAGTGGTTTTTCTCCCTTGTGAAATTTGCTGTCATGTCACATTATGCCATGGATAATATCCCCACTCTAGCTAAAAAAGCAAAGCATTCAGGAGACATTAAAACGACACATCAATCATCTGAATAATTGAAATCATTGTGTGAGTGTTTTTTAAAAATATAAAACCGACGGCTTGGGAGATGGGTCACTCTAACACATCAAATATTTGTATGTGCCTTAAGTTGATACAGACAGGCCTTCTCTTATGAAATTGAGTTAAAAAAAAGAAGTATGACAGTCGATAGTCTTACTCAAAGAGCTGATAATTGAATGCCCTCAGAGCCATCACATATCAATGATTTGTCACTTTCTTTTTCTTTTTGTCAAAAAGCTATGACAGTGAAGGACGACTAATGAATGTGACGTTCCCCACTGGGATGGTGAACAACTTGTACACGGACATATACAGCGCTCTGACGGTGGACATCGAAAGCTCCATGACAGACGAGGAAATTAGCATCACCACCAACACCTCCACCATCCGTGCCTTCTACACTCTGGCTCAGGGTAAGGGCGCGGCACTCTTCTTCCAGGCTCAGGCGGCTATTTTGTAAGATGTTATTTGTCATTGTTTCAGGGGTCGCCGGGGCAATGTTGAGTAAGCTTAAGTCGTGTATCATTACAGCTCACAGGGTCTGACAGACGACAGGGTAAATGATTACTCTCTCAGTGTGTGGGTTTGGGGTGTCACGGAGACACAGCAACCTTGTTTCTAAATGGTTTCTGCTCCCTGCCGGACCCAGATGGTCAAGTTACTTCAGCACTTCTTTCATGTTTCTTCTTTTATCTGTCAATTACAATCAAATCAAATGTTATTTATATAGCACAGTTTCATTAATTACACTTGTGTCTCAGGAGGCTTTACAATGTGCACAGCGTATGACACCCTCCATCCTTAGACCCTCGCAGCGTTCAAGGAAAAACTCAGAGAAAAGCTGAATTAATTGGGAAAACAATGCAAAACCTGGGGAGAGCAACAGAGGAGCGATCCCTTTCCTAGGATGGACAAACGTTGTGTGTATTAATACACAAAATAATAGAAAATAGACATTATGTATGATAAAAAATGAAAATGTTAACATATATTTGGAAAAAAAAAGTAATGCAGGTGTATTTCAACATTTTCAAGGTGTTGCAAAAAAGTAAAGGATGTCAGGCAGGAGCAGGGCAACAGCTCATGATCAGATATAACATACAAAGATGTCTGAAATACAATACTTACAACTTAAAGCATGATTAAAAACAGCCAATAGTCACATATGATGTCAATAACATCCCTTCCACTGTGTAATTGCTCGTTCCTCTGATATAAATTGCCTTTTTTGTTTCCCATCAATAGACCAATGTAGAAGCAGTTATCAAGTGGGCTTTGACAACTCGCTGAGGATTACCTATGCCAATGGGATGGACACCCACTACCAGACAGAGCCCCACATCCTGGCAGGAGCTGCCAACCCGACCGTAGCCAGGCGCAACATGAGCCTGCCAGGGGAGAGTGGGCAGAACTTGGTGGAGTGGCGCTTCCGCAAAGAACAAGCCAGAGGCAAAGTTATCGTGTTTGGACGCAAGCTTAGGGTATGTTTGATGTATTCACTTCAATCTCTTGGGCAAATTACCACCAGGCCCTAAATACAAAAAGTGGTAATTTCCCATGGCTTAGTTTACCTCCAGTGATAGATGAGATTAGAGATTACGCCAGTGACACTATTAGATATAAAGGAGGGTTGCACAAAAATATGACGGATGTTATTTTATGGGTACTTATTTTAACAATTTCAAATGAATATAATGATCAATTATTTCTTCCCATGAAGATTTATTGCTCTCATAATATTTAGTTCCTGATATAGAGGGTTATCAGTATTCTTGGACTGAAAGTAAGTCTCTTATTCCCCCCTTCTTAGAGTCTGACACTCAGATTTATGAAACACTGTACTTCATGAACTTTACTTGGGTGGTTACTTCGCCTCTGAGTAATTTTGTCACTAAATTTAGAAGGTTGTGATTTAAGTGCACCTGAATAATCACCAGAGTGTCTCTGTTAAATGAGCCTTGGGAGGGAGGTGTTAATCTCTGTGACAACTCTAGTGAAAATGATGTGAATAGGATTTAAAGAGCCGTCCAGAAAAAGAGCAGTGTTATAAAAACCCAGAATTTCCGAGGATGAACGCATATTCATTGTATCCCTTTATTTTCTTTTAGTCTTATCTGTAAGTCAAATGTTATGATTATTAGCGGTAGCCGTTTTTCTACTAACACGCTGGTAAATCAAATGTTTCCCACAGGTGAACGGACGGAACATTCTTTCTGTCGATTACGATCGCACCCTGAGGACGGAGAAGATTTACGATGACCACAGGAAATTCCTCTTAAAGATTATATACGACACAGCAGGTCATCCAGTGCTGTGGGTGCCCAGCAGTAAGCTACTGCCGGTTAATGTGAGCCGCACCAGCAGTGGGCAAATCAGCGCCCTGCAAAGAGGTCCCACCACTGAGAGACTGGAGTATGATAGCCAGGGCCGCCTGATATCCAGGGTGTTCGCTGATGGGAAAATATGGAGTTACACCTACCTGGAGCAGGTGAGAAAATAACATGACCAGAGGAAGCAATATGTAAGATATACTGTGCAGGAGGCTAGTCATCATCGCTACAGGGTGAATAAAAACCCTGATGTGTAGCAGAGGTCACCCTGAAGAGGCCTATTTTGCAATAATCACCGGCTCCATGATCATAATTCTGCTTCTTACAGAGGCACTTAGCATACATAGTAATAATTCCACACTAACTGCACATTTATGAGCATCATTTATAAGCTTCAGATATAAAAATGTTCACAGGGATTGCATCCCTTTGCTATACCTCAACCTCTACACAGTATGTATAGTATGGTTTGTCAGAGGAAGCCAAGGGAATGAGGCTCCACATGGTAAGAACAGCAGGGCTGATTACCATCTCTGCACTAGGAACATATTTCTTGTGTGGTGGGAAGCACTGAGTGTCAGTATCCTCTGGCAGCAGTCAATAGTTTACACTACATGTGCAATGGGAGCGTCTACTCTTTAAATGACTATGAGTAATGCTGAGGACAGACTTTAAGACTAAGTAGTATACATATTCTCCTGTAAATGATAGCATAGTGTGCCAGTTTGTACTGCAAAATTAGCTTTGTGCTAACACTGGTACAATACATGTAAGGGTTACATTTATTTTTCATATTGTTCTTTTCCCTTGCAAATGAAATGAGTTTAACTTCAATTCAAGTCTCAGAGAGGTGTACAAATTGGAAGGTTATGTAAATACAGGAACAAAACACTGAAATTATATGAGATCCCACAAGGGGACAATTTTCATTTTCAAATATATGTCCTCCTTTCTGACCGTCACATCTAAACTATGCAAATATTTCAAGAAATAGTTTTTTTTGCTGGTACTTTTCAGGTCTGCACTAAGACTTACAGTATTCTTTGGCAAATACAGGATGCTTCTCTGCTAAATAATAAAGAACACACTGAGGCTAAATTATTTACACAGTGAGTTTATAGTAGCACACATACATTAGGCAAAAATAAAAATTGACACATCTTTCAATATTTGCCTTCTGCTACGGCAAATATAACATTATCCCTCCTACTAAAATGTCCTTATTCACTATCCTTGTTTTAAGCGTTCTTTTTTTTTTATGGTTGCACTGGTATGGTATGCACAGCTGCAGAAACATGCAGAGATTTCCTGAGCCGCTCCTGTTCGCTTGCTTTCATTGCGTGACCTGCAGAGCCCATGTCAACGATCTGACATAAGGAACACAGAGAGCTCAGGGAGCACAGGGAACCTCTGTCACAACGGATGACTGGGCATGGCGTTTTAACAGAAATAGTGACAAAGCTTTAGATGGCAGATCACACTGCACACTGCATATGTGCATTAATTAAAATAGTCTCTGTGGGTGTGTCACGTTGCTCATGTCACATACATGTTCATGTTCAAGATAATCATTGACAGTTAATATCAAACCCTATTAGCATTCTTAGTAAATGTATTTGACGGAAACTTGGTATTTAACAAAACTTGTTATAACCAAAGGATTTAACAGATAAGAAAATGGAGAGGAAAAAACTAAATATAACATATTCGATAAAGCAGAAAACCCACTAGGCTTGTTAAAAACCTCCACCTAAATAATGTAAAAATGTTATAGAAAACACAAGATCAATATAAACATTCAGTGTTAAAACATATTAGAAAAACAGCATTCAAATTACAAATGTAAAAATAAAGAAATGTCAGTGTGGAAAGTGTATGAAAAAGCAGATACTTGGTCTTTTAGGCATTTGTTTGTGAAGCATTTAATAAAGGAACAGTATTTTATGTTTGAAAAGCCAGGAACTTGACTTCTGCAACCTCTGTGAAACTGCACTTGCTGTGCCACAAGAGTAGGAGTTAACACTACCTAGTGCATTTTTCATATACCCGCTTTCTCCTATTCACAAACAGGAAATTTCTGCACTTGTCTGGGGGATTAATAATATATTATTTATAGATATTATGCAACCCAAGATAACACCAGCTATTTTGCTCTTTCCCTTCTAGTCCATGGTTCTCCTGCTCCACAGTCAGCGGCAGTACATATTTGATTTTGACTCTCTGGACCGGCTTTCTGCTGTCACGATGCCAAGCGTAGCGCGCTACACCATGCAGACCATCCGTTCAGTGGGCTACTACAGGAACCTTTATCACCCTCCAGAGAGCAACGCTTCAGTGGCTGTGGACTACAGCGAAGATGGCCTTCTAATGAGAATAGCTCACCTCGGCACGGGCCGCAGGATCCTGTACAGGTACCGGCGGCAGAACAAACTGTCAGAGATCCTGTACGACAGCACCAGGGTCAGCTTCACCTATGATGAAACGGCAGGCGTGCTGAAGACCGTCAACCTGCAGAATGAGGGATTCATCTGCTCAATCCGTTATCGACAAGTGGGTCCACTGGTGGACCGCCAGATTTTCCGCTTCAGTGAGGATGGCATGGTCAATGCTCGCTTTGACTACACCTATGACAGCAGCCTGCGAGTCACAAGCGTGCAAGGTGTCATCAACGAAACACCATTACCCATCGATCTGTACCAGTTTGATGATATCTCGGGAAAAGTTGAACAGTTTGGGAAGTTTGGGGTGATTTACTATGATATAAATCAGATCATATCCACTGCAGTCATGACCTACACCAAGCACTTCGATGCACATGGTCGCATCAAGGAGATCCAGTATGAGATATTCCGCTCCCTCATGTACTGGATCACTTTCCAGTATGACGATGTTGGGCGAGTCACCAAGCGAGAGATAAAGATCGGCCCCTTCGCCAACACCACCAAGTACAGCTATGAGTATGACGTGGACGGCCAGCTGCAGACTGTGTACCTGAACGAGAAAGTGATGTGGCGCTACACGTATGACCTTAATGGGAATCTGCATCTTCTGAACGCAGGAAACAGTGCCAGGCTTCTTCCTCTGCGCTACGACTTGAGAGACCGAATCACTCGTCTGGGAGATATCCAGTACAGAATGGATGAAGACGGTTTCCTCCGTCAGAGAGGAGCAGAAATCTTTGAGTACAACTCTAAAGGACTCTTGGTGCGGGTCTACAGTAAGAGCAGCGGCTGGACCATTCAGTATCGCTATGATGGACTGGGACGCAGAGTGTCTACTAAGTCAAGCTTGGGCCAACACCTGCAGTACTTCTATGCAGACCTGAGCTACCCAGCCAGGATTACACATGTATACAACCACTCCAGCTCAGAGATCACGTCGCTCTACTATGACCTTCAAGGCCACCTGTTTGCTATGGAGATCAGCAGCGGGGAGGAGTTCTACATCGCCTGTGATAACACTGGCACCCCTCTAGCTGTCTTCACCAGCAACGGCCTCCTGGTCAAACAGCTCCAGTACACTGCATACGGTGAGGTCTACTTTGACTCAAACCCAGACTTCCAGCTTGTGCTCGGGTTTCACGGAGGACTGTACGAACCGCTGACCAAACTGCTGCACTTTGGGGAGCAGGATTATGACATAATGTCTGGAAGATGGACTCTCCCGGATGTGTCTGCTTTGCAAAAGATTGGCAAAGAGCCTGCTCCCTTTAATCTCTACATGTTTAGAAATAACAACCCCATCAGCAAAGTCCATGAACTGAGGGAGTATGTTGCAGGTAAGAAATATTAAAGATGGGGTTTAAATAGTGATTGTTTTCCTTAATAGATTTGATCTAAACCCAGATTTTTTGCCATTAATCATTTTATCTATAAAAATATCATTATAAGTAATTAAATCCTATTTATTTAACTAATCTTTGACCAAACATATTGTTTGTATAAGGTTTTATGGCTGTTTAAATGATCCATTTGCAATAATGGTTGCCAATTATTTTTCTGCCAATTAACTTATTGAGGCTTATAAATAACTGTGCTTGTTTTCACTAATTCATTTTGTTTTTTTGTAATAAGTATTTGCAGTTTCAGGTATTTAAAGCACAACTATATTAAACATACAAACTAGTCATTTAAGGTCCTTGTGTTTGATCTTCAATAAATTGTGCTTAGAGCTTTTTTTTCTAAATCAAATGTAAGGGTTTGGTACAAAGTTAACATGTTACTTACAGAAAATATATATATTTTTTGCACAGATGTGAACAGCTGGCTTGTCACCTTTGGCTTTCATCTCCACAACACCATTCCTGGGTTTCCGGTCCCTAAATTTGACCTAAGTATGCCATCCTACGAGCTGGTGAAGAGTCAGCGCTGGGATGATCTGCCGGTGGGTACAATTCATATCTCTGAGGCATTTTGAAAACAAAATAAACCACTGCTGTACTCCTCCAGACAAGAGAAAATATGCATTTCAGTATAGTGTAGGCTGGGGATTAGACAGGCAACCAAACCAAACCAATTTTTCTATTGTTTTTTCCTCAAGTCAGTATTTTGAAACTGCCATCTCCTAATTGGATTGCTATGTATTTCATGAAATATCTATTTTAATTGGGCTCTATTTGCATAATAATACACATAGTAAGCAAACACTGTACTTCCCTCTGTGTTGTTGTTTTACTTTTCATTTAAAAACACTGTATAACTTCCTATGAAAAATGTTGGTGTTATTGCCGTTTAAACAATCTTTTGAAGTTATATGCCGGCTTGTCTGGTTAAAGGCCTTTACATAAAAAAGTCTTGCTGTAAAATTGTCATGGGGGATTTATCTACTTTTGGCTTGAAAACACAGCTTGAAAAGACCATTATCTTAGACAGGGATGAAAACTCTCTCTAGCAGAGCCGTAGCTGGTTCTAAATGGCCTGGAGAGTCTGGTTCTGCCATGTTCAGGCGTTAACGTTTCACTGCACTTTTCCTACAGTCTATCTCTGGGGTCCAGCAGGAAGTAACCAGACAAGCGCACTCTCTCTTGTCATTCGAGCGGCTGCCAGAGGTCCATCTCAGTCGAGGTCGCAGAGGTGAAAAGTCTTGGCTGTGGTTCTCGGCGGCAATGTCTCCCATCGGAAGAGCCGTTATGTTCGCCATCTACAAGGGCAGCGTTCACACTCACACGCTCAATGTGGCCAGTGAGGACTGCATCAAGGTTGCAACAATCCTCAACAACGCTTTCTACTTGGAAGACCTCCACTTCACCATAGAAGGACGAGACACACATTACTTTGTCAAGCCTGGCCTTCCAGATGCCGACCTTGCTTCGTTGCACCTCACTAGTGGACACAAGACTCTGGAGAATGGTGTCAATGTCACTGTCTCCCAGTCCACCACAGTCATGGATAGCCGGACTCGCCGTTTCGCAGATGTGGAGATTCATGCCGGTGCTCTAGGTCTTCACATTCGCTATGGTTCCACGGTGGACGAGGAGAAAGTGAGGGTTGTTGAGCTCGCCCGTCAGCGCGCCCTTGCAGGTGCGTGGGCGAGGGAGCAGCAGCGGGTACGGGATGGTGAGGAAGGGGTTCGCCCCTGGACAGAGGGAGAGAAAAGGCAGCTTCTGAGTAGTGGAAAGGTTCTGGGGTACGACGGGTACTATGTGCTCTCCATTGAGCAGTACCCAGAATTAGCAGACAGTGCTAATAACATCCACTTTCTTCGGCAAAGTGAAATTGGGAAGAGGTAACAATAAGAGGGGCATTTTCTGCCAAAGAGACTTAGTTTTGGTAGAGACTTTCAAGCGGACAAAATGAAGAGCAACTGTAATCCACGGTTGCTGCTACAGTATGTATCCTGAGTGTCATGTGTTTTTGAAAATAAAATAAGAAATAAAATAAAAAAGTACAAGTGGTCAAAAGCAATGCTGTGCATTGTGACCTAGGGACTACAGAGTAAATGTATAACTACACCCAGCCTTACAATGGCAATTACAGGTCAGTTCCTCTGTTGCACAAGCCTTTCAGACTCTGGACTCGGATGCAGAGGAATAGCGGTGTCTTTGACGAACCAGTGAGCTAATTTAGGTGTTTTATGTTTTGTTTTTTTCATCAAGAAAAAAGTGTGGCTCAACAGAGAGTATTAAAAGATCAAAGAAAATGTTTACATTATGCATATCTGTACCTCTCTGGAAGAACGGGGCTCGGGAGTTCACACTCCTGGAGCAAGCAGTGTCCTCGAGCAAACGTTTGTTTTTAAAATCAGAGACTTCTGACGTTAGAAATATCCTCACCAAACAACCACTATGTATACCAGATTTAGCACTGTAAACATCAAAATGTCTTATTCTCTGAGATGCTTTTAAAAAAAAAAAAAAAAGAAACAGTTTCAATGTTTAAAAACCCAATATTCATTTGGGGAAAAAAGGGACAATGCTGAACTCTGTTGGGGAGAAAAGGCACAGATGTGTCTTGGATAGCACAGGGACACCATGTTTTGTAAATTATGCAAGAGATGTATGGGCGTTTTTTTTTAAAGAAACTGTATTAATGTCTGTATTAGTCATATTAACAGTAATTTATGTTGTGTTTATACATGACAAATAAAGTCCAACTGACTTTGATTTTTCTTTTCTTTAATTTTCAGACATTTTTATTTTTATTTCCTAATGTGGTTATGTGGGGCTTCTTCACAATGCTCTGTTCAAGTAATTAACAGAAACCTGTGCATGTAGTGACAAGTATTTACAAGTGGTGATGTATCTATAACATGCCGTCAACTATTATTTCCACTAAATTTAATGTTTTGTTGGGCATAATGCCTTTTGACCTGGCTGCCTGTCCAATGAATATTTCATCAACACAAATATTTCATGAACCCATTTCACATCAACAAGGTTACAGTGGATTCAAATATAGATCACATCCATGTTCTCGGTAGGTATACTTTTTTTGAATGTTAAATGCACTCATGGATTAAAATGATATTGGGGTTCTTTTTGGTGTGTTGTTTTTTCAAGAGGTGAGAAAATGTGTTCAGACACTAATGTAGGTAATGAGGTTTCCTAATAGTGAAGTATCCATGGCCTCTGTTTTCCTTAAAATACCATAATTACATTCATAATTAGAAAATGAACATCATCTCAGCTACAAAGCCAAAGAAGACACGTGCAGATTAGTTTAAAGTCGGCTGCTTGAAGCTGTCCTAGCCTGAAGTGTGTCAATGAAAGCGATTTAAAGTGTAACTAACCCGAAGTGTAGACAGTTGCCGAAGCCACAAAAAAAAGGGATTTTCATGTATGTGTTTCAAAGTTTGATACCTTAACTTTATAGAAAATACATTTGGGTTGTGTTCAGTTTTTCCCACGCTCCGTGTATTCATCAAAGCACAGAAGAGTTCTGAAATTCATAATTCTGAAAAACAACTTCATATGAAAGCTATTTTTCTTCTTCATGGTAAACTTCAAACAGCATTTTCAAACCAAACGGTTACAGAATATTCTTTGCTCAAAGCTTGTTTTAAGCTGTTTTTGACCTCCTCCCATGCTGCTCAAACACCCGTCAGATTCCTTATGTGGTAACTCAAGTATAACAATGTTTTCTGACATATAGAGCTCAACAAAGCTTCATAGTTTTGGATGTTGCTCAGCTCAAAATACATGAAATACATGCATTCAAAGTTCTCATGAGAGTCCTCGAACCAACTGATGATGAAATGTAAGCTATTGTTACTTTGCACTCAATTTAAAAAGAACTTAGATGAACCCTATTTGTTGATACATGCATACAAAGAGTTTTAAACCCTATCAAAACCCTTAATATACAATAACAGACTGAGTTTGGCCAAGTATAAAGCATTCAAATCCTTCTGTCTCTTAAAAGTGTTCTGATGCTCCCTAGTGGTGCACAGTGCATAGTTCAGAAAGTCATCCAGTCCCCCAGCTGACTATAACACGTACATATCATACAGCAGTGCACTTATAATAACAGCAGCTGCCACTGTACTCCCAGAGAGTTTAGGAAATACTGCCGCTTTGAGCTCCAACTTTAATTAATCCTTTTAAATTCTAGTGATTAGTACGCCAGATGTTGCAGAGAAAAAAGGAAAAAAAAGACCAAAAAACACTCCAGGAAACTCTAGGTTAATTTAAAGTGACATCAAATGGAATACATAAAGCACTATTATTAAAATGATCCACAGTGCTGCTGCAATATCACACTGTGACCACAGTAGGCAACAGTGCAGCATATCAGTGCGCAGTGCAACTAGACCGACTTCAAAGCCTTTTATAAAAGAGATGGCTCAACTTTGCAAGAACATCAAAGACCCAAAAGCATCACGCAATAGATCAGAGCCATGGCAAAAAAAAAGAACCAAGCCATGTTTCATATCTCAATTTATGCACGTAACACAAAGGTGGCCATATGGAATCACATTGGTGAACATGAAATGATTTTCGTTCTATATGTTCCTTCTTGGATCCATGATCAAACACTACAGGAAGTTAAAGATGGTGTACAATAAGGATCTCAAGTTTAACTTCAAGCAGCTTTTTTTCAGGGGTTAATTTTTACTCATGTTGAGAATTTTCCAAGAACTACTCCACTTAATTAAAGTTGAGCTGAAAGCTACAGTAATTTAAAGTGACGTTTGATTTACAGTGTTAACGCAGCAATCATTGATATTACATTAGAAATGTGCATTCATCCAAATGTATTAGATAATTATGAGCACATAGAATAGTCAACAGATTGAGCCTTTTAATGAGCTTCTTGTGAATTAAACAACAGTGTATTTCTGAAAGCATCTCCAAGGGCAGTGTTATTAAATTTCCACAAGCACACAAGGTGATGGCGTTCATTATTGCTTTTACTCACCTTCAGCTGACAACGTGTGGACCTTCTCTCGTAGGGACCTGTGGAGGTAAAATTAATTAGCGGTTTATAACAAGTTTCAAATTAAATCAGAATTTCAGGATTTCTCTTCAGTAGGAATTTAATTGTGGGAGAGCTACCAAGGTTAACTTATTACAAGAGGAGCACACCATTTCAATTACACTAAAATGACATAATATATCTGAAAAGTATTGCATTCAATGACACAAAAAAAAAGTATCTGCCTTTTATTCCATTATCTGAATCAGGAAAGAATTAAAGCAAAGGTTAGGTGATGAATTGAGCTGTGCCACATGACCTTGTAGCTATTTCTTTAAATTAAACCTGCTTTACAAATTGACTGGAGCTGCAGCAAGGGGAACAAATCTATTTGTATAATAAACTGCTCGAAATATTCTCAAAACACAGCGGCGGCGTTGAAGCCGCACACGTCAGGAAGTTCTGTTATGAATCACAGAATCATTATTTTATGATGTGCACATGAGGTTTATTCTTGGCTTTCACGTCATTTCTGATCTTGACAGAAGTTAAACTGTCATCAGATGATTGTCGGATAACAAAAACAAATATTTTGATATGGCATTTATTTGTTGGCATGAGACATAGAGCAACACCACTTATGTTGCCACTCACTTTAACATCAAGTCATTTTAGCCTTCAGTTATTGTGAGTAAACAAATATGGTAATATTGTAATGTATCTACATGATAGTGTTGGTGGTAACGTTCCTTAATATTCCCATAAGGTACATTAATGGTTACTCTACATTACAATGACTTCAGAGCAGACATGTATAACTAATTGCCTTGTTATCTTTTCAATTAATTTCAAATGTATCGTTAAGGTCATCATATTATACCTGCTAAAGTAATAATTAAACTGTATAAGTTATGTTATGTTATGTGTAAAAATGATCTAATGGGCAAGGTAATTAAAGTATGTATTCTCTGTAAATATGTTATAAAACTACAATTAATAGGAACAATTTTGTATTTGATTATATCTGATATCTAGGGATTATAATTGATTATTAGAATCTTGAATCATTATTATCTCAACATCTAATTATCCTATAATGATAGCCAGAACATTGGGTTAGTTACAGCTATGTCTGGATCATAATAATTACTCAAAAGCGGCGATTTAAACTATGTAATTTCCTCTGTTATAATTAGTGCTTAAAGGATGGCTGGAACTCCAACACAGAGAAGCAGATCTTACTGTTTTTCTAATATATTTGTCAGATTTATCTTACAATTTAGTGAAAAATACATTGATAATGTTCAGAAGATAATTGTTTAAGCTATTAAAACTATGACTATGTATAAAAAGTCTCAATTAAAATACATATGTAGATGTAGAAAAGCATGTTGACATTTTGCAAACACATATGCAGAATTCAAGGACAACGAGACAAACACCGAGGAAAACAGTTTAGCTTTCATTGGGGATTTTACATGGCAGTATAGGGCAAAAACAGGCCATATCTCTGCCGTCTTTTAATCAGTGACTCACTCAGACCTTGGAGATAATGACACGTGCAGCCTATCAGTGAAACGGACGGGACAGTTAAAGCTCTGAAGATTTACAACGACAGTCTCATCTCGTCTCAAGCATCTCGTCCTCTGTACCCCCTTCCCTCACTCTACATCCCATTCATCCTCGGCTAAATAGGAACAAGAACAAAGCTTTTTCGGGGGCTGCTTTTTGCTGTTTCTCGCTCAGTACGCTGCCTTGTATTGCCTGGTTTGTTCCATGTCCCAATTCAGAAATAGCTGCTTGTTATCATCCCTCTGATCTTCTGAGGACAGTTGCACAGGCTGTTGGGACTTTACTTGAGAAGTCTACAAAGAGTGTGGGTGAAAAACAAGGGCGCTAATGATCTTGGAAAGAATTAGAGAGTGTGGATTGAGGATTCTGATTCTGAAACTGGGTTAACGGTTGCGGTGTGGTTAGGGTGGTAGGAAGGGGCACGGCTGTAATTATTGTTAACTGATCTTGTCTACTGTGATAGAAAACAAACACATATTACCAATTTAGTGCACCAAATAATGACGTTTCCAGCTCACCTCAAGCTCTGTATGGTGTCATCTCTTGCTCTAAAGGTATGTATATCTGATTTGTCACATCTAAAGGAACACAAACATTACCTATGTGTACTTTCTAAAACATTATGTGCTGTTCATACACACTCTCAAGGTCCTCGGAACAAGATATTTCCAATCATGTTCACTGAGGTTAATAAAAAATTAACCAAAATGCAAACATTTAGCAAGGAGGTCAATGACCCGCACACTGGTATCAATGACTTAGTAACACATGTCAACAACGTTTTGTGTAGACCTTCATGATGACCCAGTGTTTATGATTTTTTCTGTGGCTAAGGAATATCACAGGAAGAGTTATTGGTTAAAAACCCAAACATTGACAACATAAACTTTGATAATTTAATTAAATAAGTTGGTTTTTATTTCTTTTTTTCTTAGAGCACCTTTTAGTATCAACTCAGGAAGTGTTTTTAGTGTTGGTCAGGGTTTGGATACCTTACTTAAAATGGAATTTCCCCAATTTGTTTTTTTGGCAACCAGTGCTTTTATTGAAGATACAGATCTGGATTTGCCCCTTTGCCTCCACTTGGGGACCAAACCCCAGTACTTTGGCCACCAGTTCAACCAATTAAGCTTCACAATGGCCCAATCAACTCTTTTTAAATTCATTTATTCTGTAGAACATTTCATGGCAAAATAACGAAAGATAGAAAGTGCACTCAGTTTAACCAGCCAAAACATCAAACCTGTGATGCCACGTACAAGAGCTCCACTAATCTCAGTCAGACGCTTACATAACCAAGTTCAGCATTTATCAGAGGCAAAACATTTGGATATAAACATCAATCCTGGAGTAAGTAAACATTGGAGGTACCTTGTGACTGAGACATCAACATCCACATAGAAGCTCCCGGAATACATCAATTATTCCAGTATTAAAGGTTTTGAGCAAAACCTCCACATGTAAAATCTTCTTATGCTGGGAATATTTGTATCTGCTTTTTTTCAGTTTATTGTTTGAAAAGAGTCCTGTGACTGTTCTTTTTTTAACAAGTACACAAAGTCCAGAAGGTGTTTCTGGTTCAAGGTAAACAGCAGCTACACGGGGCAAACAGAGGCGGGCCGGATGATGATTCTATCCTCATGAGTGATTGGATGAGCTGAGGCTTTATATATAAAGCTGGACTGCATTGACAACAATTTTAGAAACTATTATTCAAGGAAGAAGAAAACGTCTTTGCAGCAACTGATTTGGACAAGTCATGAGTGGATGTCCGTACTTTGAGAAGAGGCATTTGTACGTTTCAATCTCAACTCAAATAGGGCTCTTAAGGATTTCTTATCACATCAGATTTGGTTCAATTTAAATCAAATTCAACAGTTCTTTACTAATCCTGCAGATGGGGAAAACAAGTAACAAACGCTTTTCTCTTCGCACTGCAGGTTATTCAAAAACAAGCCTCCAACAACGGAGGAAGAAGAGGATGCCTCTCAGGCTGGGGTTAACAAGGCCAGCAAAGGAGGAATCATCTACGGAGAATACCTGCAGGTAGAAAACATCACCTATTATATGCTGCTGTCTTTGTGTTTGCCTTTTAAAAGATAAGTAGTGGAATTGGATTTGTTTTCACATTTGATTTGCTTTTAAGTTAAGTGATTTATGTTTTTTTTCCACTCTCAGCTCGACAAAATAGTCTCGGCCCAGGTGTTACAGAGTGAGTTGAAGGGTAATAAGATCCATGATGAGCACCTCTTCATTGTCACCCATCAAGGTAAAACGGGAAGAAACTACCAAAGAAAGTAGTTGCTCTGATCTTGTATTTAGTCTTTTTGGTTAGGATTATTGCACGTATTTACAATGTGGTTTTAAATGTCTATTCTGGACTGTTTTAATAGTGTAAAAATAAAGAGGAAAATATTCTAATCTTATAACTTAGTGTTTTCAATTTGAGAAATTGTTCTATTTAATATATTGGAAATGTATTTCAAGAAGCATATTTTTGCTCCATGTCTGTATGAGGTTGAATTAAGGGTTTACTTATTTTTGTATTGTAATTGTCCCTGACCTCTTACTTGTGATTTTATTTTAAAATGTGTATAATGCTTAACACTTTCATATTTTATTCCAGCCTATGAACTGTGGTTCAAACAGATTTTGTTCGAGCTGGATTCAGTGCGACACATATTCATCAGTGGACACGTAAGGCACATTTTTTCCGGAAAGAATTTGACAAATGTAATGTGGTTGGGTTCTTGTTGATAGAAATAGAGGTAAATTAGGATGAATCAGTTTTTGTAGGTTGTGAGTTAAATGTTAGCTGGTTCTGAAGTAGAGAAGCACATGTTAATTCAGATCTTTCAGATTGTAGCTGTCAGTGCTGAAGATTGCTCAAAAGTGCTTGCTCATAATGTGAAATCATGAAGTAGAACGATCAAACTGTCAGGGGAGAGAACTATGTCAGTCAGATCTCCTCTGATGTCACATTAAATAGGAATCATCTGTTCTATTCAGTCAATCTGGTTTGGTTTAAGTCAGGGAAAAAAAGGATTGTTGTGCATCACCCAGGCTGATGTCCTAAATTAAAATTAAAGCAATTGTTTTTGACTGTTGTTCTCTGGAGGAGGCTAATCTTAGTGATCATTTGTTTCCCCCTGTGTCATGATATGTGTTTACAATGTTTACCACCATTACTTATTCCAGTGTTCCCTTCCATGTTTGACCAATGCTCCAGGTCAGAGATGAACGCAACATGCTCAAAGTCAACACTCGCATCCACAGGATTGTGATGATCTTCAGACTCTTGGTCGACCAGTTTTCAGTTTTGGAAACAATGACAGCTTTGGACTTTTTTGACTTTAGGTAAGCTTATAAATAACTTTTGTGCCTTTTTTACTTAAGCTCTTAAACATTTATAAGATGAACTACTTCATGATACACTCTGTCTGTGTTGTTGGCTTATTTGTGTGTTTTTTTGTGTCCGCAGGGAATACCTAACTCCAGCCTCTGGATTCCAAAGCCTCCAGTTTCGTATCTTGGAGAACAAAATCGGGGTCCCGGACAACCTGAGGGTGCCATACAACAGACGCCATTACAGAGACAACTTCAAGGGGCATGAGAGTGAGATGCTGCTCGCCACTGAACAGCAGCCAACACTTCTAAAACTAGTCGAGGTACGTCTCACAACCACATAACACATGTTCATTGTCAAGAGTTGTATCAGAATCAAAATCAGAAAACTTTAAATAATTACAGGAAAAATTGGGTTATGTGAACGAGAATATCGGAGAAGTTAAAATAAAATGTCCAAAATAACTATGATATATTGAAGTAAAAGTAAAAAAGCAATGTGCCAGGGTACTAAAATATAAGATTACAATTAAAAACAGTAGGCAGATAGTAAGATATTAATGCTGAGGTTAAAAGGGTTTGGCATTATTTAAATGTAAATCATTTATCAGTTTGTAACTCTGGATAAGCCAAAGTGCTAAAGACCAGGACATTAACGAGATGAAAACCTTGACTGTTCTTCTCAGGAGTGGCTGGAGAGAACTCCTGGCTTGGAGGTGGATGGATTCAATTTCTGGGAAAGGCTGGAAATCAATATATTTGATGGGCTGAACAAGGAGAAGGAAAAAATCGAGGTAAGGCCTGATTCCAGTTTGCAGGACAAACTGGCTTTGCTCCCCTTGAAATTCTAAGATGACTGACAGACACTTTATCTTTGTTAATGGGTTACTTTTTTTCTGAAAAGACAATGGAGGATTCAGAAGACAAAGAGGAAATGATGGTTGAACTGGTCAAACAGAAAGAGCTGTTCACTTCTCTGTTTGATGAAAAGCGTCACGATCATCTGCTTAGCAAAGGTGAGGACGTACAACAAATTGAAAAATTGGACCTATTAATCATGTCATCATTTTTGTTGTCATTGCTTCATAAATCTGTCTATTGTTTAGATACAATTCTATCAATGCTAATAATTGTTTTTAACTTTAACATCTCTCAAAACTACATACAGACGGGCCGTTTGCTGAAAAAGTAACATATTTTTTCACTTTTGCTAACAAGGTGAGAGGCGGCTATCTTACAAGGCTCTCCAAGGTGCCCTAATGATCTACTTTTACAGGTATTTGTTTTTTTTTTACAGCATTCCTTCACCTTTTATTATGAACTGACGCAATTTCACAAGACCTGTTAGGGGTACCTAGTGTTAACAGCGTCTTGTGACTTCTATTAATACCCTGAAACATTTTCATACACTACTTCATCACCTGTTCAAGGTATTCTACAAAAATAATCTACAGCAAATCTTCTTTTTCTCTTTCAGGGAAGAGCCAAGGTTTCAGGTTCCTTTCCAGCTGCTCACATCCCTCATGGATATTGACACCCTCATGACAAAATGGAGATGTAAGTTACCTTCGCATTCTTGTCAGTACATACTCACCAGTGAACAAAAACAGGAAAATGTGAAGGAAAAAATGTCTTCTAGAAAAACAATGCTTTCAGATATTGCCCAAGGGCAGAGCTTGAATAAGAGGAGGTTTACAGAGCAGTGTTAGGTCAAGACCTCGGAGGCAGACATGTATCAAATCATCCTCTCCTCCTGCTGATCAACCTAACATTACCCATTTCCCAGCTGTCTCACTTATGTCTAAACAATTTGCAGCTCAAATGAAATGCCGACCAAAAACAGCACTCATATCACAGAGGATATTTCTGTCTTCTGTTTACAGACAATCATGTTTGCATGGTGCATCGCATGATTGGCAGCAAAGCCGGCACAGGGGGCTCGTCTGGCTACCACTACCTGAGATCCACTGTCAGGTATTGTATGCTATTAAACTTTATCCTACAGATTGAACACTTTTACACTGAAGGTATCTTCAACACTTCAGAGTTAATTTAGATAAGGGCAGGATAGTGCTACTATTTAAATTAACCTGTCATATGTTCAATTCTTCCTGACATACACAAACTATACTTAAAGCTAATTTCATAGGAGCCACGTCAAGTTCCCTATCCATTCAATTTTTGGCAGCAATTTAATTTAGCGCTTGTCCTTCAGAAAGTACAATTTGTAACAGATGAAGAGTTATATTGTGAGTACATGAGTTTAATGATTAATACTTTTTTCCCCCTTTAGTGACCGGTACAAAGTGTTTGTGGATCTGTTCAATCTGGCAACGTTCCTGGTGCCTCGCCACTGGGTGCCCAAGCTAAATCCCAACATCCACACGTTCCTGTACATGGCCGAATGCTGCGACAGCTCCTACTGCAGCAGTGAAGACTCAGACTAAGAGGCGCCTCAGCCTTTTTTCACTGAAATGGGCCTTTAAACACTAGATCCGTAGCACAGCTGGAACATTTTAGTGACAGGTGTATAGGGGGCCATCAAAGCATGCAAAGAGACACTGATTTCATTGAGAAGACACACAATGCCTATCAGATAAGCATGACATCAGCGTGATGAACCTTAAAAAAAGCACATAAGCTGAAAAAAATGTTCTACCAAAAGAAATGTGCTGTTTTTGTTCAAAACACACAAACATAACAAATTAATAAGGCATTTTTGGAGCATCTTAATTGCATTTTTTAAGTTAAAAATGGCACATAGAGGGATCCTTTCATATGGTTGACCATCTCAACCTCCAAAAATGTCATTAAGGAGAAACATTTGATAAGTTTTATATTTACTATCTAGGAAGGATTAAAATTGGGAACTGCAAATAAGGAAAATACCAAAATGTGTTCATTTTAATGGTCAAGCACGGTGAAATATATCTCTTTTATACCGAAGCCCAACAAATATCCTTTGTTAACAGAGAACAGAACAGCAGATTTCTAGTTCATTAGCTAAATCAAGCCGAGGTTCACACGGCATAAACTTGTGACGCAGTGTCTGACCCTGAATAATTAAAATGGCCAAATGAGACTATTTTAGTCTAAACTCTAATCTTGACCGGTGACACAGCACAGCAGATGGCTCCTTGATAACAGTTGCTTAGATGTTTTTTTTTCAGTACAATTATGTAAATCCATTGTGACTGACCTGAAAGCAAATGGATCAGTGAGAGCAGTGATCAAACCCCTGGTTTAACAAACACATTATGTTTCAGGCGAGCACGGGGAAGGCGTCAGACAGGAAGCCAATGCAGAACATTGGGATGTCTGAGGTTCAAAAAAGACAATGATTATAAAGCTGTGTACAAAATATCAACACCTATAATAAGACAATTTGCAAGGCATAGAAGTAAACAACGAGCTATAGAATGTGTACATAATGTTAATATTGTAGTTGTGTAATAATGTGTTTTGTATATATGGTGTTTCGTTATTTTAATTGCGTATTTATGCAGGGGTGGAACTCTGTATACATAGATCTTTAGCCTCATCACCGTGTAAAACGCGTGTCTATCATATGTATTTAATAAGATACATTTTTTTATTCTTATTATTATAGTTGTGTCTGTGTTTATTGTGCAGTTATGATCAAGAATGTATCAGCATATAAAGTGATTTATTTTGTTTAAGAAATGTAACGTGGCGATATATTAATAAAAACATTTTTTAAAGAGATGAAGGGAAACAGATGATTGATTTTATTTTGGCATACGAAAACACCCACAGTCACTCTCTCTCTCTCTCTCTCTTACACACACACACACACACCACCTTATCAGAGGAAAACTGCTGCCACAGAATCTGCAATACCTGAGAAGAGAGAAGGATGGGGTATTAATCCCTGAGGGGGGGTGGGGGTTGGGCACAGCAACACACAGATAGAGACCAAACTAAAAGGAGATATAAACTGGAAATTACAAGACTCAAAGATAATACTTACCGCAAATGTTTCCACCAATTTTTATATAAACATAACCCTTGTTTCCCCATGCGGCTCCCCAGGAGTTTTGCACAATCCAGTATGGAACATCCCCTACGACAGGCAACATGCATTTCAAGATTGAATTATTTACAGCAAAAGGAGCCCTACGTGTGTGTGTGTGTGTGTGTGTGTGTGTGTGTGTGTGTGTGTGTGTGTGTTTGCTGCAGATGCAACCACTTTAGACTGTTACATAATCACCCATATCCTTGTGTAATACCCACAAAACACAAGTGTGTGTGTGAAATAATACATGTTAGGGATTATAAAATACAATGTGTGTGAACTATGTCAAGAAATAAAGAGTGAGGTAGCTTTGATAATGTTCTGCTGAGAGCTTGTATCTTCAAATTTGACCTTTTAGAAACTTTAAAACATCTCTCAGAGTTTGGGACACAGTTAACAGGACATAATCAGAACTTCTATACTGAGAATATGAAGAAATGCACACAAGAGTTCATGTTTGCCAACCCAGCTACTCATTGATCAACGAGGACCAAAGGGACAAAAACCAAAGGTGAAATCATTTCAAATACACGTACTGTTAATACGGCTAAAATGTCACAATTATTAAGTTTCATATCCTGCTTTCAATTCCCATTTGCTCTTAAAGCCACCAAAATATTTCACCCGTCGCATTACATAATGACATCTTTAAAAAGCAGTTCTACTTATTTCAAGGGTATTTCAGAATGGTGTGCTGATGCCTTCTAGCAAAGTACAAAGTCAAAGTGAGGAAGTCACCAAAATGACAGAAACCTTAATTTGATGTGGAAATGTGTAGTTGATATAAGAATTGTATCATTTAGGCCCTGTATATTAACCTAAACAGCTTGTAAAACGTATGTCTCATCCTGTTATAGGATTTAATCAGGGAGGATGAGAGAGTGTACAGCAGTATATTACTAAGGCAGACATATTTTTACCTAAAAAACCTTGCCGAGTGCAGATTTAAATGACTTTCTCAGGCCCTAGGGATTGCAAAAAAAGTGTCATGACCTAAAAAGGTGAATTCAGCTTGAGTAAAATACAACACCCTGGCTCTCTTTCTTGAATAACAATTCATTCTCATGCCAGTGCAGTGACAGCATGTACCAATAGTGTTGTATCCAACCACCAAGACGGCATGGTTAGAGTGCTGGCTGGAGCAGTGGTGTTGGATGACTCCACCTAGGTAGTCCTGCCAGCTGACAGCATCCACGATCGCAGCCAAGGGCCCACGCTCCACCAGCTGACCCATCATTGCCTCCTCTTGACCACTGAGGAGGATTAATGGAAAACGTTTACTCTTGGGGCAGAAAGACTGGCCCTGTGATAACACTTCTTTGTGTCATTATCATATGAACTAAACCGTCAAGTCAGGGGGGGTGGGGGGGGGGTCTTAATCAGGATACTGTAAGGAGGTTATTACTTTACATTTCATTTGACTTTTATCCAAAGCGACTTACAAAGTGCAAAAAACACAAAGATTTAACAAAGAAAGTGACTGTATATTCACTTCAAGCTAAATACTGTCGTAAATGCTAGTGAATTAGTTTTAAGGCCTAAATTAAAGTGCTTATTTATTTACATTTCATTTGGTTTTTTGGTTGAATTGAATTGCCAAGGTTCTTTCGAAAAAGATGGATTTTCTGTTTTCAGCTAAATTTAACTAGGTTTATTTTTTCTACAATTTTCTCAGGGTCAGCGTCTTACCTCTCTACTATTATTATTCATAGCATTTTTTATTTTGCTCATTATCTCTGTTGCACATATGCAGACACACTCTGACGCCCCATCTTGTCATTCCAGCAGATGATTCCCACTATCTGCAATGCCCTCCTCTGCCAGGTTCACGACATAAGGGGCATGCAGTCTAGGTCTGTGCCAACACCATAATGAACTAGAAGGGCACCTGGAGAGTCTCCGCCAAGGCCATTTCCAAAATAAAATATAAAGTGTTTATCAGCCCTATGATGTGGATCTGCTGCAACATTTAAATAGGTTTGTCCTTGGCCCATGCTGCAGCCTTCTACCAAGTTTCTTACAATCCAGCAAGTAATCTTTTGGTAATTCTGGTCACAAATTGGAAAACGTATCCTCCTTGAGGCAGTAATAACAGAGCTATTTAATCTCTATTCCTGGTGAAACTTTATGATCCTGTTTTTCTTTTGTTATGCAGCAGTAAAGATGGCTTAGGAGTCCCTTAACCAGAAGATTAAGACACCGCCATGACCCCTGAGTCTTGATGCCCTCAATGACGCGGCATTCTTTCTGAAGAAGAAAGCAGGTCAAAAGCACATTTTCATACTAGAATTCTTAAATAAAGAGGTCTTTTAGTATAAGAATGACATTGACCAGGTTTGAAATCAATTGTATTTTTACTCTGCTCTGTTTTAGAAACATTAAAAATGTATTACCTCTCCAAATCTTCTAAATGAAAAGCTACATCCAATAGGAGCTGTATGTAAGTATATAAATGAATCCAAAATAACAAGATAAAAGAATACTTCATAAAGTTGGCAAATATTACAGCCTTGAAAAGTCTGTTAAAAAATGTTTAAACGTAAATCCACTTGGACAGAGGACACTGACTCTTTCATCATGGAAATGCAACAGGATAACAGGCATTACAGATGCATGAGGGTGAGTCACGATCCTGTTCAAAATTAAATCAAGAAGATCTGATTTACTTAAACCCAAGGTAACTCTGGAGTAGTCATTATGGCCAGAGTTGAGCACCTTTGCGCTACTGAGCAATGCACGTCTGTGTTGACACAGTAAACATTATGGTCTGTAATTGTGCACCACCAACCCCACTCCCGTCCTCTCTGACCTTGGCACTTCAAATTAGAATTCCATGTGATTTGTTTCCAAATAAAGCGCTCTTGCAAAACGGAGTCTTTCACCTGAAGTCATGTGCTGTGAAGTTCTTCACAGAAACGCCGCCATGTGACTGAGAGAAGAAATGGCAGATTCCTGTCTTGGCCTTGTAGGGATACTCTGACTGAGGCACCAATTTCACTCTGGTCTAGAAATCAAATGCATTTCAGTGAGTGTGTATCAGAATGCAAAGTATCCATTTATCTTGTTTGTGAGAGATCCAGGCAGCTTTCTAATTTATGTCAGACTAGAGACGGCAATCTTATTTTGCTTACTGCCTCTACATATCTCTCTAATTAAAATACATGACAGTATTACCAGATGTTTAGCTCAAGCTAAATGGAAATACCTTAGGGGAGGTTTGCATTTCTATAAAGTCACTTCAATCTTCTGTATGAGAAGTATCGGGGGATTTTTTCTACCGTTGTACTTACTGCAAACAACTAACGAAGAACCTGTTAAATCCTTGAACATATGTCAAGGTCTGTGAAGATGGGAAAATATCAACATACCTGCTTCAACCAATCCAGGGCCTGATATATGGATCCTCCATTGCATCCTTTATTTTTGAAGGAGCAGTCCAGAACCTGCTGCACACTGAGCTGCTGCAGCTGAGAGCCTCCTATAGCATAGACCGATTGTATGGCACCGACCACACTGAATGCCCAACAACTCCCACACTGCAAAGTTACATTTAGAGTAATGAGGAGAAACACAACTACAGCTAAAGTAAGTTTAATGAACAATACTCCAGAGATTAATCATATTTGATTATACCGATATAAATGTCCTTTTGCTTCTCCCCATTAACAGAGAGGTTGGTGCCTTTCTGTGTCTTGCTTAGTGTTTATCACTGATTCATTTTGAAAGATTTGTCCCCAATTATAACAGTAAATGTCATTGCATTTGGAATAAAATAGAGACAGGGATCTACAGTGAGTGTAGCTGTCACCCATCTTGATGAGGTTAGGCGTCTGAGTCTGTTTTCTGCTGCCCTCTACTGACAGAAACGGCTCAGGTGTTCTCATCTTGTGGAAAAAATCTGAATTTCTGCTTTGGTTTATGTATATAGTGTTAAAATCTGCAGATCAATGCACGTAATTGATGGCAAAAGTTGCACTAATACTACAGATCTAATGCATATTATACTGCTTTTCCAGAAACACTCATGGTATACAGAAGAACTACAGTATTTCCTTATGTAAGGCAGTGCATATTTCCCTGTATTACATTTGCCAGGCAATCTCATTTTCTAAACAGCATCCACCTCTGCTCAGTTCAGCATACATTCCCCTAAACGTGATGAAAACCTGAGCTCTGTGTGTAAAAATCCAATACTGTGTTGCTCAATATAGTTCCATGGCTTTAAAATCAATACTGAAACCAAAATCAGTCAATATTGCTTGGAGATAAGTATGCGCCAAGTATACAAAATATTAGGGTCCCACCACGGCTCCCTTGAAAACGATGAAATGCACATGAGTCATAAAAGTGGAATCAAGATAAGGGAAAAGTGAATTTATGAAAACAATTTGCGAGATGTGAGCGGCTTTATATCTTGTGTCTTTGTGGTAATGCATTTTATTTTCTGTCTATCAATCTATTTGTGGTGGAAACTCATCTCAGGCATTTTAATAGAGCCGAGGAACCGGAGAAAAAAAAAATATATAGAAAGACTGCACAGAAAAAGTGCAGCGGAGCAGATTGTTAGCAGAGTTGGCTCATGTAAACACTCTCCCTGGAGGGAAAAGCCTTACCTGGATTCAAGAGAACAAAATATGTTATAGTGTAGGATGATTGCTCTATGGGCTATGTCTTTCCCTCAGGACAACGGTTTCACGGTGAAAATATCATACCCGACGGCAAGTTGACTGACTAAAGAGATAAAGAACAAAAAGAGCACAAACATTGAACCTTCACTGAGGACAAACAGCTCCATCTTAATAATAGTCTCATTTAATGGCCTAGTTGGTCCTTTGACCAATACTTAAGCGCCTTCCACTCAAATATGTAGTTTGCTTAGTGGAACTCAATGTTAGTCCTTCACTGTGCAGACGGATGTCCTTGCTGACTTTGATACTACAAAGATGTTTTTCCAAAGAATCAGAGGAATGTTTCTTTGTGCTCACCTCAAATCTGTGTCAGGTGTGCACGTCCATGACTATGGTCTTATATCACAACGATTCTGAAAGCCGTTCATACTGTGTGATGTGAAGAGTTGAATCCTCAAGTTTACATATTGTACATATTAATGGCCTCTTCAGTGAAGCAGGAGTTGACATTACATTATATTTATTGCAATACACATTATATATTGTAGATATTGTAGTACAATGTGCACAATTTAACTTTTACTCCTCATGTTTATATAAATGTTATTCTGTTTCATTTAGTTTTATGGGACATTTTAACGTCTTTCGTTTTTAATTCCATATTTGAAATGCACATTCTTAATGTACCTTCCTCTGCTAATACATATCGTTTTATTAAAATGTATTTTATTTAACTTTTATTTGTAATTTACTCTTAAATGGAGCAACTGTCACGAAACCCAATTTTTATACCAGGGTAAATAGAGTATTCTGGATGTGCCCATGAATTAACCTTAGAAAATATTTGCATATTCATAGGTGCAAACTGTTCAATGAGGCAGGAGGAGTTTCAGGGTATTGAACTTTTGGGGGGAAAAAACTATACCTGGCAAGAATTAGTACTCCCAACATCATTTACAAAAGTCTTTAAAACAAACCTGAAGGCATTCTATAAGAACAAGTTGCATCCCTACAGATGAGACTTCAACATGTGTCTCACTGGACATCATATGTCTTATATGGAGTTAGAACCTTGCAGGTGTTTTTGTGCTTCAACTAGAAGCACAAAAACACCTGCAAGGACCCATAATCCACATTTTGACTGAATAGTTTCTGAAGCCCATTTTGTGTATCCTTATACAGTTTGGATACTCACTTGTTTCTTATCAAGTCATCTGATTGCTAAATGTGTTAATAAGTGTCACTTGTTAGTTTGGAAGTAGCCCAACAATATCTCAGCTGCTACACTCCTAGTATCCAGTATATCTATCATCTTATTTGTGTAAACCTTACTGATTCTTGGTTCTGGACTGGTGCCACCACCGCTTTGTCCCTCCAGTCAAATTTGGCAGGGACATCCTCTGTTTTCAGCCCAGAGAAGAGAGGCGCTCTGTCAGCATGCGCTCGCAGGAAGAGATCTGTGGATAACAGATACAGTTCAAAGTCAATCCTGGATAACAAGATGCATGCAAACAATGACGGTGCAGATTCAGCCAAGTCCTCCACAGGGGTGAGATGCTCAGTAATCCAAATCCTCAGGACACATACAAAACAAGTGAATAAATTTCATTTTTTATATGTGACAAAACTTCAGCCTACCTCTGAATTCCTTCTGAGAAAAGGTGGAGAACCGGTTAATGCCATATTCGGCAGACTGTGGTGCTGTGGAGAATGAGTTCAGGTATGCATGACGCTTTGTAGAGTTCTGCAATAACACACATGGCAGATTAGGTGTGAGTTAGTTAACGGAAGGAGCAGAAAAATCGAGGAAACACGATTCAAATTGAGTTGTTACAGTACAATTTCTATTTTTGTGTTCTTTTCTTGATAACAAAACATGAGTGAGTCAGATATAAATCCCACAAGCTATCTACATCTGATCTACAGTATCTGATCAGGACAGGACATGTATTAAAGTACTGTCATTTTATTTTACTTCAGTGTGCAATGTTACATTTTAAAAATAGTGGTCGACCAGTAAACTCCCATTTACAGGAATAATTACTTAAAGTATGTTAATATTACCCACAATAGCAACCACAAACTGTCATACCAGAGAACGTTTTGAATTATGCAAGGGTCTTTACTGCTTATTAATTCAATTTTTCATTGGTTACTTCAAGTAAACATGTTGCATTTACATTGATAATTTTTTTCAGTATGCAAAATTAAATTCAAGGTCTTTTAGGTATTACATATTAGTCTCAGTGTTTGTAATACCATGGCTCATTGAACAGTAATCTACATTCTAAACATCATTTGTAAATATATTAAATAATTGATTTGACAATTGAAAACACATTAAATACATTTCCTTCATTCACAAAAGTGGGTGTGTCTGTAGTGACGTGTGCAGCAGTATGTTTTTAGACGAGTGTTGAAGCGCGTGTAAAAAGTGTAACTACTCTCTCATTGCTGTACATCTCCGTCTTGCTTTTGTTCTAATCTCTTACCTGGAAATTAACATGACGACGTTTGAACTCCTCCCTGTTGACTTTATAAAAGCGGTGAGACGTCTCCCTGAACGAGTCGAAATCTTCTGCAGAGACATCGAACTTTTTCTCAGCTTCAGCCGAGCTCACATTTTGACAACGCAGCGGAAAGACGAGATAGGAAACGGTCACTACTACAACCAGATATGGATGTCCGGCTCCTCATTTGACAAAGAAATGTCAGAGATATAAAAACATAGAGGGTGAAGTAAACACAAAAGTGATGTTGACGGAAACGGTGAGGCAAATGTACAGCGCATGCGCAGCGATCGGTAGGCGCTGAAACAGAAAGTATAAATACCAGTCACAAGGACAGGGGGTAGCCTAAAATAAACACATACATTAATAAATTATACAATTACATAATACCTTGTATCCAATTGGAGATGTGTAAATGACTAACAGTAATTACCCCAAAACCATTTTTTAAATAGTATAAAATCATGCAGAAATTTGGTCTCCACCATTAGCATTTAAATCTACGTAATGCCACAGGTGTTTCAGAATAACGTTAAATGTAATTTTGTATTTTAAGTGGTACTTTTGAATGTATTTTTAATCTCATTATCTCATATATCTACAATTGCGTAATATCATGAGTTTAAAATGAATGCAAACATAATTTTAAAAATATATTTTAATCTCATGTATCTTGAATTATATGAATTTCACAATTTGAAATTAATTTGGATATGTTTAGAAAACATAGAATAGAACATATAATTCAAATTAAATAAAAACGAGTAATGAGGAGAAAATTCAAATGTATACCAATAAAGTGTCCCTCTTTTTTAGGAACAGGTACCACTGTGACACACACACAGACAGACAGACACGCATACACACACACATGCATACACACACACACACACACACACACACACACACACACACACACACACACACACACACACACACACACACACACACACACACACACACAATACACTCACAGTTAAAAAAAAAAAAGAAAATGCCCTGCAGCTGTTACTGTGCCTGAGAGTAACCACTGCAGTCTGTACCAGGCAACCAGTCAGTTCTCTGGGAGAAAGGTAGTCTACTCTCGTGCTTTTTTTACAGTAGCATCTGATCCTGCATACTCATAACGAAAGCCCCTCTGTTACACGTCGAAGGAAATGTCAGAGCCAACAGAGGAACTCGTAAACAACTCCTTTGCGGCCCGGTTGTCCAATGTTTACCTCAGCATCTTGGCACTGTTCTGCTTTAAGATCTTCATTAAGGTATCTCTTAACTTGCTGACATACTTCTACATTGTCCGTGGGAACCGTAAAGAGGCTGCCAGGATATCGGCTGAGTTCTATGAATATGGACGACACAGTGAGTACACCAAGAAAATCAACCTACCAAACAACCTTAAGGGGTTGTTTATGTCTTAAGGTGGCTTCTGTGGTCAATGAACTGCACACTTTTAACCAGGTATATCTGTGTGTATACAATAAAACTGTGTTTACTGTGTACACCAAGCAACATGTTGGACCTCAGATCAATGGTACAATATAAAATTGTTTCCTTTAAGATGAAGTTGCTACAATTTCAGCTCACACATTGCCACACCAATCCACTCACACACAGTTTCTGTGTTTTCATGTGAGATATAAAGGCTGCATTGCTAATCCAATGAGTATCAGAGCCAGTAATTACATTCACATTAATACAAACTGTAGATATGAACGAAAGCCTACTTTTCTTTCATCAGCTTAATAGCTACTTATGAATCCTGAGCTGTACATTCAATATTAAACGGAGACACTGTAGGCTGGCAGCACTTTTTCCCTAATGTATTAATAGAACATAGTCATGATACCACCCCTCCCCCGCCCCCATCCTGCCCTAGTTTCCATTCCCAGCTATGCAGTGCAACCCTTTCGCACTCAGACAGCAACCAAAACAACACTCCACACTCTCAGAGACACTTCCACGGCAAATTTTGAACGGAGAGGGACACAACGACAACATAATCTTTATCTTTCACACAAGACGATGTTTAATTTAAAGTGGACCTACTCCATGGAATACTAATTAGCTTAGCTTAGGGTGTTAGTCACGGTTCTGTAGATATGGTCTTCCTTGTTAAAAGAAATCTGTTTGATGTCTTTAGCTGGGTCTTTTATACTCATATTTCAAATTAATGTCAGTCAAGGAAAACAGGCCTCATGAATAAAAGAGCTTGAGTTTAATAGAAACATTAATTCGATCATTATCTATAAATTATGATTATAATTGAGGAAGGTCAGTAATGTCGAGAAAGCGTCGGCTGTTATTCTGGACATAGGCTCGAGTGTGCTAATGAGATTTATTTTGTGAAAAAAATTACACCAAATGACCACAGCCAATTTCTCATGTTTATATTAATGTCTGGTGTGATCGGAGTGTTAATGTGCTGAGTTTACTGCATTAGGACTATTAAAACCCCATCAGTCGCCCCGTAATTATATGTTGCCCCTTGCATTAACTCCTTGAAAATGAAGGGTACAACATGATGCTCATAAACACATCAAGATAATGGAGAATTAATACATTTAGATTTGGGGTTGGGATTTCATTACCCAGCTGTAATTTCAAAAATATATATATAATATTATAATATATCATGAAAAAACTGGATTTAATAAGACAAAAATATCAGGGTACATTGAGTAAGATGAGGAATTTAAATAACGATTGTTTAGCCGCACATTATTTTTAAGTGTGTGTGTGTGTGTGTGTGTGTGTGTGTGTGTGTGTGTGTGTGTGTGTGTGTGTGTGTGTGTGTGTGTGTGTGTGTGCTTAAGAGCTTCTGACTAATATATACTTGTACTGTGTCTAAGTTATTATTATAGTTTGTCCTGCTGCAATTATTGTGAATGGCTCTGGATAAGAGCATCAATAACAATACATGTAAATGAACGTCAGCACGTTGTTATTCTCTCAGCAGTATCCTGGGTGGACCGTTCCCCCCTCCACGATGCTGCGAGTCAGGGCCGCCTCCTGGCTCTGAGGACTCTCATTTTACAGGTGAACAGAACACAGTCCCCTAGGAGAGTTATGTGTAACCCCCCTGTACACGTGGGGGTGTGATGTAACTGTCCCTTGTGCAATTAAATGTGAATCAGTGCCTTTGTAGATTCCTGTTTTAGATATTGAAGGAAGAAGGAGTTTGGATCAAAGTAAGGAGCATCTAAGGTTATCTGTGATACATGTAATTAAGTAATTGGTACCTGAATAACACAGATCTATCTATGAAATATGTCAAACTCCACCTCCTTTTGTTCTCATCACAACATTGTGGCATTCTTCGTCAAGTTAAGGCTTAGAATACCTCTCTCTTTTAAGTGGAATAACATTGTAGAACCAGATTTACATGATTTTGTATGATCACACTAATAATGAAAAATTGATATTAAATAGGGGCATTATCGGATGCTCAGGCTGTTAGTCTTAATAGGCAGGGGGGCTAAGTGTCTGCAAAACCTGGTTAGCACACAGTCAACATCTGTCCATAAATATTAAATCTTGTGTTCAAATGTCAGGTGAAAAGCTGGTGTAAGCATTCAATTACCATAACTTTCCAATCCTAGAACATACATAATTAAAACAACACAGGACTACCATAATAACAGTTTCACATAACAACGCAGTAGCATCAGTTGCTAATGGAATTACAAATAAATGGGAGACAGGGAGAATTTCCTCTTCCACTCACAGACTGAAGAGTGTGCTACAAGAGAGTGAGCCATTTCAGCTACAAAGCCAACAATGCCTCTGTCTTAACTCAGACAAGCCCATGAAGAAACACTGTTATCATTACAGTATGCTACATGCTAATATGTTTAGCCCTTCTATTGGCTCCGGCCTTAATTAGCAGGCTTATTAATCCCTATTGTTCCAATGTGACTGTACATAATATTTTTCTCAATTACTGTCAAGCATAACTGAGGATGATGGGTCTGTATTTATAATAGAAGATAAGCTTTATTGATGTTCTTGTAATTCTTGGTGTTCACCAATAGAGGCTGACAAAGGTCAAGTATTGCTTAATGCTCCATGTAACATTACATTTCTGCAGCTGTTTGATTCTGTTTCCAGGGTCACAATGTGAATGCTCTGACTATAGACCATGTGACACCCCTTCATGAGGCCTGTGTTGGAGACCATGGCGCTTGTGCCAGAGCTCTCATTGATGCAGGGGCAAATGTAAGTCACATACTGTCCTTTAATGTTGCTATGCTTCACAGGTCAAATGTCATTTCTATGGCTGAGAAAATCTGGGGAGAAATCAGCCCAACAAATGAGCAATGCTGCTCTTCTTCTGCAGTCCCGGTAGAGCTATTAAGTTGTTGTTCCCCTTTAACTCTTCCCCCAGGCTGTTACTATTAGTCAACTGGCATGGTTAAACAAGGTCTAAATATAACCATTTAAAAACATGTGTTTACAGGTCAATGCTTCCACAATTGATGGAGTCACACCGCTGTTCAATGCCTGTACAGTGGGCAGTGTGGCATGCACTGAAATTCTTTTGGAAAATGGAGCAAAACCCCAGAGCCTTATATACAATCCATCACCAATCCATGAAGCTGCAAGCAAAGGTGTGTTGCATTATGGCAGAATGCATTAACAACAGTATATCAGGTAGTTTTTATTCACTTTTTTAAATATAGTGTACATCTAAACAGCTGTTTTGCTCTAATATTAGATGTATCTGTTTTGCTGCTGATATTCAATATCTTAACATGTCAACAATACCACTCAATGCATGTAATCAGTACATATATGAACCAACATACGATTCATTTCCACTTATTACAGCTTATCCTGTCTTTCAACCTGATTCGTGTCCTTTGCTGTGCTATAAAACACTTAATAAAAAACCTGCACTGTGAAAAAAAACCTTTAGAATAAATCCCAACGTGACCCGAGCCGACAGCTTGGAGAATTATCTTGCATTGTCCCTTACTGATTACTGTCTTCATGCTCCATTACTTTCAGGTCATTACGGTTGTGTTGAGGCTCTGGTGACTTGGGGGGCAGATGTGGACATGGACATTCCTCACCTGGGCACAGCGCTCTATACGGCCTGCGTCTGCCAAGAGCTGGAGTGTGCCAGGAAACTCCTGAGGGAAGGTCAGCTCGCAGCACACTGTGGATCTTTGCATCTCCACACAGACAGGCAGATGTCCTGTATGAACATCCTCACACAGAGACACAAGTTAATTTATTGTGCTCAGATTAGGAAACAAAAAAACATATGCATGTGCAGTTGATTGCAGAACCTCTATAAAAGCATTTAGACCATGAAACTCAAGAACCAAACAGCTTTTATTGGTTGTCAGTTATGGAAATCCTCAAGGAACCAGCGGGAAGAGGGGCTTTTTATATGTAAAAAATCACTTTTGAGAGATTATATAGACGAAAATCAATCAGAGGGAGCTAATTTGAATTTATATATGTTTTTCTTACTGGTCCTAAAATATTATAAGTTGCAATATGATTAGGGAGTAGGCACTGCAGTCACATGCAGCCCACAGCTGACTGATCACATTTTCAATCTAGTTGCCTGCCAATACTGCTGGCTACCTTTGATTGAATTTAATAAGCACATACATTCTCACAGGGCTGTTTGGAAGTAATTTCTGGGAAATGCAGGAATTGTTAGGCAGAGGGCAAGAGGGGAAGGCAGTTATATTACATTTTAAATAAGAAAATATTCACAAAGGTATTTCTGGATTACAATGAACAACATGTTTTGATATCGAACAGCGGGCGTGTTAGACGTTGAAGCTTTTCCATCTCAAATGTGTCTAGCATGGATAATCAAGTTGTCTTACACACAGGTGCAAGTGTACAGAAAGGCAAATACCTGGATTCCCCCTTACATGCAGCTGCAGAAAAAGACTGCACAGCAGTGGTGAAGCTGCTGCTGGAGTTTGGTGCGGACATTAATGCCCGGAACACAGAGTTGCAGAGGCCAGTAGACATGGCTCCACCCAGCAGTCTAACAGAGGGATTCCTGCTGATATACGAAGGTACAAGAACATTGTAACTCTTTTTTTGTATACCACTACACACCTTTGTTGGTGTATTGTATCTTTTGTCTGATGGTTGCATTCACGTCTGTGTTTGAACAACAAAAGTTTTCCTTTTGTTTTGATTTTTATCTCAGCTTGCAGCATGACAGTTCTGAAATTGCAATCCAACTTAAAAGGGGCCATATTATGCTCGTTTTCAGGTTTATATTTGTATTTTGTGCGTCTACTGTGACATTTTTTAATGCTTTAATGTTCAAAAAGTGCTATACAGGGAGAAAAACTGTGATCTTAGGGATTTCGTCCTTTGCAGACCATTTACATGACAAAACTATATAACACACTCAAGAAATAGGAACTCTTTAGGTGAATGATTTTCTTTCTGAATTCTTTTGGTGTTGTTAGGAAAATCGAATATAATGCTTCATTGTCTCCTTTTTAATAGCTACGCCTCGACTGCTGGGCCAGATGTGTCGTCTGTGCATCAGGAACTGCGTGGGTTGTGACAGACTCCATCTTCTCTCCAACCTTCCCCTGCCTAACAGACTCAGGAACTACCTGCAGTATAAATGACAGGCAGTCAAAATGGGACTTACAGAACAAAGCCTTTGTCATTGAGTGCAAATTAACTCGATGAACTCTTCCTACCGTTCATTTTAGCTATGCGAGTTAATTAGTCACTGAGTATCTGGCAGTACCAAGCTATTTTTGAGCTGGCCTGCATCCCTTAAGTGATTGTGAAACTGGATCAATGTAAAGCAGGGGGTTAAAAGAGTCCGTGGCTTAACCTTCCCTGGATAAATTATGGTTCAAAAATATTATTTCAAATGTAGGTTTGCTGTGAAGATGCCCTAATAGTTGCAATAGCTACCAGGGAGTGATGCACTTTTTAAACTTTACAGGAGAATATGATGTCAGATAAAGGCATAATGTTATGTGAGTGAGTATTCATAGGTAGGCATTTGATATAAAATGCATTGCACACTACTAGAAGATTGAAATGTTTCTGAAACCTGGTGCATTCCTAAATAAATGATGTGTTTTAGTCTGTGTTGTTAATGCGGGGGTGTGGGAGAATTAATAATACACACATTTGGAAAACAAAAATAGTTGTCGTGTTTAAGCCTGGATTACTGAGCACTGACAACTGGAGGCGGCTGACTTTTTGTTAAGTCCCTTATGGAAAATGGGGGGGGTGGTTTAGCAAGAGTTTCTATCGCTGAGACAAACTGCCACAGTTAAATAAAGCTGAAAAAAAGTAGCAGCATGGAAACACTTTTCACAATATTGAGTTTCAAATTTTGCATTGAATTATTTTCCATTTTGTAGTTGTAACATAGGTGTATTAATCCTTGGTCAAAAGAGTACCCAGATATTTTACTTAAAGTACAATTATTAATACCAGAGTGTAGAAATACTCAAGACATCCAAAGGCATCTAAGATGTAAAATTGCAAAAGTAATAGCATCTAAATATAGAATAGAAGTAACTCAACTAAAAGTATTCAATACGTAGAATTGCCATTTTTGGATAAATTCTGATCAAATTATTGGAAAACAATTAGCAAAAGTTGTAGATAAATGTAATGACTTGTTTCAATACGTTATATTTCATTAGTCATTACATTGTTTTCATAAAAATGTTAACCTGCAAAGTAACAAGTAACTATTATTGTCAAGGTAAAGTACCTCAAATATATAGGCTACAGTACTTCAGTAAGTGTCCACCACTAGTATGAATCATAGACTGGTATTAATACAATTCAGTATTATATCAAGGTGTTTTCTATTCAGTATAGTTTAATTATAAATAGTAAAATGATTGGATGCAAATCATTTAAAATCGATATTATTGAAACGGCTTCTGAAGGGCCGTAAACAGTGTCGTGTTGTTGCCATGGTAATACAAACAAAGAACGACCAGGGCGACAAGCTGTAGCGGCTCTCCACTTTCATGGACTAATTTACATAGTTAACTGTAAAATTACCTTTTAATACTAGGTATTCTTCAGGCTCAGAGCATCATGTCTTATCCACAGTCTCCAAGAAAGGCAGGGATGCCAAGAGAAGTGTTGAAGTGGCTGCAGAGCCTCGAGCTCTCAATTTATCCGAAGAATGTGCGCAGGTAACGTTGAAGACATTTCAATAAGTTAAACTTGTACAAAAAATGGAGCACTTATGAAAACCAAATTCAGGTCAACAGAGGTATACTTCGGATACATGTAGTTGGATAGTCCTCATACAGTACGTAAAATAAATTAGCTACAGGTAAGCGTTGACTGTTGTTTCAATGGGATCGAGCTAATTTAGCTGCAAACTACTCTACCATTTAATCTAAGCAGCTGAAGTTAGGTTGTTTTCTTTACTGTGACGCAAACGTTGAAATGTCAGTGCATTTAAAAGATAAATTAGCGGGCTAAAGGTTTTGAAATACAACCAAATGTAACGCTTAACGTGGTGTAAAGTAACTAAGTACATTCACTCAAGTTCTGTGGCCTACTTAGCTACATTTTTGACAGACTTGTACTTTACATGCCTTTAATGTTTTACTACTTTGTTCTTCTACCCCACTACAAATCAGAGGTAAACACTGTACTTTTACTCCACTACATTTATAACATACATTAAGTTATTTTTCACAATTGGATTAATCATGCGAAATATAAACAAGACTTAAATAAGACTTTAGTTACATCTGGAGTAAATTCACAAGCTACCCTGCAGTATACAAAGTCATTACAACTAGCTGCGCCTTTACCAGCTTCGATAACACTTTAATAACACTTTAATGCATCAATAATTATAATCAAAACACATGATATATATTATTCTGAAATGGACCAATCTTCAGGATGAATACTTTTATTTTTGGTACCTTAAGTTTATAGAAGCCAATACTTTTGTACTTTTAGTTGAGTAACATTTTGAATGCAGGACTTTTACTTCTAACAGTATTTCTACATTCCAGTACTTCTACTTTTACTGTAAGATTCTTTCTCCTATGACCTGAAGAAATAATCAAATCAATCGTAAGTGAGCATTTGCTTATGCTATATAACTAAAAACACTTGCTGGTAGCTGGTATTTTTCATGTGTTTGCCAGTTGCTCTCATTATGATTGAGTGACTAACGTTAATGAATACTTTGTTTTTACCATGAAAGGGCCTCACTGAGATGACATCTCTTTGGAGTGTCCTGTTGCACCACAAATCATGAAAAGGAGGAAGACATATGGGACAGAATTTATAATGTAATCCTACATATGAATAGAAAAAGGAAGGCTCACACAACAGATCAGAGAGAAAACATCAGTGCTTTCCAATGGTGCCAATACGGCATCAAAGTGGATTTTAGTGGTAGAATAAACTCTGTTTGTTGTCTGTGCTTTTTATTTCCAGAGATTTTTCCAATGGTTTCCTTGTGGCAGAGATATTGTCTCGTTATTACCCCCAAGACTTTCCATTGCATTCATATGACAATGGAACATCACTTGCTTCCAAACAGAGGAACTGGAGACAGATAGAGAGGGTAGGAGAGGAGAACATCTAAAAATATAATGAGCTGGAAAAAGATTTATCTTTGTTCAGTGGAGTTGGAGTGTGAATTTAAACGTGGTTTATTTCCCCCTTGAGTAGACTACTGATTTAGCATTCGAAATGAAACTACTTTTGTGTCCAGTCCACATTTTGTGATGTAGTCCAACCAAGGACACAAGACAAAACCTCGAATATAAATGCTTTTAAAGTAATCTACACTGAAGACCCATTAGGATTATTTCCTACATGTGCTAGAGGGATCTCAATCAGATAATTACCAATAGCTTATGTTTTAGTCTTTACAGAAGCAAAATCTGCACTTGATGAAAGACGTCATTGATAGCAGCATCCACTGCAAACCAGGAGCAGCTGAGCTGTTGGTGCAGGAGGTTTACACTGTTTTAACCAACCAGAGGTAAGAGTTGAATGGGAGCAGGGCAGGAAATGAACACAGTTGGAGGCATATAAAAAAAACAGACAGATAGCAGAATTTCCTTTAATCTCATGCATACCTGATATTACAACCAATTGTTTAACAATGTTTTTATGTGCTAAATTTAAAATCATGTTTTAATATGTTACACTAATGTAAATAAGACGTTTTTTGGGAAGTTAATTACGATTAAGTGTTATTAGCTCACATGTTTCCCAGTGTTTTTATTTAGTTGATTTCTTTTCTTGTTTTCTGCTAATAATTCAGTCAGAAGTAAGGTCCTTTTCTTATAGACTTCCATACAATCAGTGTTTTTTTGCAACCAAAGGAAGGAAAAAGATGTGCCATTACAAAGCATTCAAGTATAATGGTACTTTTGCATTGGTTTCCGCCTGGTAGGTATTCTAATCCTTTAAGTGTCCCTTCTCAGTATCAGAGATGTGCAGGGTCCAGAGTCAGACTTCACTGACAAAGAGTACCAGGAGCTCCTGCCCGCAGTGGCCCGCTCCACAGCCTCCAGAGCAATCAAGAACAACCTGAGGATAACGGAGATCATGGCTGAGCCCGACATCAGCACAAACCAGAGGAAGACAGAAGCCATCCTGCGCAGGCACCTGGAGCACAAGGCTGCAGAGAGGCTTACTAACCCTGGTGAGCACCACCCAGGTACTGGTCTTTCTGTTGGGGCAAACATAATATTATAACTTTTATGTCACATTTTTCTTTGGTTTGGTTACAGGAAGATTTAAAGGCAGACCTAATCTGGGTCGGCTGGCATCCAAAAATCTTGTGCCATCAGCCCGCAGAGATGAGTGCTTTGCTTCATCTGGAGACACTACATCAAGTAAGTGTGAAGTTTAATATTCTCTCATCATTAGTCAGCAGAGAATATTGATTCTGCAAATAAATGCTGCTTAAATGCAGTTATGTTTTTGATAAATCATGAACATTTTTGCTGAGACAGAAATGTCTAATCAGTCAATTTTCTTTTTTTTTTTTTAGAGTTCTCCTCATCAGCATGCAGTGAAGCTGCTGTTTCCTATAAGGAAATAAAGGTGCACCAGCCTGTCAGACACTCCCTGGTTAACAATTACAGGAACTAAATAGAGCGTGTTTCTAAACGATTGTACTGTTTTGTGTGTGTCATTTAATATATGGATGTGTTTTTCATAATTATTCAAAGTATAACCTATTTAACTATTATGGCTCACACATTACTGGAGTAGAATTTGTCTCGAAAGACAGAGGACGTCACTGTCTGTCATGGTTTATGTAATCTCAATGCTTCTGCAAGGTTTGGCCTATGTCGGTTTATTCCAATAGGTGGCAGCCTTGAGTTACGAGCAGAGCTTAAATCCACTGCTGGCTGTAGAGGTACCATTGACAAAAACAGGATATAAATCAGTGCATGCAGCAGAGATGTGCACATAATGCTTTTGATATTGCAGCAACACTATTTTTCTGTTGTGTTTCTCACTTAATTATTAGTATTCCTTATTTCCTAGCCCTTTGTTGAATAAATGTCAACACATGTATGGACTGTAGTGTCTTTATCTGGAGTGTTGGCTGAAGAATCTCTGACCTTTCGAAGGTGTGGATGACCAAAGACTGAACATGTGCCTGTGAATATGTCATTAAAAGGCCCGTGGCAACACAAATGAAGCTAATTGTGGGTCAAATGTGAAGCTAAGTGTGGAGCACAGGAGATGATGTTTGGAATGTATCACTCAGTTTAGATACTGTAACAAAAGAGGAGTTGTTTTGTTCTGCTTTTATTATGTCCATATTTGATTTTTGCCCAAGGAAAAGATTATGCTAGTTTGTTTTTAGATATTCTCGTTATGTTTAAACATATCACAATCCCACTGGTGGAAAGTATCTTAACTTAAAGGTGCTATTGATAACTGATAGCATTCAGCCTCTAGATGGCGCTCTCTCCTGCCCTGTCCATTGAATTCACTTTTAAACAGATCAATCATTTCATACCTGTTTACATTTTAAAATAATTTATACACAATCATCATTTCTTTTATTTGTTGTTGTTTTTTTAAATAATTGATTACATACAAATGTTATCAATATAACCTTTAATAAATGTTTGAGGTTCTTTTATGCTTCTTAATACTTTATTTATTTGACAACTTACGTTACTAGTCTCTTTGCAGTTATAGATCATTATCACAAAAATATCAACCATTAAATGACGATACATTTTATTAGATTCAACTACCCAGCAGAATAAAAACGAGCTACAATTAGCCCTGGCGTTCCAGCTACGATAAAAAAGCGATTAACACAATCATTCATCAATAACTATTACCCAATATAATAAAATATATTCATATGAAATAAGACCTTCTGAATGACTACTTTTACTCTGGGTCCTTTAGGTGTATTAAGATGCAAATACCATTGTAGGATTACTTAATTCAAGTTTGGATAACGGAACCTTTACTAGAAAAATATGGGCCAATTACATCATGGATCCTGGGTTTGTTGGAGGACTTGACAGGTAGATCATCAGCGTTAATGGCACCATATGGTCATATGGTCTTCCCTATAATTGGATCACCTCCGGGCTGTGTCGCATCACTTTATCTGTGCCTTCTGTACACGAATAACTGCAGATGTTCATGTCTTGGCGGAGACATTCTGAAGTTTTTTATTATTTCAACATTGTGAGCCAGTCCAAGCGAGTAGTTTTCCACGTAGTCTAGTGATTGATTACATTTTGTTCCAGTTTCTTACAACACAATGCAGTGTAGGATTTCAAGTTAACCTTCAGGTTGAAGCTAATAACTCAAGTTAAATGTTTGGTTGTTTTATCTTCAAAAGCAAGCAAATGTAGAAATAGGAATTACATATACATACAGTGTACCTAATTAGCTATACATCAAGTGCAGATTTTAGTTTTAGTTTCCTGATTTGTGGTCCTTATTGTGTGCACTGAATCAATCTGCATTACCAGAGTTGTCTGATGGTTAAATATTAAACTAACTCACTAATGTGCTTCATGGTTTCTGCTGGTGCTGCATGAATCTGTCATTATAAATAAATAATGTATAAACCACATTAACAATGTACAGTTTTGACGGACTGGCTAGGGAAACCATTTGCTTTAACATGAATTAACAACTTGCTAGAATGTATCTGAATAATACTCAGCTTTTGTAGATGTCTGTTTACTGACCAATGACATTCTGAATATAATCTTGCAAACAAATCCCATACACTTCTCCATTCTGTGCTTATTTATGCATACTCAGTGGAGAACATAATTCAGTTCTTTTCTGGTGCCAAAGCCTCAGATTCGCTTTGAGATTGAGATCACTCTGTTGGCCCCAAATCTCCGAGCACTGGTGCATGCTCAGTGTACAGTACAATTGAGCTGTGAAGCTCGTGAAAAAAGGGATGACAGGATGATAAGTGTTTCTGGCTGACTGCCTGTCTTCTCTTGTGGTCTAAGAGCCTGCTTTCAATAGAAAGAGAGGACAATGCTGTAGAGATAAGATCTCCACAGCCTCAAAACACTATCTGCAGATGACCAGGAGAGTTATTGCTGCCAAAGCTGTGTAACATAATTTGATTCTTAAAGTGTTGTGGTGAAGAGTGTTTGGGTCAAATGCAACACTAAACAAGTATAACAGCTTAAATCAAATCTTGAATCATAAATGTCTTTAAAAAAAACCATCTATCAAACATTGTATTACAGAAAGACTGGATATCTGACATTTGAACAAATCCACCAGAATATTATATATGTGGTGGTCTCCTTGAAAGCCGCCTCTCTTTTTTTCCATGGTAGTCAATGGCTGCTAAAGACTCTTTCCCTGCCTCCCTCAGTGGAGCTGTAAAACCTGACCTCCTTAATCTTTCAGTGTCTTTTGATTTTCCCTCAGCCTGACTGGGCGTGAACACGCATCAGCACTTAAAAGGAAAAGCGCTGTCGCCTGTTGATTTCTGCAGGTGCTGCGAAATGAGCATCGGAATTTGGATTTCCAGCATGGAGCTTCACTTTACGCTGAATGTGGTTCATACTGAAAATCAAAATTAGGAGGAAGCGTTACAATATAAACGTGAAATGACGGAATGGCCTGCCACTTTTATTTATTTTAAAAGCACATTATCATTCTGTAAACATGAATAAGGATAAGTGAGATGGGCTGCTTTACATAAAAAAGCCCAGGCCGGGTCACAGGATGATGTTTAGATTTATTCTACATCCACACGCCTTTTTCTACTGAACAATATCTAGGTCCTGGTTGCTATGGCAACTAGCAAGCCCATACTGGAGAGCGACCAGGAGACATTAATAAGCTTACTGTGAGCTTCTTTGGCTCCTTCTGTTGGTCGTGAGCGCAGGCAGCGGCTGTTGGATTCCAAGCGCCACATCATCCCAAAAAATCATGCAAACATATTTTCATTTAAGGTGAAAACACACCCTGTACGTTCAAAACACAGAGAGCATGTGTGATGAAAATAAGACATGCCAGGCAACTGATGTTAGAGAGCGAGGACGCCTTATATGCCCTAAGAAAGTGTTTCACCATCTGCCGGTTTTTCCTATCGGCATCACGGTGCCCACAGTGGGAAAGAAGCTCTAGTGGGGAGGCAGCAGGGGGAGGGGGGTCAGCGCCTTGTTAGAAGCGCAGACATGAACACGACTAGCCAGGGAGGGGGTATTGAGAGTCTTTGTAAGCTAAGGATTCCCCACAAATAAAGCCCTCCCCCATTCCCCCACAGCAAATCTCCCACCCCTATTAACAAAGCCATGCTAAGCTAGTGTGGCCATGTTATCCAGGCCAAGGGTGGGACACTTTGTGTGTCTGAATGCCAGCATGCACACAAATGTGTGAAAAGTCATGTGAGTGTCAGATTCTTATTTGCAGATGTATTTATTCAGTATCCTCTAATAAACTGTGCTTTTTCATTTACATAATTTCAATTAGGTAGCAAAGTGAAGTCACCAATAATATGCTGGCCTCTGTTGTTGTTCATTTTCTAAATCTCAGGAGAGTAAAGATAATTAAGTGCAAATGAGTATCGTGTGCCACCTGCAAACAATACCGTTTAAATAAATATTAAATATTATTTATTAGATTGAAACTCAATTTGGCCTTCACCGATAGACTCCTTTTCATAACAGTCGTTTTTTTTTTATCAACCAAACAACTTGATAAAACCTTTTTAAAGAGCAATTTAAAGATGACCTCATGTTTGGTGTGAAATAAGATTTAATCAAAATTGAAAAACAGTAGGCTTGCAATTAAGTTTCAATTTTCTTAGTTAACTGTCGTTGGAAAATAAACATCTGCTTCAGTAAGCCCAACGCAATTCAGCCACCTGACTTTATCAGGTTAGTAGGCAGATGAACAGAGAGGCTTGAATCCCTCCGTACAGTGAAAGCAAGAGACCACAATGGCCTGTACATGCATGCAAATTGCAGCACTCTCCCTCACAAAGAGCAAAGCTGCTACTCTTTGCTCTGCTGTGTGCATGCATGTGACTAATAAAGAGGGTTTCATCTCTTAGACTCACAATAGAGAGGGCGATGGCAAAAGAAGGTTACGTAAAAAAGAATAATACAACATAAAATGAGGGTGAAATATATTTTGAGTCAACAGGAAAAGTACAAAAGGTCTGAAAAGCAGCCCTATTTTAGTTCTTACAACACTCACAACAACGACACACAGTATATCAGGTTAAGTGATTTAGTTTGTTATTCCCAACAATACTCTGTAGTACAATGAGCAAAAAATCAAACTGTGATACAACCTTTTCCTTTATATTCCAAAGTGTATGCATTAACAACGACTACATTTGGAGTTTATTTCAAAGGATGCTTTGTTACCTGTGGTTTCATTTGTTGATCGGGAGATTGGATTACAAACTGCAGCAAACTATAAAATACATGAATTAATACAAACTAACTGTAAAAGATACAAGGTTAGAAGTGTAACTGGTTACTGGTTTTGACTGATAAACACAAACCACTGTTAATCTATTTTATGACAGCCTGATTTAATAATGACAGGCATAACATATTCAAATATGTTGCTAAATTGTCTGTCCAGAACTGACCTACCATACGTTGAGCCACGTTGCTAGCAAGGCTAATACAAGCTAAGTTGCTAAATTAAACTAATCAGGTAAAGTACTTAGTGGACACAGGAGGTTGTAACATTTGGTTGGACAATATGCAACAGAAGGCTTATTTAACTATTAATTAAAGATGTTGCATTAAACAATGAAATATTAATAAGGCGTTACATTTTAGCATCAATAAATCATTATATTAGTTTGGAAACATTAGCATAATTAGCATAATTAGCATAATTAGCATAAATGAAGACCGTCAAAGAAATGATGGTGCATCTCCCAAAAAAACTCAAATTAAGTTTATAATTTATTTTAATCAGGGTGGACATACTGAAGGCTAAGGCTCAGGAACATATATATTTGTATATGTTCTGTACCAGTAAAAGTATATATTTAGCCACCAAATTCATTACCTTTTTTCTACATTTACAATTTGATAGGTCATACCATCCCTCTAAGAGTAAATCTTACCATGCACCAATTCATCCCTGTATTATTTACAATTTATTCAACTGAACGTGTTTACCAATATCATTTTCAGACCTCTTTACTGGCCTCTTTCATGACTGCTTTCCACTTCTGTGCTATAGCAGAAGCTCAATTTCCCCACAGGGATCATTAAAGTTTCATCTAATCCACCTGTCTGATCATCCATCCATTCACCCATCTGTCCATTCTTCAGGTCCAGTCAGATCCTATTTAGGCAGCACATTTCATCTCAGCAGCAGCGTTATGTACCTCAACGATCTTCCAATTATCCCTCTGTGGCTCCCATCCCTCAATCCAGCCCTCAGTTTGTCAATAAATGTGTTATGTTGTTTGGCTTTTGGCCTTGGTCTATTTCAGTGTAAGGCAGTAGCCACCTTGAGTGAGTTTACCAAACTAAAGTTCCTATATATGGGGTTACATGTGTAAGGAATCAAATCTTGAAGCTCCTCAGATTTAGTTGCTTATTACCCATTTCAGGAAATACTGACTGTTGGAGCTATTCATTTCATGTAACATTTAATACTTAAACGTTTATTTTCTTGCTGTTTTGAATGTGGTAATTGGGCTATAATAAAGGTAATTTAGTCATTATTTAAGTCAATTTTAACAGTTATTTATAATATTATATTCAAGGCAGCCTCAGGATAATTGGGGTATTTATTGGAGATAATAGTAGCAGTTATAAGAGAGGAAAAGCGAGGATTTAAAAACTGTGTGTTTGAACGTTAGAAAGATAGAAAAATAAGTGGACAAACTAAATTCAGTTTTTTTCTCCTGCATCAAATTCATAAAAACAAGCTGTGATGCTGCCCTACTGTGTGCTACTCAAGACACCTTCTACTTACAGGAGATTATATTACATTTGGAGTTTAACATGGAAGACTTCTTGTACAGTGTAAACATTTGCAGGTCTTTAAGAGAGGAGTGTGTCTCCCAAAATGGCAAGTTTTGGGGAATTAGGAAAAGTAGCTCTTCATTGGCTGTCCAAGGAGTTACATAACACCATGAGCTGTAAAACCTCAACCCAGTGCACATCACATAATCCTGGAGTTTGAATCTTAAAAATCACCCAAAATGGGCAACCACTTTCACATGCAGCGTCTGTGTACACATATGCATGAACATGATAGGAATCCAGCGGCACCTCCTCGGCGATGGTATAATTGAATCAGTACGACTAATACGATTAAGAGAATCCCATTTCAAAATCAGATGTCCCCCCCCTCCTTTATTTAAGGGGAGTTAATGCCGTAGAGTCACTGCCAGGTGGGGGGGTTTAACCATTCTGTCTGAGAACAAGGGGTGTTGACGGTGGGCTGCACGATAAATATTGACCCACAGTGGTGAATACCCCTGTCTAAACATGACACATTCAGAAGGTCTAAAATCACAGCTCAGTTTCTAATCCAAAGGTGTGCTGTGTTTTAATTTCACATTTATCACACACCTGCCTTTTCATCAGCAACCCCCCGTCACACATGCGCTTTCCTGACTAGAGACCACCCTCTGCTCCATCTAGCCCCCCCTCCTCCTCCACCAGGGACCAAGGAGGGTTTTCAGCACTTGCCACGGCAGCTCGCGATGGACAGCATCACAAAGGCTCAGTGATCCCTTGCATCGCCCCGGACGTTTGACAGAAACCACAACTGACAGGCAATCTCGGTCTTCAGTAGGGACATCTAGAGAAAGTGGAAAAGTGAGGCAAGGAGAGTGAAGTGCTCTGTGGACTATACCCCTTAAAATAAATAAGGCTTAGAAGCTGCCTATTTTCTTTCACTTCTGTTGATTTTCCAACACAGAATCAGCGCAATGGAAGAAGACATGGATGAGGGGCAGACCCAGAAAGGTAAGAAAGTATTTATTTGGAGAGATTTTCTGAAGTGAAACTGACTTTGTTGTTTAGTCAGTGGTGCCTCTGCAGAGACAAATGTTAGCCTTTCCCTTTATGAATAGGAGAGCAGCTGTTTTTGTTAATTCCTTTGTCCATTGAGTGTCAGCCCTCCACTGAAGAGTGCACGTCTATATGTGCTGTTGGGGTAGCGAGAGGGGTGTGAACCGCTTCGGCGAGGGTTGCACTGTCTTTGTTTGCTTGATAAGGCTTTCATGCTTGTCGTGATGACTGAGAGGGAAACACAGAGGAAGCAAACGGAGCTCCTGCACTCATTCATCCAACACTTCTGTCCTTTGTGTACAAACACTCAGACAGTGTATCTTGCAGCAGTGTTTTGCCACATTCAGTGTGTATTTGATGCAGGGCTTTCCTTTCACCATCAGTGTTTTCTTTGTGCAATTGCAATTTTTACTTCACATACACACACACCACCACAACCACAACCATCGCTACCTTTTATCTGCATGAATGATTTAGAGTATGGTTAAAAGCCACAAAGGTAAGAGTATATTTTTGTTTTCAAGCGGGCAGCAACATTTTGTTTTTTCCTTCTATAGCTACCCCGGACAGGATGCTGTTGTCATGTATTGCCGTACACACCTTTGTCTCTGCCTACTCCCTCTCAGGTTCACTTCATGTGACAGGCATGGCTTCACATGTTTGTGTTTCTCTTCCCTCCCGCCTCTCCTCACAGGCGCAACACACACATGAGCTGGAACAGTTGCCATGGCACTGGCCAAGTGTAGTCATTATTCTCTCTCTCTCTTCTCTCCCACTCCTGCTGATGACATTTCAGGAACACAGGAATAGTTCACAGTGTCTGAGAGTGTAGCAGGAAGACACAGAAAGGTACAGAGGAGTGGGGGGGGGGGGATATAGGAGGCAATGTACAGATAATAATATGTGATTAAATGTTAGTTGTACACATCCTGTACATATGAGGGTTGCTATTTTGTTCCCATTGATTAATACGATTCAAAATATTGCTGCATGATCATTTATGACGCCACTGTTTCCATGACATTCTGTAATGTTTGGCATATGCACCGCCAGCCTAACAGATTTTCATCTTGTACTTTCTTGGCCGCCATTACTAGGTGTGTTCTCAGGCATTACTGTTCAGAAAGCAAAATCTGTCAGCCTTGGCCACTAACACAAATGCTCAGCCAACTGAAAGATGCAGCCATGCAAGCTGTGCATGCATTTCTCTTTGCCATGTCCATTTATTTAGGCCACGCTCAGGTTTGTTAAGACTTAGTGCGCACTCATACAATGCGAGGCTCTGTCGCTGGAAACCCTTTTCTTTTGAATATCTATAAGATTGCACAGGGCTATAGATGTATGTTAGCGTAGTGAAGTCAGGGTTGGTCGGCAGGAAGCATTTCAGAGATGCAAAAGAGGAACGTCAATTTTTTTTTTTTTTCTTTCACTTGATAAACTATTATTGATGGAAATGTTAGCTTGGAAATGTTTCCTTAAACAGAGAAAACATGTCAGATGCTAACAGAAAAAAATAACCAAATACATTCTTCATTGTTTTCTGTAATACATCATTGATCAAAAGTTTCTTAAAAGGTAAACAACCAACTTATTACCTCAGAAACCGCCTGACAGATGTACGCAGCCACCAGGGCTGACACGACTTCATAAGGACATTCTTTATTTGTTTCTAGAGTAACTTACTTAGGTGATTTGCATCCAGCCTTTTCTATAACATTGTGTAAACCTACTATTGTGGAATTCAGAACTTCAGAAAGGATCTGCTAAAATAATGCTTTTCTTTGTGTAATATGCCAAAAGAAACATCAGAAAGTTGAACTAATTAAAATGTTGATAAAGCTTGCAAATACAAAAGGTACAGTAGATGACATGGTGAGAGACATACACCATTTATTATAACATTTAAAGGTTATTTAGGCACTCCCTGTAAGAATACACTATCTAACTCCACATAAACACAACAAAAAAATACTTTGCAAAATATATTTCAAAAAGTGATCCGAGAAGATTTCCCTTGGTTTGGGGAGGTCATGCATTTTGTCCTGTGGGTGAAACATTAGGGCTATTAGTAGATTTATAGACAGATCCTCGTTTTTTACCGGGCTACAATATGTTATAAAGACACTTCAGGAGAGTTTTTGGTCGATAAAGCATGGCTCAATGTGAGCTAGATATGTTAGATGTTAGAGCAAGGCAGCAGGGCTCACTGATCACCTAACCATGTGGGACTTGAGAACTGTCAGCTTCGTTCCTGCTAACTGAAGACAACAGACGATTGAAATGATTGCTCTGATGAAGCATGATGAACAATAAAGCCACCCTGTCAGGCTTGGTTCCATGTCACTATGATTTCATGCCTATCATCCAATTGTTTGTAAGGATCATTGCTCATTATAAGAATAAATTAACCCCCAAGCTTTAAAAGTTCTCACTCTGGCTTGTGTTGCTTTGATGATGGATGAAAGAAAGCTAAAGTCCATCAAAAAGCAAGTCAAGAGGTTGGACTCTCAAGCAAACAATCTCTAAAACACAAGCACTATAACAGTATTGGTTGTTCAGCCATTACAATTTTAAAGGCTTATGAATGTCACGCTGCATTGTTTACCTAAGAGAGGGCCATTGTCCCTTGACATTTACTGGGGCCTTTATTGCCAATTCTGTCCTGCTTTAAATATTTATTAGACATTTATGCCACTGTGAAAAGAAAATGTAGGATGTTGTTGGTTAAAATGCAATAAACCTCACCAAAAATAAACTGCAAATAGATCACTTCAACACACAAAAGGCGTAGGTGTCACTGAGTGCACTCGCAGCACGCTAATGCCATTCTGAGGCTGCAAATCTCAGATTATGAGTCAGATGCACCAGGTGGGCACCACTCACTTCAGCTGCTAGCCAAATGTAGCTGTGCACACTCTCTGCCACAGGGGCTTAATCAGCCACAGGAAGCAAACCAACGCCCTACGGTGGGAAAAAGCAGTTTTCATGAATGTAAACACAGAGGTGGATTTAAGAGTCCTTCTGCAAACTATCGCAAGTTGAGTAATACTTTTCAAGGAATGAACTATGAACAGTCTGAAGATTGTTCACGCTGGTGTTGTCAATTGTCGCTGAATGGAAAAACTGAGAAAGCCGCACCTGTTAGCGTTTCCTGCGCCAAGGATCTGCTCTGCAAGGCTCCGCTTGTCCTTCTGTTTGATCAGTTTGATCAGGATACTAACTTGGCAAGATGACGAGAAGTTGTCAACAGAAAAAAACAAAACATAGCTTGAACACAGCAGACACCACGATATGACGGAAGTTGTTTCAGTTACGCTGCAATTATGAATGGTTCACGGAGGTTCATGCACTTGGAATTAAAAGCTCCCATTGTAAATGTCAAATTTGCATTGAGATTAAAGCACAGTGAATTCACCAGAGGCTGTTTAGAATATAGGTGCTGTGGCTAGACTGCAGGATTACACTTAATGATGTATTTAACGGGATACAAGGGATATTAATAAGGTATATCATTAATTATTTTTATTATAGCTAAATACAATGATGTCTAACAACAACAACAAGTGTTTTTTTTGTATTTCAGTGTGGTTTTTCATCTTGCTATAAAGAGCTTCTAACACTGTCTCATGATGGCCTGGATGCTTTTTGCCCAGGCTACACCACTCTGACATAATATCCCCAGCACTGTGCAGTATCATTGCTCAGTGAGTGTGTCATGCTACAGTACCTAATAGTAACCCCCCACCCCCCCACCCCTCTTACTCATTGTTCTGAATACTAACCCGCCCCGACCCAGAAGAATTCCAGGGAAATCCACCAATTGTCCCTATAAAATTTGATGGAGTTATTAGTGGAAAGCTTTGAGGTGTTTTTTAAAAATGTTTTGCTGAAATAACTGAAGCATGGTGTCAAAATAATGAATGTTACGCCATGCTTGATGAGCTACTGGCTTCTTACAATGATGGCTACTAAAGATGTGATAAAGATATTCATATGTTGAGGAATGGTTTTGCAAATAAAAGGTGATGCCCTTGTTTCATTTAATATCAAAGACACAAAAACGTTTCAAATACAGAAAAAAAAACTTGAATCAAGCTTAAATATGTTGGTTTTTCAATGCATTTTAAATGATTTGAAACATCTTGAACTAAAGACAACTTATTATTATTATTATTATTATGATTATGTTCTTTTGTTTGGGAATCACGACTTAAATCCCTACCACCCCTTGGAGCTTACTGTCTAAAAACTAGGCAATAAAACAAGCTGCATTCACCCAGCTTAAAATGTAGAAACTGAAAGTAAAATAACAACAACCAGTCATCTCTTTTCTAGAGTTTTTGGACATTTGCTCCTCAGTTCCTGGAGTGAAGTCGGCACAGACAAAAGACTCTCCCCTGCTCTGCAGTCACGCAGGCTCTCCATCTCTGAGTGAAAAAGAAAGAGCGGAAATCAGTGGCGGAGCTTTTAGACCTGGCCTGTAACGTCCTCTCCACCCAGAGGGGTTATCTGTGTAATGTGTCTCAGTCACTATTGTCCCACTGAATTTGTTGACATACAGTAAGTGGGTCATGGCTCTGAAGTACCCGGTCTATTCTCAGATTTTGCGCTGCGGTTGACATGGCAACCATACTGGTTGATTAAACATGCGCAGAGGAGATGGGGGCGTGCGGGAGCTGGAAAAAAAACCTGCTCGCTCCAGGGGAAGGGGGGCTGCGCATTAAATATAGGAAAGCAACGAGACATGTATTCAACCATTACTCTCAGACTGACACAGACGCACCATCCCCCCACTAAGATGTCTCTCCCCCCTCCCTCCCTCCTTCCCTCTCTCTCTCTAGGACCAGGCTCACTGCCACCCCACCCCCATGCAAAACTACTCTGGTAACAAGGAACTAATAACTGCTAGTTAAATGCGCAAAAATGGAGTCTGATTAGCTGTAATGCGTTGTAAGTCAACATGCGGCAGACAGAATATTAGATCACTGTCACCCCCTTTATTTCATTTTGTTCATTTCCTCCTTCAACTCAGCAGCTTGTTTATTGTCTCTGTGGCGTTAACTAGATAAAAAATAGAGCATATGTTCTATGAAAAGGAAAGATCCATTTTAATTAGGGATGCATCAACAAAGACATATGGGACAATGGCATCTTTAAAACGCAATTATTATTAATTAATTAATTCTGCTCACTGCAGAATAGCACTTTGTTCAAGGGATATATCTGTCAAATTAGTAAAATAATATAAATGATAAGGATAACACGGTAAAATGTAGCAAGAAAACAAATAAATTCAATGAAAATACATGCATTATCCACTTCAGAAAGTATTATGGCATTTAATCAGGCTTTAATCTCAGCCTGCAGTGGGATGAACAAGTGACAGTTCTAGGAATACTAAGCGTGTTGCCATTGGGCCAAACAAAGCTACGGTAGTGAGGATCACTTTTTTTACTTGACTCAGTTACAGCAACTGACAACTGTTTTATTCCAAAAGTGTCTGCTTTTGGCAGTCTGTCACTTCAATCTCGACTGCTGTGTCACAAATAAACTATTAAAGGGTCACTTAGGATTAACAAAATACTGACAGCCCAACAAGTGCTGCTGCAATGCAAGTCTAAAGTTAAGAGTTGTTTTACGGACACCGTTTACAGTACATAATTAGAGCTGCAATGACTATTCACATCATTGATTTATCGGACGGGCGAGACTTCCTGCTCTGTTTTATTGGGAGAAAAGGGCAGAAAAAAGTGATCATTATTTTTGGAAAAGTCAAGTAAATTACATTAACTATTTTGAATTCTTCAATCACTAAACACTTAAGAGCTGCTGAGAACTGGTTAAAAAGCTCAGGTAACGTACACATCTAGGGCAACTGATGAATTTTGGTAAAAGGATTAAGAAAATCACAATTATCAATACAAACAAACTTATTTATTGTGGCAGCTCTTCCTTCGTTAATTAACCCCAACTGTCTCCCGGATGTTGGAGTCATGTTATCTTTGGAGCAGGTCATAAAGCTCCAAGCGTTATTTAAAGATAACCTCATGCCTCATGTGTTGCCTGGGTCAGTGAGAGGGTGTGTGTGTGTGTGTGTGTGTGTGTGTCCCTTTTGCCTGTCGGATATGACACTGACAGATGGAGGAGAAGTAGGAGGTGGGAGGGGCCTCGGGAGGGGGTCATCCTTTCCCTTTGTATTAGGGAGATGCCTTATGCTGATTGGACCTCTGTGTTTGGGGTCGTGTAGGCTTTTTTTTGGTTGGCTTTTTTTGTGCAGGATAAAATACCTAAAAACCCATAATTTCCTGAAACATATGGTACAAACAACTATTTACAATCAACAAAATATTAAAGTTGCTCAATTGCCTCCTACTTGACCAAAAAACACAAACGATCCTCAAGAATTCTTCAATTTTATTTCAAAAAACGTAACCAAAGTCAGTTGCGCCAAATACCCAACTTGACTTGCCGTGTGTCATGTCTCTGAAGGACCAGCGGTACACCTGTGAGCAAGATCAATTGAAATACTGGCAACTCCTCTTCAAGCAGGGGATCTTTTATTTCCATCGCAGGTAATGTTGGGCTAAGCAGAAGGCATGAATAATGAATGTGTGATGCTTGTGCTCTGCTGCACTGTGCCGCTTCTAAATTATGGATCAAGCATCCCCGAGCTTTCCGAGTCGCCATCGCACCATCACTCGCCGACTTCCACCGGCTTGATCTGCAGACAGTTAAGATCAATGGATAGTTACGGGGCGGAAATGAGAGGATGTGCTGGTATGAGAGGAGGCTGATACGTGTCCTCGCGGCATTAATCAAACACATCAAACAGCCGTGAAGCAATCATAGCATGGTCCTGTTTTAATTATCCTCAAATAATATGCTGGAAAGCAAGATTAAAACAGAGGACACAATACTGAAACCCTGAGTCAATGTCCAACTCTATATATCTTTCTGCCAGACCATAATATAATATTAACAATTCAGAAGTAAAGGGTTTCCTTTCTAAATACATCACTCTCCATCGGATTCCAGAAGTTTCCCCTGCAAAATTTAAAGCAGACAATCAAAACAACATCACTCTTTTTTCATCCTCTCACTTCGGCTCCCATCATACCCTATAACTTCAACTGTTTCCATGGAAACAACACTTCCTTTCAGTAAATCCACAAGATGACTTCTTCTGTTGTTGCTCGCAAACTATTGTAATGCCTATGACCGATTATTTATTTGACTGGCGCTGCAGTACATCAGGGAGAAGTATAATATATGTTTGAAATACAGGACAGGCAGCTTCAACTGGTTTAATTTGTCTGCCCAAATGTAAATAATGCATACGTAGTAAACCTTGATTGAGGCCACGATATAAATCATTTATATAACTCCTCATCACCCTTCATGTACAAGCTCCGAACATCTACAGCACCAAGTTTAACGAACATGCCTCAAAGATGGGGTGATAAAAAATGAAAAACAGCTGGCTTGAAATGCACTGTTGTATTAACTGAGGTGACTTTAGGTGAATTGTAAAAGAAAATGTATCTTATTTCAACAAACAAGCCCTCACCCTGACTAAAACCACCATTGCTCACATTTGACATGAAGGGATAAATATCTTCCCCTGTTCAGTATTTAATCATCCAGTCTCTCGTCTGTTTTGCCCAGTATTTACACGAGTGGACATTTTGATCTTTCACACTTGCTTAAACAGGCAAGCTGACCCAGAGCATGGTGGGTAAATGTGACACTCTCTCCTATCTTGTCAGAAAACAACATCGCATCAATAAATCCTGTCACTGCCTGTTCCCGGGAAATGATAAGGCAACTCAAGATAATGAGTCTGAGGAAAGGAGTAGGGACAGAATCACTTTCAGTCTTGACATATTGAAAAATATGGTACTGTGTCATGCATTACTGGATACAGTCTTTCACTGGAACAGGGTTTTCTTTTAATGGAAATGACAGCAGTATATTTTTCAGTTAAGAAAACCGATCAAAATGCATTGCATCTAAAAGAGATGCTTAATAAAGACGATCATAGACAGTCCTAACACCACTGCTGAATGATAACACTAAAGCGAAATGTCCAAAATGATTTGAAGAAACATCTTACATCTTTGCCGAAAACGCCAGTGGAATAATTTATGACAAACTACATTTTAAGGATTCATATTTTTCCTTAAAAACTACACTATCCATTGGGCTTACATTTATGAATTTACTGGCTGGCAAGACTGGCTAATAGGAATCCCTACCATTCAAACCGACTGCAGGTTGACACATGACTAAAGGTGTGAATTGGTGTGATGGCGCCTGCGAATGGATGTCAGATGGCCCCGTCAGAATCTGATAGTCTGGAAGCCTTCACTAGGTGAGGTGTTTCCTGAACTTGATGTCCCTTGCCAGGTAGTGTCCCATCCCCAGGGTTAGGGGAGTGGGTGTGATGGAGAAATACCAAGGCAGTGATGAAACCAAAAAAAAAGAAAACAACAACTATCCAGGCGTGTTCCCCCTTCCACTTGAGCATAAATTGTGCATATTTCCTACCCATAATTGAGTCCAGGAAACCTCCACAAATAGAAAGAATCCTGTCCAAACTCAATACTATTTCAATTGTGGTATTTATATTTGTTAAAACTGTGGCTGATCAAGAAGGATCCTAATACGTTTGAAAAGCTGCAGATGTTATTAACGTATAGACTTAGGACAAAAGAGGTTGAAAATAAAGGAGGAAGGCAGAATAGATATGTCTGGCAGTGGATTACATCAGTGAGGAGGCAGGAAATCTAGGCGAGCCCGGGCGAGGGACGGAGCTGCACCAAGCTTCAGAGAGCCCGCACAGCCCAGCAGGGGGAAGAGCTACTTGGTATTCCACTCAGGTTCGGATCAGAGTCAGAGAGTTGAGGATGAGGAGGAGAAGGAGAAAGGGGGTGGGAGGGGGGCGTGTTTGATCAGGTCCTTGCTTTGTAACTCAGGTGAAGACAGCAGGATAACCATAAAAGAGAAGGTGCATCCTTGATGTACGATCCTGAAGTATTTTATCACCTCTACAACAATGAAGATGAAAACTGAGTGTTCTGTCATGGTTTCTCTTTTCTAAACGATGATAGTCGCAGATTAATCAGATCATGCGCCATTTTTGAGAACATTTACAGTAATTACATCTGTGCATATATTGAGTAAGCATTCAGACCATAATGCAGCTTTGAATAAATCGTAACAGATTGATTTAAACTCGTCTTTGCGTTTGTGTGGTTAATATACTGCAATGCACTGCAAGACCCTATAAAGTCTGGTTTTGTGGGGTGCTTCCACATGAAAAGAAAATCCACTACTGTTGTTGTTACGCTGACAAATGGTGGCCTCGGTGCCCCAAAACACACACACTAATACACACAAACACACAGGAACAACAGGGAGACTCATAAATCTAAGCAATTCATACAGACACACTCACATGCACTTGTATTTACAGACTCAGCTTCTCTGTGAGCAATCTGTGCGACAGGAGATTGAAGTTGGAGCCGAGCAGCGACTAGTCACCTTAAGGGCCCCCGGGGACAGGAAGCTGGGCCAAAGAAGAATAGGGTTAAAGGTCAGGTTCTGTATTTAAAATGCAGGCGGAGGTTTGAGTTAAGAATAAAATGTCAGCATCCACTGTAGGGCTGAACAACTGACAGAACGAATATGCTACAAAAACCAAAAATACAGGGCGAATGTGAAGATCACGGCATGGATAAAGTGGCCAATAACGTCTTACTCCATTTTGTGGCTTGAATATTTAAGATTTCCCAAAAATAAATGGTAGAACTGTGTACTTTCCACCAGAAAAGGTTTATTGAATTATTCAAATTCATCGAAATAGTAAGAATCCTGTGTTTTGGTGTCACCCCATCTCGTACTTTATTTAAAGTTTTGACTGCCCTTTTCTGTTTTTCTCACTAAAGGTTGATTTTTTTGTTTCTCTGTGTGTTTTTAGGATGCCTTGAATGCTGCATCAAATGCCTGGGGGGGATCCCGTACCCATCCCTTATAGCCACCATCTTGCTGTACGCGGGCGTGGCTCTGTTCTGCGGCTGCGGACATGAGGCCCTGTCCGGCACCGTCACCATCCTCCAGAACTACTTCGAGGTGGTGCGGAGCCCTGTGGACGCGCTGGACGTCTTCACCATGTAAGTAGAAAGAGAACGTAGGTGTTCAAGAAAAGAGGTCTGACCCTAGAGAATTGCCAATTTGCGCGCCCAAGTCTAAAGCTAATTCAGACTTGTTATGTATGCATTATCAAAATGTAACATTGTGTTGTTGTGGATGTTTTCAGTGCTTCTCTGTTCATTCTCCAGGATTGACATTATCAAGTATGTGATCTACGGCATTGCTTCGGCTTTCTTTGTCTACGGCATCCTGCTGATGGTGGAGGGCTTCTTCACCAGTGGAGCCATCAAGGATCTGTACGGAGACTTCAAGATCACCACCTGCGGACGTTGTGTCAGCGCCTGGGTAAGACTAACATTTCAGTGCATACTAAGGGTTATGTTGTTTCTTCTGTTAATTACTATAATGATATATAATAGGCTTTCATTTCGAGGAATCACTTGGTAATTTTACCAGTTTTACTTCCCAAGGGAGTAAAAGTTGAAGGGTTGAGTAGGTAAAGTCTTCGGCCATAGTGGGAAACAAAATGCTAATTGTGCAGCTCCTTTTCCATTGGTTATAAACAAATCACTTTAGCCTTACACTGGTATTTTTTACCTAAAGTTAGAGCAACATTTAACAGAACCCAGTATAGGAGTTTTTATTGGGTAATGTGAAATGTTAATCAAAATCAAAATAATAAAAATTATGGATTTTTGGCTAATTTCAAGTCAACTTTATTAGTAGAAAATGGAGGAATGTAGCTTTCTTGTAAAGCAGCAAACATACTGTAGGCTAAAGCTTCTGTGCATTAAATCATTTGTTAATTTCCATGTGCCTGTGTAGATCATTTCATAAAATAAATGCTTAATAATACCTATACCGGCCACAGATTAACTGCTCTGAAATTATACTGGAAAAGTTTATCAAAAATAATTATATTATACTGACATGACAATAAAACATTAGAAACATTCTTATACGGGGCATATTAGAGCACCAGCAGCAATCCTAATAAGATTATCTTTGGGATGTAATTGCTTCATAAATCTGGAGCTCCACAGGGAGGCAGAGGAAATGAGCTATGCTGGGGTATTTGTGGTCATTGGGGTCATTAACTGTGTACGCACACATCTTTTGCCCATGGACATGTCAAAGAAGACTGATTGGATGACTTCGCTTGAGAACACCTAGTTATCCAAAAGCTAAAACGATCACAACTAGATATCCTAGAACCAATTGTGCAATATAGGAAACATCGGACTAATTTGAAACCATTTTACACATATAGAAAGTTAAATCTAAGGTATATGACATCGATTTTAAACAAAGCACCTAAATGTGACATGTGCTCCTCTGTTGCCACTGCAGTTCATCATGCTGACATACATCTTCATGCTGGCTTGGCTCGGAGTGACTGCTTTCACCTCCCTCCCAGTCTTTATTTATTTCAACATCTGGAATATTTGCCAAAATGCTACCGGGCTCGAGGGGGCCACACTCTGCCTGGACCCACGCCAGTATGGTAAGGATGGATATTCTGTCTCCATGTCTTCACCTCTACTGCTGAGCACATTTCTGTGCTGTACAGTCGGAAGTGCTGCTATTATTTCAGCTGCTTGGGAAGGTTTTTATTTCTCCTTGTAGACTTTAACGCTTATTTAAGGAAGTATCCCCCATAGCTTTTTTAATCTCCTCTTCAAATTTAGGGTGGATAATTCAACTATTAAGACTATGGCTCTGGATAATTGAAATGAAAAACTGTAAATGACCCAATCCGAAGATTATGTAACCAATTTGAAAATGTACATTATATTAGACCCAGCACAAATGACTGTCCTGTAAACTTTAATGATCCAGAATAACGTTATGTTAAGCTGGGATGAAGGACCATCACATCAGTAGCTTATATGGCTGTCTCATTATTTTTAATTAGTGCCAAATCTTTCAGCCCATTACCCACTGGCGGATACTAACACCGTCTCTGTGTCAACAACCATTTCAGCTGCCACCATCATATTATAGGCCTGTGCTTCGCCTGTGTGTGACATGGACAACATTATGTCCGTTTTATGAGTTAATCCCATGAGGATTTTGGCAATTTTTGCACCTGTTCTTGTTTTTCAATGCTATAGCACGAAGTTTCCATTCATGCTTTGTTTTTTTCTTATTTCAGGTATTGTGCCAATTAATGAGGCGAAAACAGTGTGTGCTGGATCTGAGAAGTTCTACAAGATGTGTGAATCCAATGAGGTAAGGTATACAAATATAAAAAAAACATTAGTTATAACTTGTGATTACATACATTTAAAATGATGGTAATACCTTCATGCTATTGTATAGGATGAGTCATTAACACTATGCGAGTGATAATGACCACTTTGGCAGTTTGAATACAAACATTGGCTGAACAGTTGGGCAGTTATCAAAACATCTGCTGCTCCCCACACTGACACATTAAACACACGCTAATTCACACACAGCCAATGTGCCCTTGAACAAGGCACTTTATTTATCTACACTAGTGGAGCTGCTCAGAGGCAGATAGTAAAAGATGCACCAAAGGAGCCGTTTCCTTGCCGGTAATAACACACGCATATTGAATTATAAATCTTTCATAATCACATGTTTGGGGATGAAAAACAGGATGAAGTGAACGTCTACGAGAACATTTCCGAGGAAGGATTTTCATTGGTTCAGACGTCAAGTAATGCTTGAAGAGTAATTTGTGCTGTGATTTGTTTTTGCTACAGCTGGACATGACTTTCCACCTGTTCATCTGTGCCCTCGCTGGAGCAGGAGCTGCTGTTATTGCTATGGTGAGACACCCATACATCTCTCAAGGGCTGAACAATTGAAAACTCAAAACATCTTAAAGCTTTAAAATCAGCCATAAAAAAATGAATACATTCTGTGAAATGTAGTATTAAATGTGTAAGCCAAAGACGCACCGTGGTTTTGTTTATATATTTTAAGATAACGCAGCATCTATTGGTATTCCCCTTCGATGTTAGCATGTCATTTCAGTGGGGGTAGAAGTTAAACGTGTTTCTGAATTGTGGGAGAATAATGTGGCCTTGGTGTTGTTGTGGCTTCCTGATGGCGCGCCTGTGTTGTGTTTGCCTGAGAGAGAATAGCTGTAGATGGGAGAGAAGGCATTTTGGCGCAGTGAAAAAGACAGGGTTTGTCTTCCTCCCTCCCTCCCTCCCTCTTTCGGAGGCGCCAGGCATGTCATGGCCGTTGTCATGGAAACAGGGAGAAGAAAGGCTCTGAGATAGTTGCAAACATCACTCAGTAATTTGTGAGGAGCCATTTTCCAAGAAACAGAAAGTGTTTGTTATTCGTGGGTGATTTTGCAAATCATGTCAGGACCATTTTATGTACAAACTAGGTTTTTTTTTTCCCCAATCTGATGACGGAGGGAATCAAGCTGAACAGATTCGCCGAAGCATTGGAAGAATGAGCTGCCCTCAAAACAGCTTCAAAGCCAAAAACAAAATCAGTGATTGAAAATAGAAGTGTTTTTATCTCAGTTGCTTAATGGTCACAAACAAAGAGCAGAGCAGCGATAAAACCGTCACTGTTTGTGAAAAGATAATCTGTGTTACAACCCCGGTCATTAAAGCACAATACATTCATTATATTCTTAGCTGCCATGGAAACAAGTCCAAGACGTTTTGCGTTATGCTACCACCTGCTGGATCATTGAAAATGTCCTCCTTAACTTTGGCATGCTACCAAAACAAGCTTCACAAGCATATCCATTGCATTTTAAATGACCATAAAAGTAGTCTAAGTTACTAATTGGCATCTTGAAAAGGTAATAAAGCTGAGACTTTGATTAAAATGTATACATTACATTCTGATTAGAAGCTATGGAATAAATAACATTACACTGTGGCATTAACGCACATCATGTGATCCGGTATTGCCAATTTGAATACAGTAAAATGTGGATATTTATCTTTATATTGATGTGCACAACTGTTTCACTGAGATCCTGCAAATATTATGTTTCAGAATAATTTGACATATTGTGTTATTCTGTATATTTGTATTCTTGTGCACATTTATTTGTATTCTATCATTTTTCCTCTTTCATAACTCTTACTGTGTTTATGTATGCACCATAATATACTGAAGCAAATTCCTTGAATGTGTGAATCTACTTATTTGAAAACAAAGCATACAAGGCAGATCTGTGATTTTCTAAAGTTGGTTTTGCATTCGTGTCACGCTTCGTCATTTTCCACACCTCACAGATCCACTACTTGATGGTGCTGTCTGCTAACTGGGCCTACGTGAAGGACGCCTGCCGAATGCAGAAGTACGAGGACATCAAGTCGAAGGAGGAGCAGGAGCTCCACGACATCCACTCCACGCGCTCCAAGGAGCGTCTGAACGCCTACACATAAAGACCAGCGTGAGGCCTGGCCCTGCCACTCCGGCCTCTCTCCCTCTCTCTCTCCTCTGTCTTTCTATCTGTCTCTCTCTACCATCCCCTCCCGAGGGGGGGCGGATGGCGCCTAGGGCCCTCGCCACTGCTGATGTCACTGGTGCGTCATATGACAATGTGATCTGGGGGGGAAACGTCACACAAACATCCCCAGTCACAAACAGCATTTCAGATGAAAAAAAAGCCCCTTTACCTCTCTCATGGATGGTGTTATGATTATCATTATGGCAGTTATATAATTCTTGATAGAAGTTGTTTAGTGCTGATAGTAACGTTAGTGTAGTTTGTAGAATCAGAATTAGAAGTAGTATTTCTTTCTTTTTTAGTTTGAATAATTTGCGTACAGTTGTTTTATTTTTCTTATTTTTTTATTTGATGCTACGTGTCATTTTGCTCCCATGCATAATTTATTTTTGCTTACTTTCGAGGGGGTCAACAGGGGCTTAAAAGGGTTTTCAAGCACATTTCTCGTGTTGTGTGTCTGGAGATTTCATGTTCAAAAAACAATGTACTGTATGTGAATGGGTGGTTAGTTTTGGAAATATTTTAAATGTCACAACGCAACCATAAAGCATCATAAGCCTTTGTATTCCCAGGGATCAAAACCACTTTTACATGAAAGTAATTCAATCTGTTTTTCTATTTGAAGTTATACACAATAACAAGACAACACAAGATAAATACCAAATCTCGAGAAAAGCAAATATTTGCTAGATGTGCCAATCCTGTTAAACAGGAAAGAATGACTTTAATTGATATCAAAGACGTGATAGGTCAATTAATATAAATTATTGGCTGTTTTATTATAATCTTGCCAATTAAATGTATTTTAGGACTGTGAAGGATTCCATTGTGTAGTATCACGAGCCACAAAAGCACATGCAAACATACTTTCATAAGCCCTATTTTATTACTTTAAAGTGGAACTTTATGTATACAAAACTCCTGCAGAACTCTGCACTGTATATACTAATATATCAAATCATGCCTACATGTTAAGCACTAACATTTAAGGACAATTCATGTGAGAATAGACGGAGGTCACTGTGGGTCACTCCGCTCTGCATCTATCCGCCTCAATAGAAAAGAAACCCTGACAGTTGTTGGTGTAATGGCACTCCTTGGTGAATTGTCAGATGTGAGAAAAGTGTGTCACAGTAATTTTGTTCATGACGGTAACTGTATTGCTTACACATCCTGATGCCATACCACTGCAAAGGTGGCCTTTCAGTTCATCGCCTGGCAAAACCTGTTTCTGTCGGTATTCCTTAAAGCTAGTTTCATGCACTTATTTGACCATTTCTGTGCTCTCTCTAGATGTAAGCGCATTGGTGTTCAACTCAAAGTTGGATAACTGTACTGTTAGTAAAGACTGTGAATTTAGATGTTTTTCGTGGCATGGACATGCATTAATATAGTCTTAATGACTCAAAAGTTACTTTACTCCACTTCTTTATTTTTACACTTTTGACTGTCTTGCTGGATCAACCCTTTGTTTATATGTGCAGTACTAAACTTCCCACGCTTACCGCGTTATGCTACTGATATTAGAGACTGTAGTCTTTGAGTTGTGTCTATTTAGTTTGTGATGAGCTCTCAACCATGTCTTAAAACTAATACTTGTACCAACATTGCTTACTCTGTAATGATCTGATAACTGCTTTCAGCTTTCTCCTCGTATTAGTCTTTTGTACTTTCACTACGAATGCTTAGTAGCAAGCTTTAAATTGAATATGTTTTGTACATTCATGTGCCAACAGCTTGAAGTGGCTTATTTGACCTGTATGATCAAATTTGCTTGCATTAATAAAATTCACTTGTGTACTTGTTAATAAATACTTGTGTGTCTCGGGTCCATTTTGTGTTATGATTAGGTTAAAATAACCTAGTAGTCCTGGTGGTAGAGTTTTGTAATAGCAACCATATGAGCAAATATATCACTGTTATGAACGGTCTGATGAAATATGATAAGGCAGGATTAGATTGCTGATAGATGGACGACTGTTTTAATAAAGGAAAGGATATGTATGTTTATCATGTATGTGTTTAGTACAACCTCCTACCACCAGGTGTCTCCCTTTCCTCTGAGTCTATTACAGTAAAGCGCTGGCAGCCAAAAGTGGAGACTAAACACGTCTGCATGAGTTTAAGATTATACACTAATATATCATTTTTAATAAAACAGAAATGATATGGTCCTTTTATAATTGACGTGATACAGAATTATTGACTTGTTTTTTGGTTTTAATATAGTGTTTTTTTAAGTCAGGATGTCAGTAAAAGCACAATAATTAATGGATGGACAATAAGAGTTCAAATAAACTAATCCTACTTCTCAAATAAAATCTACTTTACTGTAAATAATGTGACTGTCAGCACTGCAGAGTTTCTAAATTAACAGATTTGGTGGTGATATACTCAATTTCAACCATTTTATATAAGACTAAAGAAACTTGGGATATTTGTCCCAAAAGTTGTGTGTAGATACAAGTTAAAATAAAGTAAACAGGAATAAAGTCTCTTTCTATGCCATCAATAGGGAGGCTTTTTACCTCAAAGTTTGCTACTAAGGTTTAGGGTGATGTTGGATAATGTAAGAAACATGTGCTTTAAACTCTACAATGTTTAAATGAATATCAACATACATAGGTAGGAGCGAAAATATGAAAGGGCTGCACTGCTGTGGACCCGTCATCGGTACACAGGTTGAGTTTGGCCCAAGCCACTGGAGCACCCAGTCAGGTAATAAATCACATCCAAGATTACACTTTGCACCTGAGTGCCAGACATAACTCACTCACACATCTTATATATGGCCTCTAGCTCAATACTTTTAAATTGGAGGAATGTCTTGAGAGTCAGCGGATACCCAGAATGCTAAAATTGTACCCAGAATTCAAAAGAACATAAAACGTAAATCACATTCTGGAAGATATAAATGTAGAAAATGGAGCATTGCTATAAGGGAACCTCAAATTGTAACAGACAGGGTCAGGACATAAACATTAGTAAGCTACATTTTAAAAAAAAAATAGTGATGTTGGGAAATGAGTGGATTACCAAAGGCGTGGCTGGGTCACCTGACGGGAAACCTCTCCAGGATTAGCTGATTAGCGGCATGTTGGAGTGACTGCACCTGCCTTGTAACCAACTTGCTTGGCCCAGTCAAACCCAAGAAATCCTCCACTAATCCCCCACCCTCCCCCTCCAACAGTGTCAATCTGACAGGTGACCTGTTGTGTAATCAGATCCTCAGCCTGTGCACCGTTGCCTCGTATGGACTATGGAAGCTCTTTTGATCACTCTTCATTTTTGGAAATAATTATTCTTCAGGATCTCTATGAATCCGGATGTCTTTTTATCTGATCTCTTCCCAATGTGAGAACTGTGGGGGTATTCAGTGAAACCATGCGTCAACTTCTATATGTGTATGTAATCCTATGCTCTCTCAGATTGGCTCATCCCTTCTGTCCATCCCAGTGCACCTGTGTCTTCCATGGACGTACCGACGGAGCAGGAACAAGGTACAGTTAACTTTATGTGGGCTTTAAGTCATGCTCTCAAACTGGAAAAAAAGCTTTCCTTATTTGAACACTATTTACATGCCTTCATTAAACAAATAATAGATCAAACTATTGCCTTCTTTACGTCACTGTTAGCCCTCAACTTCCTCAACAGTTCTTGCATGCTTTTTCAACAATAAAGACCCTTTTGAATGAGCACAACATTTAGTATGACCCGTGTTAAATGGACAGTGACACTTCATATCCACATCTTTAGTGAGGAGCACACAGCTTGTTTCCATCGGCGTGTGTTCATGTTTTTGAGTGAAAGCTTATTTAAATGGCATAAGTGAGCTTAAATGCATTTATTGTATTGTACCTATACACTCACTAATCCAAAGTCTACATGTGCTGTTACCAACAAGAACAGTACAACTTGTATGTATGTAATTGCCTGTTGACATAATGTTCAGGTCCTGGAAAGATACCAATCGAATTATCCTTAAAAAAAGACCTAATGGACAGCTGCGTAATCAGTCGTACAAGAACCTTATTCCACAGTGCATGCTTTTCCTAAAAGTTCAGCAGCATATAAACAAATACTATTCCAAAGTCCTTGGGCTTGGTTGGTTTCCATAAGGGGATTTTAGCCATCAAAGTCAAAGTCAACTTTATTGTCAATCTTTCCATTAGTGTGTACAGACAGAAAGTTCAAAATACTGTTTCCCACAGTCCTGAGGTATATACAAATAATGTAAAAGTAAAAATATACAATATATATAGAATATGTATTTACATACACTCCTATACTCATAACCTATATATATATATATATATATACATAAATATATAGACACACATGAAAGGGCATCAATAAAAGAACAGTCAATTAAGAAAGAAACCATGAGTGAGAAGTAGAATTCTCAAAACAGATATAAATGTGGCCCTTGGCACTCATGATACTTAATTATCATCATCATAGCCATTAAAAACTTACTGTTATAGCTAAAAATCCTTTCAAGCTAAGTAAACTCTTCTATTGAAAGATATTTAATGAATTGATTGTGTTGCATATATATCTTCTAAATGATTCCAGATATTCCAACCCCTGAGGTGGAAATCCAATTGATCTCTCACTATTGGAAAGAGCCCTATAGAAGGACTACAGTCATTTCACATCATGACTGAATGTCTGAATGGATGGATGCTTGAATAAATGAATGGATGTATAGATCTATTAATATAAATAGAGACAGGCTGTTACTCTATTTGAATTCCCCTTCCGTTTGACTGGAACATGGGTGTTATATACCCTTTTAAATCGCTGTTGTTATCTGGCCAAACATTATGTTAAAACTATTAACTCATGTATATCTCTGGTTCTCAGATCTGTGGTTTGCAATGATCCAGACATGTCTGACATCCCCGTCAATGTCCCTGTGGACACGGTCAAACTTCGAATTGAGAAAACCATGGTACGGCGAATCCCAACAGAAGCGTTTTACTACCTGGCGGAGCTACGGTACCTGTGGATTACATATAATTCCATCACCTCAGTGGACTCTGCAGGTTTCTACAACCTCAAAATGCTCCACGAACTGAGGCTGGATGGAAACATGATCTCCGTATTCCCTTGGGAGTCTCTGAAAGAGACGCCGATGCTGAGGACACTGGATCTACACAACAACAGGATCACTAATGTACCCAATGAAGCAATACCCTATCTCTACAACATTACATACTTGGATCTATCCAGCAATAAATTAGCCACCCTGCCCTCTGATCTAATGGATATCTGGCCCCCCTTCAACGGAGCACCCATCTTTGCTAACGCCTCCCAGAAAGTTGTGTTAGGTAAGGACAAAAAGGCTGTGCCAGGATTAATTTTATAGGATAAAAAGGGCAGGACACTTTTAGAGTTGTTGGCAATCACCTCAGGAACCTCCTTCCAACACCTGCTGGTGACTGCAAGGCACTATCAAATTGGCTTAATCTAAGAAGGGCAGAGTTGAAACTTTGTATATTATCAAATGATTGTCCTAATTAATTGTTAAATGTTTAACACAGTCTGGGCAATCCAAGAGAGGATCAAGTTAGCAAAACAAAGAAACAGCATGTGCATTCTTTTTCAGGTTCAGTGTATTCAACGTTTACAATGGAACACATGTTCATAGAGGCATAATGCTCAAAACAGTACGACCTGGGAGGTTTTGATCAAACATTCATCACAATTTAAACTGTTGGTTGCTTAATTTCTGCCATTTTAACACACCTCAAATTCCATGATTAGGTTTCATAGTTTTCGCTAGCCAAAGTCAAATGCATTGCCAAAATTGAACCATTGCCAGATAACCTTATTCATTATTTGACAATGATGAAGAAATGGAAATGGAAATGGAAAACGGAAATCAAAGTATAAACAGCATTTCTCGGATTGCTTACTGTTGCAAGACATTGGTTATATTTCTTATAATAGTGCCATTTACAAGATCTGTGCATTCCTGAAAACTGTAGTGATGATAGTAAGAAGCAGATTTGCTTTATTTTGGTTATTTAAAGTAAACTCACACTGATACATCTTCTATTCAGAATAAGAGAAAATAGATTCGGACAATAACCAATCAGATCATCGTCAGAGGATTGCAAACACTCATTAACAGAGGAGTATCCCCTACTTCTCAAAATGTGCAGTATTTACATTTATGAGCAGATTTGTCGGTAAACGTGTAATTGATTTGATCAAACTAATAGATTACAGAAATCAAAAACTGCAAGATACAATATATGTTTGTCTTTGGCATGAACACACATTTGGTGGCATTGTCAGTGAAATAGCTTGTACTCAAGGACACTTACTACTTACTGTAAGTACTCAATTGTTGGTAAAATGTCAAGGTGGGGTAAAGAAGGAGGAAATATGCAGAGGGGTATTTTAATATCCTGTTTTAGAGCAGGGCAGAATGTTAAAGATGGTTAAAAAAAACATAAATCAGAGCTTTTGTCATCATAGGAGGTCTGCCAGTGTGTTGTGTGAAGGCACAGTAAATCATTTATGTTCTTGTTACGTTATTGTAGAGTTTAAGCAACGTTTTTGGATCATCTCTAGCATTTTAACCAATTTCAGTTAAAACTTGATCATCATTCATATTTGTTATTTTGTACTGATGTAAGTCATTATCTTGTAGATTTGATGGGCACAGCGAATACAAGAATGGATGTTTGTTTATAGTGTCTGTGTTGCATGGACAGTGGGAGGGATATTATTAATAGGCTGTGTAAGGGCAAGCTAGCTTATCCGTGCGGAAAGAGCTGGCAGTGTGCTCTGGTGCACCTGAAGGAGAAACAGGATTAAGAAAAAAGAACAGACCATGGAAAATCACACAAAAGGTTTCTTTAAGTAAAACCATTTAATGTTAGTTTTATGACAGTCATATGCTGACATAACATTATTTATTCGGATCATTTCATGATATATAACATTAAATAGAGGTTTGTATTTATAACTATAATTTCAGGGACAATTTAAGACGTGGAATATAACGTGTTAAAAGTGTCAGTGATCTGTTGACATATCTGCCAACAGAAAGGCTAATGGAAAGAGTGTGTTGCCGCAAACTGGAGGGAGGCCAGAGTAGGCTTAGGTGCTTTGCTACTGTTAAGACAAGCTAATCGGGTTAAAGGGTTATCATATGCACCAGTACATGTGCTTACCTATTGTGTGCACAAGGGGTTTACAGCTATTTGTAAGTGAGTATATACTGTAAAGGTTACGATGTGTTCACTCAAACAGCCCTTGCATTTCATTGTAATTTTGCATTAATTTGCAAAACACAAACAGAAAGCTAAACTCAAAAGGTGGTTGATGTTGTGGTTCCAAAATAACTTATCAAAATGCTTCGAAATACTGCATTGCTATCAAACAGCAATCAATTTCTGTAATTGTTCTTATCTGTTTCTGTCTTTAGGGCTCCAAGATAACCCCTGGTTCTGTGACTGTAAAATTTCCAAGCTGATTGAGCTTTCAAAAATGTCTGGCATGCCAGTTGTTTTGATGGACCTGTTCATGGCCTGCAGTGCACCAGAGAATCTGGCTGGTGTCCCTTTTCAGCGGGCTGAACTTGACAATTGTGTAAAACCATCCGTCATGTCTTCAGCAACCAAGATCACATCTTCTTTGGGAAGCAATGTTATCCTGCGATGTGATGCCACAGGGTTTCCAACTCCAAGTCTTTCCTGGGTTAAGTCTGATGGCACCCTCGTCGACAACACAGGTATAATGTGCCCGTTCTTAAATAAAAAGTAAAGCATTTTAGTCAGGAAAAGCAATGCCATTTCAAATTAACTGAGCCTTATACCCATTATAAATCTATAGATTGTTTTCAACCGTTTATGTTAGCGGGTGCCAAAAATTCATAATCCATTGGAAAAAGCTTTGTAAAACTTTATCCATGTTCTTTTGTCTTCTTGTTCCACTGTAGTCCAGGAGTCACCTGGAGACGGCAGCAGATGGTCCATCATGAGTTTGCACGGAGTTTCATTCAAAGACGCGGGAAACTACAATTGCAAAGCTAAGAATTATGCTGGCAATGCAGAAGCCACCATATCTGTCTCAGTCGCTGGTGCCATCAGTACCACCATCGTTCCACTGAGGCTTAGCACTGAAACTGAACCAACTGAACAAGGCACGACAGTTATTCCCCCAACAGACACTCCCAACCCACCCACTATCATAACAACAGTTCTCCCAAGAACGTCAACAACTTCTGCTGTACCAAAGAGGCCAAAAACTACCACAAGCAGCAATCTACAAAAAGGGCCGCTGAAACAAGCAAAGCCCCAGCCAGGAGGTAATGGGAGAGAGCTTGCAGCAGATGAAAAGAGCAAGATAATCGACAAATCAAAGTCTGTCAAAGACCTCAAGGTTGTAGAGGAAACAACTGACACTGCAGTGTTGCTCTGGAGAGCAGATGGGTTACCAAATGATGCCCCACTTACAGTGGTATACTCACCCTATGATGAGGATGACATGAAAAGTACGGTGGAGACTAAGGCTGGCAGTGGAAAAGTGCTCCTAGAGGGACTATCATCTGGGACAAGGTACTCCGTTTGCCTCATATTAAAGGGTAGCGCGGCAGGAAAAGATCCTTGCACTGAATTCTACACATTGGACAACGTAGAGGATGGTGAGAACAACAAGCTTTTCATTTTGATTAGCGGCATCGCCTGTATTTTGGTTTTGTCTCTTATTGCTCTGTTAGTGTACAAGATTATCGATTTGTACTTTAAGGGACACAACACAGAATTTGATGAAGAGGAGCTTGAAAAAGACAGCTATGTCAAGTTTGAGACAATTTCAATGAAACAAAGGAATTTAAACTCTCAACCAACGCAACTTTGGGCAAGAAGACCAACTGAAGAATCAGAGCGAATGCTCCTCTGCTCCAGGTCGAGCCTTGACTCTCAAATGACCTCCAAGAGTGACAGTTCCCGGTGTGAGTATCTTTGCTGACGCCAGGAATCCATGGCAGTTCTTGAAACGCCATGCTAGTAACACCTTATATAAAATTCTCTTTATATGCCTTATTCAATAAAGATCAAGGTTATGATATCAAATTATTATTAGGTAACATGTAAACAATCCTGTTAGTGTGTTTCGGTTTTTCAAAATAAATCAGTGTAGAGCCCTGTCAGAACAGTCGATAACCACCGGCTATTCTTATTCTTGTCCTTATTTAAAATGGGGCCTTATATTTGATTTTTGAAGACATTTGAATGCTTTGTCACTACAGCACGGCACCTTTGTTGGACTTATAATATATAAATAGTACCATACAAAGAGCCTGTCCGTTAGCTGTGTGTGGGATTTTATGTGACACCCAATGCCAAAGTGTCAGACGTGAATATTATGTGGTGGTGTTAAAGAATATCCATTATCCACTTCCCCTCACATTGACAATATTATTATTATTAATTTAAGCATCAAGCTAATTGTTGCCTTAATGGACAAGAACGTATGGTCATTGTGTTTATTAGAACATGTGTCTCATCTGATAAACATTGCCAGTTTGACTTGATGTATATATGTGTCTATTAATGGAGATTTACATTTGTTTTTAATAAACCAAACAATTGCTGAATTCTATTCATGTTGTGTTTTATACCTTATCAGTGTGGATAGGTGAACACATAAAATAGGTTGTAGGTTTTTGGATTAGTATATCAAATAGAAAGCCTATAAACAAACATCATCCCTCTCCAATTTAACAGATCTCTTTTAATGCCATCAAAATGCATTCATGTGGTTCTCATTCATACTGCTCAGGTGTCAAAAGACCACCCATCTCTGGCTTCCATTGATGAACATTTCAAATCTATGTTTTTCAGAACTTTGCCCAATTGTTATTTCTCTGATAATCCCTCAGGATTTTCCATCAGCAACAGATTGTGTGTATATTTTACGCTTCACCTGGTGAAACTAAATCCCTGTATTAAAATGGACACTGTAGTCCATGCACGGTATAGAGAGCCTAAGTCCCTCCCTTTCCGGTGTACCACCATGGGACCTTATTTCGGAAAAAATATGTATTGCAGTCAATGGCGAGAGATAAATTATTTTTTTGATCCCGTTTGAATTGTGCAATGAATTACACATATGATGTTTGTCAATCTTAAGGAATAATTTCCAAGTCAAGAAAGTCACAGTTTGTTGTAAAACTGTTTAAATATAAGGCTATGAAAATACGCAACTAGAAATACTACAAATCCAAGAGCCGCGCAAGTGATGTCATAGCTGATGTCATAATTGTTTCCCTCCAATAAATATAAGACATATGAAGATACCTTTAACAAGATGCCTGTGTGCTTTGTACGAAGTTGTAGACATACCAGCTTTTGGTGTTGGTGACGTGTATTGTGCGAGACCAGAGATGTAGTTCATTGAGCGGTGTCACACAAAAATAAGTGTTACTTCACAGTTTTTTGGTTGACTTGCAAAATTAACTTTTAAATTGACAAACATATACGTGTAATTCATGGCACAATTCAAACGAGATCACAAAATAATGTCTCTCGCCATTGCCTACAATACATATTTTTTTCCGAAATAAGGTCCCATGGGTCGGAAGTAGAAGGGCGGGACTTAGGCTCTCTATATCCTCAACATGCTATCCTCATCATATACTAATAGCACACACATACTTCATTTGTACAATATATTAGTGTATTGCTAGAAGACACAAAGAGATAGGATCCAGGAAAAAAAAAAATGCATATCATCTAATATGAACGAAACACAAAACTTATCAGAAGCAATATAGATGTACACACAGATATCATATTCTAGTTATGACCCAGAACGGACAAGTCATTCCTGAAAATCAATTGGTCACAGTTGTCACGCTCCCTTAACATCTAAACAGCACTGACATAAATCCTGCTATGATGATGGGTGGACCTGGAAAACTGTTCCCATGGATACCTCTGTGCAACCAGCTGTATAACCCTGCAGTACTAAGTATATCTAATATCGGCTGTGGCGTTATTAGGCAAATAATCAGATGAGCAGCCTGTAGACAAGGGCAAGATGGATTAGTAGATAGATGGAAAGATGGATACTTTTTTAGAGAAACTGGGCTGGTAGGATGGTGTGTGAAAAGAACAACACATCAATGAACAGACGGATATAAACCAATACGATCCATTTCTTCGTCAATTGTTGCTGCTGAGCTGTGGTACATACTGTAAGAGCAAAAATCCACATCAGGCAACTTGAAGCGATAAACTTCACTAGACTTACAAAGCTGCTGCATGCTACTAATGCGGACTACAGATTAGGTGGTGCGGGGCGTCGGCGTGTAGGTGCGCATCACCTGGCATTTGGCATGGTTAGTCAATGGTGGCAGTATCTAGTTGGAGAGACCTGACATGATTTAAGAAAGGCTCCCAGACTTTAGAGAATGTATTAAAAGACCCACGCAGAGTGTATTTAACTTTTTCCAGTGACATAAAATGGAGTGCATCCCTTATCCACTGAGTGTGGGACGGTGGGTTGGAATTCTTCCAATGTAACAATATGTCTGGCTAGGAGTGTGAGAAAGGCCACAAGAACACAAAAGTAGGAAGGTAGTAAAAGGTCAACAGGTAAGACACCAAACACAGCACCTAATGGCGAGGGACAAATGTTGGCAGATGTGATGTCCGAAAGAGAGTCAAAGACACCCTTCCAGAATGACTCAAGGGCGGGACAGGCCCAGAACATGTGACCAGGGCTGGCTGGTCCAAGGTGGCATGTGTCACATTTGTCATCGGTGTCTGGATAGATATGAGACAGTTTACTTTTGGACCACTTCTCTAGATGCTTTTCACTCGCACCACAAATCTCCTGGCACCCATGACTTGGCATCATTACATAGGTCCAGTAGAAAAATTGACCACATGTAATTAGTGCCAGAATATGTCAGAACAAGGCTACAAAAAGACATTGCTCCAAGATTGCTGTGGTTTTTGAACCATTTTGAAACATAACAATGTCACATGGGTCTAATGAATTTCTATGAAGGTTTGCTTTGTTGAATCAAACATTAGTTTTTTAGGACATTATTACTGACTGAAATCAAAAAGAAAATGGACTGGTCTGACATGTGAGCTGAACAACCTCGTAAATATCTGACCAATGGTAGAGTCTACAAAACATCTGGGCAAGCATGGCATAAGGAACTAAACCGATTTGTACAATAATATAGTAGGCAGGAGAATAAACGTCCTTACGACTAAAGATGTGGCATCATGACATTACTTAAATCAAGAGTTACGTATTCTAAAATGTTTAGGCTTTCCATCTGCAATTAAGGATTGGAACAATTCATTGTATAAAAGCACAGACTTTAGGTGGCATTTAATACGGCAGAGTCACTTAGACATCGCTGTTTCCTAGTAACGGATGGTACCTAAAGGGTCAAACCCATGTGTGATTGGTATTCAGCACAGTGGTCACATGATGGGAAATGATAGACACTAACATGTGCATTGTTATCTGCCCGGGGCTGACATCGTGGGAAAAGGTCAGTGCCCTTCAGACGGCCAACATTAGTCTGGAGACAAGGCTCCTACCTCTCTAAAAGGTTACTGGTGACAATGTTGCTGACAATATCCTACTCATGGAGAGTATGAATAGAGGTAGTAGTTCCTGCAGTCTGTTAGTTGTTCTCCTGGATAAAATGAGGACAAACTATTTAATGATTATTTCCTCTCCTCCTACATTCTCTATAAATTACTCATTCTACCGATTCACCCTGGGAGCCAGAGGAACTTAAACAGCAGGAAATAGAGACATGGCCTTGTGTTTTGTCTCTTAAACTGTAAAGTGAAGAGTAAAAAAACAATCATACTGTAAGAAAATCTTCATACATAAATGGGGGTGTTGTTTAAAAAATGATGGGTACATTTTTTTCCACAACAAACATTTCATTTGTATTTCACGGTTGTGTTCAGCCTTATATGCCATGTTGTTCTCGTCTCTCTCCTACACAAAAACTCAGTCGTTCCAGACAGACGCATCAATCCACATTCAGAAAGGACACGGCTCAGGGGGGTGGGGTGAAGGGAAGATGTTGTTATTAAGTGGGACCTTTCTTCAGCCCTGCCTCATTTCTTGAATATTCCACATTCTGCTTGAGACACTGAGTGCAGCCTAAAGAAGATCTTCCTCCAATGCTGGACTAGCATGTGCAAAATTTACCACGGGGGTGTCAGGAATTTCAATCTTTGCTTCCAAAACAGACTGGCAGCTTTGGGGCCGAAGCGGGGAGTGAGCAGTATCCCACACCCTCTTCATACTCTATGTTTTCCGTGGGGTTTTACTCGGTTTTTAGCGCAACGTATTTTGGTATGTAAAGCTCTCTCTTTAGGTTGAAGTCTCGGACAAGGATGACAACAGTCCATAAACAAATGTTGCTTACCTTTGGGGAATTCTTGTGTGCCACGGCTAATACTGGAAATGAGAAAAAGTGAACAAGTGCAGCTACCAAGGCAGGGACGGAGTGCAGGATTATGTTGGCTGCAACGATCACAGCAGCGCTGATCTATGTTCTGGTGCAACGCTCTGGAGCCTTGGCCCTCGGTACAGCATGCTGGGACGAACGGCTTTCACGAGCGGGGAGAAACAACAGCTGTGTGGGTGAGTTTGTTTGACATCTCTCCTGTCTAGACTGACGCTCCCTAATCATGGTATTGATATAAGATGTTGAAACCACTGAATACTCTGCTGTATATGAGTTGTTGTTTTCTTCCTTAGACCATGTCTGTCAGGCACTGAATTGAAAGAAAATAGATGATAGATTGTATGATGATATTATCAAAAATTAAAGTGATGATGCTTAATATATGGCTAAACATTTGTATTTTTGATGTACAATCCTAAATCAAAACAGTGCTTGTTCATGGTTTATGTTGAGAGTCTTCTGTCACAATTGTAAGTGGATAAGTAGAGCTTAAAGTTTATGTCGGGATATCTACATTTAGAAAACCTAATTTCCATGTTTGTCTTATTTTAACATACACTTTTGCTTCAGTGGTACAACAAATATATTATTTGCTTGGTTGGTAGATAGCACATTTAGCACAGATGTTCTCTTTTCTGACCTATGTAGATATACACCATAATAGACCTAAAAATACAAACTACTATAACGACAATTGCTATGACTACTATTCACTCATGGGCTAGTGATCAGCGATAAAAAGAAGAAGCTGCAATCAAGTGAAATGAAAAGAAAAGAAAGAAGAAAAAAATAAAAGCAGAACAACAGGAGGTGAAAGTCAGTCACTCTACAGAATGTGAATTTAGGTAAGCAGACAAAACAATGCACTGTAGCAAAGGTACAGTTTGCTGGTCTGTCCTCGAGTATGTGTTTCTCAATCTGAGCCCCGGTTGTTTGTGGGATGCCACAAGGACATCAGTTAAAGTGTTCAGAGGCTGATCGCTGGTGTCCAGCCATATTGGCAGAGTTTAGCTTTTTATCTCAGAAAAAGATCAATTATAAGGTTTTAAACTGAATTGTAGTAATGTGAAACTCTCCATTCCCTTTGAAATTTCCCGTCACCTTTCAGGGTCTTACACACAGATGGCAAAGGTCATGGTCAGCTACAGCACTTCTCCCTTTGTAGGAGTTTGTCATGAATTACTTGGACAAAATTGGTAAATTGGTATACCTACTACGATCGTATAAATGCCAGATAATTATCATATTTCCCATCACATTTCTGTTAATATACCTTTATGGGTTTGACAATTTATCTACAGCTGATATACTCAAGCAATTGCAGCTCTGATCATTGGCAAACCCAAGACATTAGCTTAGAATCTTAAATGGCTAAAATGTTAAATGGGAAATCAATGCCCATGTTGGGTCTCTAGCTGTGCATTAGGAGCAGGTATGACTCTTCAGACTCTGCTTTATTGAAAAAAGGAAGATGTTGTTATAAAAGCACCTGTTATTCCAACAGCATCCAATGAACTGAGCTTAATAGGTCAAGAATCACGCTGACCACCATGTGAACTTGTCAATAATGATTCATCAGGACGCCTCCTAGCAACAGCGACCATCTTAAGGATCTCAGGCCAGACATTTCTTTATATTATATGGCTGGTGTTTCTCATTGTTTTCCTCATTCCACAGAGTTAAGAGAAGTAGTCATGGTTGCACATAGCAGGGCTATAAGCAGAATTGATCAGCCCATCTTCTATATATAATCATCCAGGCAGCAAACGCAGATTTTGTTTAACATCATGACCGAGTTTGTCCAAGTTTAGAGAAAGAGAAAAACTATTTTGTGTGTGTGAGTGAGAAAATATTGCAAGAGTGATTTGTTGCTCAGGAATCAGGTTTTATCCAGAAGCAGTTGAGCCCGCCTTGAACTAATTTGACAAATGTCCCTGCAAGTGCAGAGTGAAACGACGAGGCAAAAAGACACTATTGAAATGTAAAATGATGGGGTTACCTACCTGTCCCTGGGATTAATTTAGTTAAAGTTACAGAGCCAAGGACAGAGTACTTCACATGCAATAACCTGCACCTATTCAAATGTGAAAATATGCTGTTGTAAAGTGCTCAAAAATGTGTGGTTTAAAAAAGAGGATATTTTACTACAGCAACTTATTCAATCAGTTTAATAATATCAGTTATTTTTGAGGCAAAATGCTAAAAAAGAATAAACTTCCATTTATTTTTCTTAAATAAGAGTTGTTTGTTTTCCTTGTAATAGGACAGTAAATCTAACACAAGTTGAGTTATTCTGATCTTATCAAATCCTGATAAAAAATAAAGCTGAAATAGGGTTGATTATAGCTTGTAGCATGGTAGCTCATCACTAGAACCTTTAGGTAAAAACCTAGCACGGATCACTAAAGCGTGCCGAAATTACAACGTTTTGACCTCATTTGCTGTGTGATTTAAGACCCTAAAAGAATGGACATTTTACAATTCATGATGCCATGTTTGTTTTTCTGAAAGCCTCACAGCCTTTCCTGATATTCAGCCATGGGAAAGCTATTCACCGGATGGACCTCGATGGGAAGAACCAAAGGAGGCTTCTGGCTGGGGTGGGAAGCCCGATCCTGCTCGACTTTCATTTTAGAGAGGAGAGAATTTACTGGGCTGACAAACACAGTGGGGTCATTTACAAAGCACCAGCGGGAGGAGCACACAGACAGGTGAATATGTAGCTAATACTACTAATATCACAACAGCTGGCACATATAGATCCAGTCACTTCTATGAAATGTATTCAAAATAATTGCATGTGATGAAATCTTCTACGTTTTTTAGATTGGACAGTTATGTTTTGGTCTGGCGTTCGACTAATTACAACATTTGTTTTTCAGAAACTTTCTTCTGACAAACATATCTCCGGCCTCGCAGTTGATTGGATTTGGAACAGAGTATATTGGACAAGTGAAGAAAAGGGAAAAATCAAGACAATGGATATAAATGGGAAAAATGAAAGGACTCTTTTAAGACACTTGACCCAACCAAGTAACATAAACGTTGACCCTACTAACAGGTATACCATTACGTTTCACTTATTCTGTCATATGTGTGTGTTCGGTGTCTTACAATTCATTAAACATTACTAAATAAAACAATGAGGCAAACATATTATGTAGCTGCTGATTTGGGGGCTTTTCTATTAGTATTCATATGTAGAAAATCTAATAGCCGTTACTATTTTGTAACAAAACAACTTTCTCAGTTAAAAACTAATATTTTGCAGGTTTGTTTTTTGGCTGTCTGGAGGGATGACTCCGAGTATCCAGCGGTGTGACGTGACAGGACAGATGAAAACTACAATTATAAAGATAGCAGAAAAACTGGAAGCACTCTCCATTGACCGAGAGGACAAAAGACTGTTCTGGGTTCAGTTTGGTCTGCAAGGAGAAAGTGCAATTGCCTCTTGTGATTACGACGGGAATGTACTGCACATCATAAATCAGCCTCTTAGGTGAGCATAGTGAATTTCCAGTAACTATTCATCATTTTGTTTTTGTTGGCAAACTGGGATACAACACTTATATTATTTGCCTCTTTGGTTCAGGTCTCAGTCCATGGGGATATCAGTATTTCTGGAGCACTTGTACTACACTGATGCTGCTACTCGGCTTGTAAAACAAGTAAATAAGTACACTGGTCGGGGGCTACTGAAAATAAAACACACCGCAAAACCCCCAGGTGCTGTCAAGGTGGTACACCCCCTAAACCAGCCAATGACAGATTCCCAATCATCGTTCCCAGGTTCCTGCTCAACTCTGACACTAAAATGACTCTGTAGCATCTTTACATTGAATTACTTGTATCAAAACTTAATGTAAATCTGTGTCAAATCATGTTGTTTTAGTAATGTATTTCCCTTTCAAACAGGTTGTGATGAGCAGAGTGGAAACTGCATGAACGTTTGTTCCAGTCTAGCAGAGAAAGGGACCTGCCAGTGCAGTGAAGGCTTTGCTCTGAATAAGCAGGGCACTCATTGTGAAGGTAGGTGCCATAAAACCAAGAAAATAAAGTAGTAGTAGTTTGGAAATAAGGCAGGTCACAGCAATGATTAATTATTTATTTGTGTGTGCCATAGACCTGAATGAATGTGCCCATTGGAACCACGGCTGCTCTCTTGGTTGTGAAAATATCCCAGGCTCCTATTTCTGTACCTGCCCTAAAGGATATGCTCTCCTACCGGACAGGAAGACATGTGGAGGTACAGGGGAAACATATGTTTTATTATTAGAAGGTTAACTAATTTCTATCCTATCGCATGTATTCTACCTTCTATAAAGACTTTATTTTGATTCCATAGTGGTATTGTTTGTCGTATGAACTACTCGTGAATTTATGGCACACAGAAAACCAGTTAATAGTCAGCCAGGTGAAGTCATTTAGCATAAGGTGTAATAATGGATTCATACGTTCACTGGTGACAAGATAAAGACTTCAATGATGTGGTATTCAATAATACAATGAGAATTTGTTATCCTTATTGTGAAACTATATCGAGTTCACTGTAAAGGACTGTCAAACATAAAGAAAAACAATGGACCAAGTTTTGAATTTTACAAATTTCAGCATTTCTAAAACATTCTGATGCTAGTTGTGCAGAATCCATGAGTATACAATGTTGTGACACTTGCTCTTTGTTTTGGTCAGCATAATGAAAGCAGCTCTGGTTCACATTAGACCCTCTTCTTTTTGTGTTTGTGTGAAAGGTGCATTTGTCCCCCAGACACTCCTTTGACCCTAGAGAGCCAATAAAAAGGCAGGGTCATGAGCTAGACGAGACATATGTGAGCTGTCAATTGTGTGTTACTTGGGTCAAAACACTGACACTTTTTGTCACTAAAGGTCTAGTTGAGCTGAGACTGAGGGTCTGGTGAATGGAAACAGAGATATTGCATTAAAGATAGTATAATAATTGTTCAACTGTTTTTCTAGATTAAACCAATAAATATGTTTGCTGTGCTCATTTTTAAACGAAACAGCCAATTACCTGCTTAAAAGTAGTATACTTACATATTAAATTAGGTCTATCTGTCTGAACAGATTCCTCAGAACAGAAATATGCATTGCAATAATTTTTGTTGTTCTGTCTTTTATTCCTGATACGGTAAGGTTTACACGGAGATTGACTTCACAACCTCGTTAAACACATTATGGCAGCATCCTAATCTCTTTTTAGTTAACAGCTATGAAGCCAAGAGAACAAGGAAGGTTCACAAAGAGATTAGATGATGACGACGTGACAACAGTACCTGGTCAGCAGCTTTGATGTCAAAGCAGTCTCACAGACATCTTTAACCAAGGTCTAGGAAAGAACACACATGGAGCCAAATGGCAGGCGAGACAACAGAGCTGACAACAGAGATTACATACTAATTACAAAGCCGGGGAGCTTCCTCTTATTTGTTTTATTTACTTTAAGTGACAGAATAGATTATGAGCAAATATACCGGAAGAACACCTTTGGGTATATAACAATGATAAAATAATAATAGACACAAATGTATTTCTATATCTTCTTAGTTAATTTGTGTTATTTCATCCACCAACAAATGCCAGCATCAGTTAGATGACACATTTTTGACAATCCAAAAGACAATTTAAATAGGTGCAAAAAAGCTGGGACAAAAAGTTTGCCCATTACTACTAATGAGAAGTTACCAGTCACAAACGCACCAAAAGACAAAGTACATTTTCAAATGTAATGTATTTGTGCCTCTGTATAACCATACTCTCTGAGCTAACATCACATCACACTTCACTGGGTTGGCTTTCACTTCTTATCACACTTTCACCTGTTTTGATACCATAAAGTCTGTCCTCATGAAGGAATTTCACCAATCATTGAACATTCTTTAAACCTGAAACCGCCATTTGATCTGTTTAATACAACCCTGAATGAATGGTTGTATTAAAGGACATTATTTGACTTTAATTTTACATGAATTACTCAGCCTTAATTCACTATATTATTGTTTAAATGGAAAATAAACGTGTTTCAAGATATACATCCTCTTTCCACAATCAGAGATCATCCCATGCAACGGCAATATCACGTGTGGCCATGGATGCCTGACAACAGACGAGGGGGTTGTGTGTGTGTGTCCAGAGGGATCTTCCCTGCAGGAGGATGGACAAGCCTGTACTGGTAAGGACGACATCACCGTTGAACCTAAAACTGAAAATATACCCCTCAGAACTCTATGCAATGACCCATTTTCCATAATTAGGGAAATTATTTTAGATTTAGCGTTTAAGGGCTCACAAATATACACCAGTGTAGAAGCTATACGCTATGCTATTTCTAGCGAATGTCAGATAAAAATTATTGAAGGTAAGAGTTAGATCATCAAAGCGGTCAAAAGGAGGTCAGATGGATCCAAAGTCAGGCACAGCAGCGCAGTAACCAGGAGACTGCTCAACACATGATGATGAAATTGATGGAATACATTTAGAATAAGACATCATTTACGAAGAGTCGTGTTTTAATACATGATTTAAATTGCCAGCCTAAAGTTATTTTGTCAGCATAAATAGATAATCAATAACCCAATATTTTCTAAAATGATACAGACGGACAGCTCCCTAGTTTCTACTGTATTAATCCTGAACTGAACAAGAATTAAAATCAAAGCCTCAGTTTTACCGCCCCATGAAAAAAGCACGTCAAATCAGGGAAAGCACGTTCCCTACGCCACAGACAAATGTTGGTGTATTCGCAGCAATATGATAAAATATGTGACGTAGGATTAAATCAATATGCTGTATGACTCATGTTAGAAAATGGGGCCTCTGTGTGAGGAACACAAAGCTTATCTGTGCGAGGATGCGTAACACAGTTTGTCGGCGTTGCAGGCTGCTTGTCTGCAGACAGAGGGGGGTGCAGTCAGCTCTGCACTCCTGTCACTCCTGCAAGGTGGGAGTGTGGATGTCTGCCGGGCTACCAGCTCCACCAAGATGGCAAGCGTTGCATCGCCACTGGTGAGTCACACTATGGCAGAGCAGTCAGCTGAGGCGGATTATCCCACACAGATGAACACTGTGTCTGTGTAATCCTGCAGGGTGTATTCTACGGGGAATCATTCATGAACACATCGTATTTTACATTAAGTTCAAAATTAAAATTGTATCCTTCAGGTCCACCACCTTATCTACTGGTTGCCAATCTGGTGGATGTTCGACAAATTGACCCTGATGGCACCAGAGATCAAACCGTTGTGGAAGAGCCCCGAGGAGCTATCATAGCTGTGGACTATGACCCTGTCCAGGAAAATGTGAGATGAAAACTCCTGTGATTTTTTTCAAAAGAAGCAACAGTAGAAGAGTTCTTAATATCTGAACATATAGGTGTCAATCCCAGTCCTCTGGAGGCAGATTCAGACTTTGTTGCAGACATCTAGTGCCACCTGGTGGACAGAGGAGTCCTTTGATGTCTAATCAGTTTCACCAATGTTAAATAAAACACGATATTTCTAATTTATTGAATAGTTGCCTACAGAACATGCTTCTTACTGCCCACATATTTCATATAATAACTGTATTTACTTATATATCTTTGTATATAATATATAATAATATAATAATATATATATATATATATATATATATATATTATACACATCTGCCATACATATCTGTTTATAGTACACATATCTATATATTATACATATCTGCCATATACATCTGCTATACATAATATATGCATCTGTCCATACCTCCTCATTCAACAGTGTAAAGTGTTTAAATACTTTCAATGTATTCCACATATGTATATATTTCACATCCTCAAATCTGTATTGTTGATATTGTAAATATTCTTCTCTCTTTTTTACTATTTTATTTATCTTTTGCACCATGTATGTTGAGTTGTTGGAGGAGCACGCGACATAAGATTTTCATTGCCAACATATACGCTGTATCTGCTGTGCATATGACCAATAAAACCTTGAAACCTTGAAACCTGAAACCTTGTTTGCATTGCAGGTGTACTTTGCTAGTACAAGCCAGAAGACAATTGAGAGTGTTAACTTGAACAGTGGGTCGAGAGACATTCTTGTCTCTGATGGTTTGGACTCTCCAGAAGGACTGGCGATCGACTGGATCCACCGCAGGATGTACTGGACAGATACAAGGTGTGTGGTGTTTGCAGAGATAAATGTTCCTTGTCATCAGTTGTTCATTTTTACTTACAAATAAAACAGATTATTTTATGTTACATGTTCATTTTTTGTGTTGTTTAAGTATATCTAAGTAAAAGTCATGTGGCTGAAATAGTGTGTGGTTGTTTATGGTTTTAGTTTGGTTTAACACTTCTGTATATTTTCGTCCCCCAGCCAGTCAACTATTGACTGCAGTACCTTGGTTGGACTGAACAGAGAAACCATTGTAAGCAAAGGCCTCGAAAAACCAAGAGGAATCGCAGTTCATCCTTTGGCAAAGTGAGTATTTGTATGATAGTTTCAGAAAAGAAAAGTACAGAACAACCGCAACTCACTTTCATTCAGTGCTGCTTATCAATGTCAGAGTTAAATCTGACATTGATAAGCAGCAGTGAATATATCATGAAACACCTACAAGATGTTCGGTGGGATTAACAAATCTGCTATGACTAATGTCCAATTCTCTTTTTCATTTTTGAGGAAGTTGTTCTGGACAGATATAGGGGCTGTTCCTGTCGTGGAAAGTGTGTCTTTGAAAGGGAAACACCGTGCCGTCATAGCTAGCACCAACCTTGTGTCACCAAGCGGCCTGACCATCGATTTCACGGAGGATCGACTGTTCTGGTGCGACCAGAGGACGGGCCTGGTGGAGACGGCTGCTCTGGACGGTTCAGATCGACAAATCCTGGTAGAGAACCAAGTAGGTGAGGCTTGTGTGACACATACACACACATATACTGCATATTATGCTGCTGTCTAGTATGCCTTGCAAAAGAGATTCTGAATCGCAAGGGAAATAATTATAGTAAAATAAGGGCAACAAGGTGCAGCTTAACCTGAAAAACTGAACTTATAATTTACTAAAGGGGCTACAGAAAGGGATACAAATGTATGTCCACTTGTTATTAATTCAAGTCATGTGCCTACTTAACGGTTATTTCCTTGAAACACAATTAAAATGTCTTGAAATTGCTCTTTAACCTTTGATAATGTGAAAAAAGAGATACAACAGTTCTCACCTTGGGTCTTTACCTCTCTTCTGATTCCTGCAGGCCGACCTTTTGACCTTGCCGTATTCGAGGACAGGTTGTGGATATCCGATCGGGAGCACCAGCAGCTGAGGAGCGTTCACAAGCGCACTGGGAGAAAACTGCAACGTATCCATGGCAACATGGTCCAACCAGGATCCATCGTGGTGGTTCATCCCCTTGCTAAACCAGGTACAGAGAGACAGCAGATTTATTTGTTAAGAAACACTAAATGTAGCAAATCCTGAATGTTCATCGTAGATCATTTCTAAATTAGGCTGTAAAACATTTCAAATAAATGATGATGAGTGAAATTGTATAAAAGATTGAGCCTCATATTGTCAATGTGCCTCCTCTTCTTCAGGGGCAGATGTTTGCCTTCACTTGAATGGAGGTTGTGCCCAGGTGTGTAAAAGCAAACTGGGATTGGCTCACTGCTCCTGTCTGTCACGCTACATCCGATCAGCTGACGGAAAAAGCTGCCTGCCTGCCGATGCATCGAATGGAACAGCAGGTGATTTGTTTCAAGCAATCTTACTTCAGACACTTGTATTTAAGATAAGCCTTTATTGAGCTCCACAAAATCTAGGTGTCTGTGTTTATAATGTATGAGCTCTGAGGCAAAACTAAATAGTGAACGCTTATTTCACTTTCATTGTGTAGAATCTGGAGACAGCGAGTCCACCGATCTAACGTCTCTCAAAAACAAAACCTTCAACGATGAGAGCACCCCCCTGACCCCGGAGCTGACAGCGGAGAAAGTCGAGGATGATCTAGACTCTAAAGACGATCCAACTCGCTTTACAGACAAGATGGTTTCCGGTAACAGCACAGCAGTGAAACTTTTTCATAGTTCTTCCCACTCAAGATCTTACTCTGACTTGATGTTCTGCTTCCATGTGTTCCCTTCTCCGTCAGACCAGCATGAGTGTTACTCACTTCGCTGTGATGTTAATGCACAGTGCCTGCCGAGCGCTGGCAGCCCGACCTGTCTGTGTCTAGAAGGTTTCACAGGTGATGGACAGTTCTGTGCTGGTGAGTGTGTCTGTTCCTGTTCTGCGAATGAGCCTCGGAAAGAAGTTACACATCCTGAGGAAGCTTATTGGATTACATTTGATACAGAGTCACTTATCTCACTTACAGAAGCACTGGTTTAAAATGTACATTTGGTGTAGGTGCCAGTAGGCACAAAGGGCAGTGAGACAGCACTGGAAGCTAAGTAGGAATTCATTTGAGATATAAAAAACGTTCAGAAGCAGAGCTGCTCTGGAAGCAAAGATAATCACAATATTTTATATACACAGGAGCGAAAGCCAGAATGCACGTCTCAAAAGTGGAGCTCTTCAAATAATTCATAATATTTATTGGTTAAATTCTTAAAATAATCTGTATGTAGCAGATACAGGTCATGTGCCAACTCATGTGATGGATAAAACAAGCCCATCCGCCTCATGTATCAGAGAAGTGCAGGCCTAGTTATAGAGAAATGTTCCATTATCATCTTTTTTTGTTTGACCATAACACTTATAAATTATTGTTAATATGAATTAATAATGATGTGCCTCTCTTTTCCTTTTGTTTTAGATATTGATGAATGCAAACAGGAAACGTACACGTGTGACAATAATGCAGAATGCCAAAATGCCATGGGAAATTATCTGTGCAAGTGCCAGGCTGGATACTATGGCAATGGGAAGACATGTCAAGGTGGGTCTCAATGATTTACTGCAGACAAGTTTTAATACAATATTAGATCCTCAGGTGAAGGTATGAAAACAGTGGAGGTTTGTATCCAGTATGACACTAGCACATCTATCATTACTGGGCTGTAATATAATCCCTTTTATCATACATGTGTTATTATGTTGACACAAGTCACCTCAAAAGGAGGACTAGAACAGACTATGATTACAGTTATAAAGAGGGGAAACAGTGCCATAGTGTATAGTTGTCTAATCTCATTATTTCCCTAAATCCTCTAAAGAGTTGGAAACCACAACGCCATGGCCGATGACCGGGAGTCCAGCTGATGTCACCACCCGGCACCACAACAGCAACTCAGTAGAGGGTTGCCCCTCCTCCCATGAGTCCTACTGTCTGTACCAGGGGGTCTGTGTCTACTTCCCTGAAATGGAGTCCTACGCTTGCAAGTAAATAACCTCTCTTTACCCCTCAGTATGACCCCTGACAAGCTTAACAGCTTACTGACATCTTGTCTGTGTCAACAATGCTGGCTTTCCTTAACTGAAATCCTTTGATCATCTTCTGCAGTGGATGAGTTCTAGTTTAAGGTTTTCTTTATACTTCAAGAGTTTAACAATAATAGGTTGCACTCTTAAATATCATGGTCATATTCAACTGATTTCTTCAAGTATTTTTCTTTTCAAACAGCATCATACGCACGCATAGAAATTCACTTTTTGCAGGCATCTTATTTCTGATGACATTTACTTCACATGACAACCAGTAGGTGTCACTGTTGTTTCATGATTACAGCCACTGCCCCAACACAAAGTGGCTATAGCACAGAGTATTCTATATTTTACTTTTTCATATTGAAGCACATTTTTTTTAAACTAAATGTATTGAACATTTAGGTTTTTGCATTGCGTTATACTTATCGTGTCATACTGTATGTACGGGACCCATTAAGTTAACTTGACAATAGTCTTTGAAAACAGACTACATCATCATGCTGTCTTTTCTCCTGTCGCAGTTGTGCATCGGGCTATATGGGGGAGCGTTGTCAGTTCAGTGACCTGGAGTGGTGGGAGCTCCAGCAGGCCGAGGAGGAGAAGAGGAGAAACGTAGTCATCGCGGCCTGCATGGTGCTCCTCGTGTCCCTGCTCTCCATCGTTGCCTGCATCACCTACTGCTACGGGTGAGAGGGGGCGGGGAAGGAGGAGAGAACACGTTAAAACAGTCAGGGTGAAAGCGGGGAGAGAAGAAAAAGCATGAAAATGGCATAATAAAGGACAAGGTTGGAAGCAGAACAAGACAGGGCAAAAACATCAAAGGAAAATGGGACACAAATAATTAAGTCAAAGGAAGAGAAAGACGGCAACAAAAAACACAGTAGAAGTGACAATGGCTGGTAAAAAGGAAGAGGAGAGGCTGTTGAGCTGCCGAAGAAATGATTGGAAAACAAGAATATTAATTTTCCTTCACAGGGAAATATTCATAGTATGTGAAACATTCAAATTAACAAGCGTGAAATATTGTTCCTGCTCAAATGTTCTACAATCAGCCTTTATGGATATTTTAACCATTTTCTCTTGACTATACTCCAGATTCCTTAAGTGGTTATCCCAAAGGAAAGTATGGTGCAAAGAAAATAGCAAAATAATGTCCCAAAATGAATTGTAATTGTGTTATTTAAACAGTAAATGAGGGAGTCCTGCTATGGTGCAGATATTTAGTTATTTCCACGGTAAAGGTTAAAAATATAAAGAATCTGGACGTATTTAATGTTAGAAGCTTTGCCATATTATTGGAAACTAGCAGGGTTGTGTTTTTCTGGACACTGGGAGCAGCACAGACAGGGAGGAGCTGCTCCAGCGATGAATGAGCTGACAGCATTTAGAGATGTCTATCAAACCCAGGATGGCATGAGCCGTGTAATGCAGGAGTCTCAGTCTGACAGCAGGGGGTCAGATGTGGAACGAATGGCAGCATGCAACCCTGCTTAGCTGAGATGGGAGCATACGTAAACTACACACTGCCACCCCTCCTCCTTTTATTTCCACCTGAGCTGTCTCTAAGTAGCTGATTTGTTTTATGGTTGTTTCGCTGGCTTATGGACAAGGCCGTTGGCATTCTCCGCTCTTTTGACTCACAAAGCACCCCCCTCCTCCCCTTCACGTACTACATCCCAACGTTTGCACTCTTGGTTCCCCTGTGGAAGTGGCACGCTTTCAATTACATGCTTGGTTTAGCTTGTTCTACAGCAATTACACATAAAAATAGGTAATTTCTCAGCTACAGAATGGAGCCGCTGAGGTATGACCCCAGAGGAAACGCTACATGGCCGCCAATAGCTCTTCTTCAAATTGCCTTCTGCACTTGACTGCAAGTGTGCATGCAGAGGAAACTAAACCGGCAAACTCGAAAACTGTGCAACACACACAAACAAGTAATGTATCATACAGTACACACAGTGATGAAAAATTAAAATCTCTTTTTAAGTTCAAACGAAATCCACTCAAGGCTTTAGACATATTTACTACAAAGTTGAATTCAAATACATCCTTGCCTTGATAACCATGTAAAGGCCATGCGAGTCTGTGAATATGCATGTAGACGTACGTGCGTGATTTTTCAATGAATCACAATATTGCATGTTTGCTTTTACTTTCTTCAACACAGAACTACAAAATTATTCCACAAACCTCAGCCCTCAGTGGATAATGTGAGTGAGACCAGCGTGACAGATGAGACTATGTCGGAGACCACCACCTCCAGTATGCCTCGGGTAAGACCCCTATCACGACAATGGTGCTAAATACATCTTCAAGTAAAGAAAGCCATCCTATGCAACATACATTAGTCAAAGTAGAGCCATCGTGGTCTTAATATAATATTTAAAAGTTCAATTTAAAGACAATAAAACCCGGGTATGTTAAATTGAACTGCACGCATACATATCAAAGAGCTAGAAGTCAGATTTTGACTTAAAACAACTACTGATTTTGAAGACAGCACAACCAATTGCAGATATAGTTATAAGAAGTTTATAAAAACTCATAAATGTTGACGAATACATTTTCACATAAGTAAATTCGGAACAAAAAAAATGTTTTCAAAGTAAAAATGTTCAATGCTATAAATTCGGTGGCTGATAAAATTCAAATCATCCTCTCTCTTATTTGCTTCCATATACCTGTATGAATCTGCAGTTCTACATGGTGGCAGAAAACGGCATGGTGGGAAAGATCATCCCTGTCATGGGCTGTCCCAGAAGAGCCGTCTGTCCATCCTGCTCTTCAGAAACAGGTACCTGAACCTAATGAAAACAAAAACATGGCATTAATCTTCGAGCACAATGATCTTATTCCTTTCGCTTGTTTGCAATTGAAAATCTAAACGATGATGGGTTTTTTTTGCCAGGTGACAACCCTGTGTCTGAAGGGTCGGGGACATTGTCCCAACACAACAGAGGGTACGAGTGTTCCATGGTGTCTGCTGTTGCCGTGGAGACCATGCACCCCACTGTCCATCACTCAAGTCCGTCACTGTCGAGCTCATACAGAGTGGTGCAGGGATGAAGAATTTTTGGAAGACGACCCAGAAGAGCTTCCTCTACGAAAGCCATGGGATTTTTCTATTGGATTATTGAAGAAAATAAGCTCGGTGAAAAAACAGTGTTTGTGATACGTCAGGATAATCTCAAGATATTACAGCTTAGTTTTCAATACAACCGCTATAAGTAAAACGCTAACGTTAGGCTATGAAGGAACTGCATCACGGTAGCATGGCTTCACGTCACCACGACTGGAGTTCGGATTGTGAAATTGTTTCATTTAGTTACTTCATTTTGTAAGCAACCGCCGTTTTTACAACACAGACTCACCAGTATGTTACCGAACAAATGTGAAAAACTCTTAAGCTTTGGGTAACCACAAAATATGCTAACCAAAAAACCCAAACACTGACTGCTAAAATGCTAACTAATTTCATGGTATGATGACTCATTCCTGCACCACCCGATCCCGTTACCTCTTTAAAGTTTAATTCCACACAAAAAGAAACTCACAAATGAAAGAAATGTCATGGAAGATGTTACTTGCTTAAATATCTGGTTTGCTACTCGAATTTCTTTCACATTTACATTGCCAGTTTATTAAAGCTATTGTAAAAACATTTAACTCGTAGCACTAACACGATTTATATTGCAAGATCTAGTGACCGCAGTGTGTTAGAGAAAAAACCCTAATAAGTCACACTGAAAAAAAGTTACGGAAGTTTGAAGAAAACTAGGTGTGTATTCTATAATGAGCCACTTTCTTAAATAAAGTATTGAAAAATGAAACCCTCTCTGCGTTAACATTTAGGTCGTACTCATAAAGTATCTGAAAATAGAGTCATGTAAAATAAACATGCATACTGTAGGTGTATTATTAAACAAGTTCCAAAGTAGATCAAAAGTATGTTATCACATTATAAATTGTTCAAATCTGGTTAGAATTCTGCCCCAAAAACACATCCATTGCTTACTTTTAAAAAGAAATCAAAGAATATTCAGCTTACTGCTAGTCTTCATTGTGTTTGTGTAGCATAATGCAAAGGCAATGTTGTCATCTAGCTCAAAAGCACAGTTTTCCCTAATGTAGTTTTCCATGTTTCTTTTCCACACAAGTTTGCTTTGCTCAGTATGGGATGGCCGACAAAAGAATTGTAGTGCAAGGTTTTATTCTGGACATTTTTTGATGCATTTCAGCTCCTACTGAATAATTGACGTAAGTTGCCATCTCTAAAAAGGGTCTCAAGTCTTCCATCAAAGAGTGTTTGTGCAGCCTTCTCAATAATGCAACATGTGATGATTCTGGCGTGAGGAAGTCAACACGTTTAATAATAAACTTTGAGCTACAATCAAAACTTAGCTTCCCCAGTAACAAAACACCCTTTTCAAATTGCTTGAGTAATACAATAATAACGGCTTGCTTCTGTTATAAAAAGGATGCATTTTGTTTTAGTGTTTGTAAATCCCCAATGTTTCCCCATGTGTTCTTGATTTCATGGATTCATTAAATGTAAGTAGTTTTCCTTTGAGGGAGATGTATTGTAAACTCCATGATTTGTTAGAAGCAGTTAAAAATGTTATGGCAAAGCGGAGTGAAATACGGTATATTTCTCATCTTGTCAATCCGATGTTGTGATGTTAAAAATACAAACACTATAAAGCTACCAGACCATATTTAGCTAAGCATGCCAGCATGCACATCAGAGCCTTAACTCAACGAAGCTAACACAACTAACCAGACACTGTGAGATTGTTAACCAATTGTATATTTTTTTATTTTTATACAAAAGATCTGTGTTAACGTGTCAGTCAGTTTCATTTTAGGAGAGTTTTTAAATCAAGAAGAGCAAAAATAATGTTGATATTAAATACACCCACCTTCCAGAGTGTTGATTCACACTGTATTCAATTCTATTCTTTCAGCCCGTGTACTATAACTGGAAATACCAAATTGCAAGATTATTCTTGCCTTTAAATCCGTCAATAAAACTATATTCACCAAAATGTGCTTTGTTAATAATCGCACACCTTGTTTGCATCAACTCAAGTTTACTGTTCACATAAAACCATTTGCTGTTCTTCTTATATCACACAGCTTCCATGGTGTAATACACTTTCTAATGATATTATTTTCTCCGTCTCAATTACACTTCACCACGCGCTTCTCAAAGCTCTTGCCCCGGCTCCACTGATGATGCTTTTCTATCCTCCACCAAATCTAACGCTCTAGTGATGTTGGTACCGGTGTGCAACCCTTCACTACCGCCACCCCATCTGTCGCTTTCTATTTCTATCTGAGACTCTGTCGGCGACTCGGCCTCAAGGCTGACTGAGGATTGTTAATAGAAGGACCCACGGCCTCTTTGTTTCGAGGCAATGGCGGAAAACAAAGCACTTTAACGCAAAAACCATCAGGGGCCACATCGATATTGATTTTCCTGGCAAGACACACTTATCTATATATTGGCCTCCATTAGGGGCTAACAGATAGGTTAGGGCACCACTCTAAAACAGCAGCAGCTCAGCCTTCAAGTCAAGATAAAATTGGGCCCGGTGTCAATTTATCTTGTATTACTCCTCAATTGGGGCAACAGGGGGCAATAGAGTCACATATGGTGTAAGTAACAGAGGCCTTAGAGGGACTCAGTGGTGTATCAATCTTCTTGTTTAAATGCTAGCATACACTCACACCATTAGGGACACCTAGATAAAATAGATGCATTCTAATACAAAGCTATAATAGAGGGGTGAGGCATTTAGCTCAACTCACAGATATACATTGGGAAAGAAAAATAAAGAAAAAGCAAACTCACTACATCCCTCTAAAATAAAAGTATGAAGTATATAGTTCCAACAAAAACTAAAACTAGTTTTAGCTAGGTACTCTAACTGATTTGCTACTTCTTTCAACCAGCAACTCATATTATATTTGACATTGACCATCACTTTTAGTAAAGAATGAAGGCCCTCTATCACAGAAGATAGCCTGCAGCTCCCACATGTAATACAAAGTTCCCACACCCCCTCATAATGCATGAATTAAACATGCATATATTAGGTTTGAGTGTTTGCTTCATACTTTAAATATCTAACAAAAGGGGTGTTGTGAGGGGTTGAATGTATCAATGGATTATCTGATTGAAAAACAGTAAGAAAAAGGCAATAAATAATAAAGATGAGAGGCATTTAAAGTTAGTTTATTGTGCGTTTGGGTAAACAAACTGATAAAGCAGAAGATTGGACAGGTGTTTTTCTAATCAAATAAACACACAGGTAACTACTACAGTAGTTTCAAACTGTCACTATTGGCTAATATATTCTTGCCAGATGGGGCAAGCTTTGCTTTATCGCTCACGCCTCCATCCCAGCCCGGAGGACAGCTGATGAGGGCTAAAGAAGGAATTAGCTACCCACTCAAAGGCTTTGCTCTGATCCTTCAGGTCAGTGTTTGCTCCCTCCAGCTCTTGAGCAGGGCAGAGTAACACTAGTTTGCAAGGATTTGGTTAGATTTAAAATCAAAATGGGAGGGGGTCTAATGCATGCAATGGACACTGGACACATGAGCCAGAATCTATGGATGAACCACAGAGCAGGAAAAGTCCCAAATATGGAAGCTCTCTCAGCTGTTTGTCTCCTGGGGAGAATCTGAGGTATCGTTTTGAGTTTAAAAGCATACAGTATACTTTCTCTCAAGTGACAGCTAATCCAAAGATAATGTATATCAATGATCTTTACCTTTACAACAACTTAGAAACATAGCTTTGAAAATGTTGACCCATTTCAAAATATCCAGAGGATAAAAAGCTGTATTTGAGCAATCAAATAAATAATAAAAACATCTGTTATAAAACATTAATAACACTTGCCAATGAGACAAGCCATAATCTGATGTGTTTGGACCTGTATAGAATTCCAAAAGAGAAGCAGACCTTATAACTGTCAGGTACCAATGTTTCAGAAATGGTGGTAAAACAAAGTTGCTCTTGCAGTTTACGTTCTCAATCTTACACAACAAAAAGTCAAATCATGCACATTTTAAAATGGGAAAATTGCAATTGGATTTCACCAGGAATGCTCACAGAAAAATAAATCGGTATGTCAGGGCCATTGTGTGCCAGCAGATGGTGATATTGCACAGTGAAAACCCCTTCAAATTCAACTTTCAGAAACTGGGACAGGAATATTTATATCATCAGTAGAAGTTGTAGTTCATGTTCCAATTGAATTGTTTAAAAATATTGCTTGGTCAGTAACTCATAGGAGGGGGGGGGAATCCTAGGACAACATCTGAAGATCCATGTTAAAGACAGGTGCCTTTAATGTGCAAGCAATTCTGACAGGACTGAACTGTTGAGAGTAGACTAATAAAACAGTGATGCGAGATGAATCACTTCACTTAAACAATGCACTTTTAGACTCTGCTGCACATCTAAGCATAATAAACTACTTCAGCCGTATACTGGATGGGATTACCAGGGCTTTAACCATTTTGGGACACAGCTCTATGGCCGTCTACAAATATAAATATATATTCATAATCTATTCTTATTTGTACTTAAGAGGATCAGGGCCATATGAGACTTTTTTTCTCAGAATTCAGACAAAAATAACTTCGGTATGATCTCAAAAGTAGTTTCACATGATGCCATAATCCTGTTCCGTACTTTTGTTTATTTAGACACATTAAATGTCACTTCCTAAACACGACATGACAAGAAAACTAAAAAAAACAAAGCCATTTTACTTTGAAACCATGATAATAGCCTTCATGAATGAGCCAACTGAGATGTAAATTGTGCAACGCTGCTACAAAACAAACTCAGAAATATGACAGACATGTGTCCTCAGTGTGTTGTTTTGTTCACATACATGACCATGTCATTTCAAAAGCCTCTAGTGAGTCAGACCCATAGAATTGAATTTGAGTTCACAGCAATGTGCTCACCAAGATCACTTTATGTACTTTAAACTGACTAGTTGACTGACCCTGAACAGAATGTAAAGCATCCAAGTGTTCCTATCCTTTGCACCGTGCACAACAACATTCACTACAGTAAAATGTGACAGTCTTGAAAGACAGGAGGTATGTGAACAGACGCCAATAAATGTACTCTGTGACAATAACACAGACATAAATCACACATTAGCTTTTTGCCAATAATATGCCTTTGTTTTTAAGCTTGATTATTTGTCTTACTTTGTCGAAAATCAGAGATCCTCTACCTGGAGAAAGGTTTCAAATAAAACATTTGTGAAGTTTTGAATGAATTTAACATCCAGGTAAATTGAATAGGTGGACAAATTCTTAGAATACCAATTCCAACTTTACTGTTCTACTACTAGAGTTAATAGTTTGGATAATGCCTCTGCAACACACACCTCTTACACACATTTTGAGCTGTCATCGCAGGAACAGCACAGGTGTATCCGATATCACTAAATAAAGCAGTCATTAGTGTCATTGGACACAGCTGTGCTATTTTTCTGACGAATTCAAGTGCTTTAAAAAATGTTTTTTTGATGCTGCTTGTTTAAAATGAGTGGCTTATATTGTTGCTTACATACATACATACATACATACATACATACATACATACATACATACATACATACATACATACATACATACATACATACATAATAAATGACATGTATATCATTTATTTTGATTAATTGGTTTAGTTGTTGAAATACTAGACAGAAATATTTGAGGTGGATTTGCCCCCTAAAATCATGCATGGCAGTAATTGAGAAGTTATAGCCAACGTATAGCATTGATTTTATGAGTTGTATGTTGTTAATGTGACATTGAGCTCACCTTATATTGTTGAAGTTTCACAACAAGAAAGTTCGTTCAGACGTCGGACCAGGCGCCACAGCTGTGACTAGCTACATTAGCATTAGCCACGTTTGTGACTTTATCATCCTCCATGACCAAACTGTGGCGAAAATATTATTTCCTATAAATCGACTATATCTAAAAATATGTGTTTGCAATGGCATAATATTCAATATGCTGCCACAGGTGGGACGTACTGCGGAAACCATCAGCTAAACCTGTTTCTTGAAGATGCACTAAATTCAACCTTAGAAATGCCTAGCAGGTCGTTGGACAACACTTACCGGTTTCAGAAGACTTTTCTCAGCCTTTTTTGCAGTGAAACAAATAAACCCGTTAACAGACACGTAAATAAAGAGTGTTAACTCAATTAAATGGGTTGAGTCTTTATCGAACAAACACAGCAGCCGGAAATGTCAAATATTTAATAAAACGTCGAGAAAAAACGTTCACTTCCGGTGTTTCAGCTTAACTGGATACCAGTTTAACTGGTTGAGTTTGTTTACCTTTCCCGCCAGATGTTGTGGTTGCCAGGTTCGTAATTTTCACGTAACTTGTGTGTCTGAAGTGTGACCAGACAATGTAGAAAACCTCGGCGAAAAAACGTTAACATCACCAGTTCATGTAAAATGCACATGTCGAGATCACCTACAGACAACAACAGAAAATACGCTGGCCAAAAAATAAAAATGAAAATAAACAATATTCATACTCTAGCGACAGGATTCGAACCCGTACATTTGGGTAATATATATATCAACCATGAATGTTGCTCATTTCGCCACCGACCGGCTCAAACAATGCCCTGCTTGAACCATCTAAGTGTTGTCAACTCTTGTCAGCTGTTTACAATCACCATTTGACATGGATGAAATAAACCCCACCCATGTTAACTGGTGATATTCACAATATGACACAGGCAGACGCTGCCAATGCAAGCCTCAAAAACGAACGCAAAAGCCATGTGTTACGGACCAAACACCAGCATGGACATCTGAAAGGATATCGCTTTGTTTTTTTTGCCTAATAAATGCATATAGTGACCATTACAAAGTATCAAACGCTATGAAAATAGCCGCTGTGAGATACGAACCCAGTCATGCTTTCAAAAGGTATTAATCCACTGCCTTACCGCTAATGGCCTATACTGTTCAGACGTAGAAAGAACAGGTGAATATTTATTATTGACTATTTGCTTGTAGCTGTTCCCAACAATTGGGAAAAACAGTAACAATGACATTGAAATTGATCACTGGATGAAGTCAATTAGCAAATTAGGTGGCAAAGGATACATATATAGCTGTTTAGACGGGCCATTTATAATCGTCAGCATGGATTGAAAAAGTGCTGACATAATGTCAAAGGAGGGCAAGACCTTGCATAAATAGACCAACTCGGCCATAGAGCCAACACCACGTGTGCTGCACAAATGGCAAACTGGTTCCCCATCCGCAATTACTGATCCATCCCCACCTCAATCCCCATCCCCACCTCAGTCCAGCCCTACATTTCACAAGTACAAGAAATACAAGCAGACACTCTGGAACTGGTAATTATGGACTTATTTTGTCGATTGTTGAGGAAACTGGTGGCTGGTCCCTTTGATGAACTGCGGTCAAGTCAGCCGACACTCGCGATTTCTTGGTCAAGCCAGCCGACACTCGCGATTGTCATATTTCTAGTGCCCCCATATTCTAAACTACGTGGTAAACGCATTTACACGAAGTACTACTCGAGTCTGGCTGAAGTTCCTGTGTTTTGTTCCTGGACTTTGGGTTACGAGAAAAACATTCATACATTATTTCTGACTATGACTGGTACATTTGAGTTCATCACCACCCTGACCTCACAAACAATGAGTATAAAACATTTACTGCATACCATTGGAGCAATTCTACTCCAAAGCTCCCAATTTCCACCTTAATAGCCATATATTGCTATTTCTGAGTTACTGTAAAGATGTATTATTTAACTTGGCCTCACTATGACTGGTTGATTCAAGTTCATCACCACCCTGACCACACACACACACTGAGTTTCAAATATTTTTACTGTAGAAAATTGGAAATATTCCACTCCAAAGATCAGAATTTCCACCTTAAAAGCCATATATTGCTAGGTTTGGCTTACTGTAAATATGAAACTTTTAACTTGGCCTCACTATGACTGGTTGATTTGAGTTCACCACCACCCGGACAACACACACACTGAGTTTCAAACATTTTTACTGTAGAAAATTGAAGAAATTCAACTCTAAAGATCAGAATTTCAACCTTGAGATGACATATATTCAATGTTTGACTTACTGTAAAAATGAATCATTTAATTTGGTCTCACTATAACTGGTACATTTGGGTTCACCACCACCACGATCTCAAACACACTGAGTTTCAAATATTTTTACTGTAGAAAATTGGAGATATTCCACTCCAAAGATCAGAATTTCCACCCTAAAAGCCATATATTGCTATGTTTGGCTTACTGTAAATATGAAACGTTTCACTTGGCCTCACTATGACTGGTTGATTTGAGTTCACCAACACCCTGAACACACACAGACTGAGTTTCAAACATTTTTACTGTAGAAAAGTGGAGAAATTAAACTCTAAAGATCAGAATGTCAACTCTAAAGATCAGAATTTCATCCTTCAGATTACATATATTCAATGTTTGACTTACTGTCAAAATGAATCATTTAACTTGGCCTCACTATAACTGGTACATTTGGGTTCACCACCACCATGACCTCACACACATTGAGTCTCAAACATTTTTACTGTAGAAAGTTGGAAATATTCCACTCCAAAGATCAGAATATCCACCTTAAAAGCCATATATTGCTATGTTTGGCTTACTGTAAATATGAAACATTTCACTTGGCCTCACTATGACTGGTATATTTGAGTTCACCACCACCCTGACCACACACACACTGAGTTTCAGTTTTCTACAGTAAATATGTTGAAACTCAGTGTGTGTGAGGTCATGGCGGTGGTGAACTCAAATGTACCAGTCATAGTGAGGCCAAGTTAAATTTTTCATTTTTACAGTAAGTCAAACATGGCAACATATGCATCTAAGGTTGAAATTCTGATCTTTAGAGTGGAATTTCTTCAATTTTCTACAGTAAAAATGTTTGAAACTCAGTGTTTGTGAGGTCATGGCGGTGGTGAACTCAAATAAAGTAGTCATAGTGAGGCCAAGTTAAATGATACATTTTTACAGTAAGACAAACATTGAATATATGTCATTTGAAGGGGGAAATTCTGATCTTTGGAGTTGAATTTCTCCAATTTTCTACAGTAAAAATGTTTGAGACTCAGTGTTTATGAGGTCAAGGAGATGGTAAACTCAAATGTACCAGTCATAGTGAGGCCAAGTTAAAAGATTCATTTTTACAGTAAGTCAAACGTTGAATATATGTCATCTAAAGGTTGAAATTCTGATCTTTAGAGTTGAATTTCTTCAATGTTCTACAGTAAAAATGTTTGAAACTCAGTGTGTGTGTGTGGTCAGGGTGATGGTGAACTCGAATCAACCAGTCATAGTGAGGCCAAGTGAAATGTTTCGTATTTACAGTAAGCCAAACATGGCAATATATGGCTTTTAAGGTGGATATTCTGATCTTTGGAGTGGAATATTTCCAACTTTCTACAGTAGAATGTTTGAAACTCAATGTGTGTGAGGTCATTGTGGTGGTGAACTCAAAAATACCAGTCATAGTGAGGCCAAGTTAAATGATTCATTTTTACAGTAGGTAAGTCAAACGTTGAATATGTCATATGAAGGGTGAAATTTTGATCTTTAGAGTTGAAATTTTGATCTTTAGAGTTTAATTTCTTCAATTTTCTACAGTAAAAATGTTTAAAACTCAGTGTGTGTGTGGTCAGGGTGGTGGTGAACTCGAATCAACCAGTCATAGTGAGGCCAAGTTAAATAGTACATTTTTACAGTAACTCAGAAATAGCAATATATGGCTATTAAGGTGGAAATTAGGAGCTTTGGAGTAGAATTGCTCCAATGGTATGCAGTAAATGTTTTATACTCATTGTGTGTGAGGTCAGGGTGGTGATGAACTCAAATGTACCAGTCATAGTCAGAAATAATGTATTCATGTTTTTCTCGTAACCCAAAGTCAAGGAACAAAACACAGGAACTTCAGTCAGACTCGAGTAGTACTTCGTGTAAATGCATTTACTGCACAGTTTAAAATACGAAGGCACTAGAAATTTGACAAACGCGAGTGTCGGCTGGTTTGACCAAGAAATTGCGAGTGTCGGCTGATTTGACCGCAGTCTTTGGATGAGCAGGGGATCAGCCATCTGCGAATGGACATAGCCCAACAGCTCATCAAGGAAACGGGTTGGTTTCTACTTTGTTTTCAGTTGTTATTGTCATGCAAGTGCTATTTATTCCAGCCAATAACATGGCTATCTGTAATCAGATGATTTGTCGGAGCTATGTCAGGTGTGTGGCGAACATGACACCCATGACCAATGGGTAAGCACTTGAAGTTGATTATTGTAATGTTTTATTATACAACTGTCCTAAAGCATATCTTTATTTAATTTTTGTAATTTTTGTTTGCCCTTTTCTTCCAGACGGAGTGCACGCTTTGTAAAAGCTGGTATCACAGCCTTTGTGTGGGGGAACCACCTGTGGACAAAGATTACTGTCCTGCATGTATTTGACAGCCAACAAATAAATAAAGTCACTTGCCAAACCATGCCTCTATTCATCCAGTGATGAAGTTGTAGCCAATTGGGAACAGCTACAAGTAAATAGTCAATAATAAATATATTTTCTGCTTGTTGCTTCAACGTCTGAACAGTAGCTCAGGCCATTAGCGGTAAGGCAGTGGATAAATACCTTTTGAAAGCATGACTGGGTTCGTATCTCACAGCGGCCATTTTCATAGCGTTTGATATGTGCTTTGTAATGGTCACTATATGCATTTATTAGGCAAAAAACCCAAAGCAATATCCTTTGAGGTGGCCATGTTAGTGTATTGTCCGTAACACATGGCTTTTGAATTCGTTTTTGAGGCTTGCGTTGGCAGCGTCTGCCTGTGTCATATTGTGAATATCACCAGTTAACATGGGTGGGGTTTATTTCATCCATGTTAAACGGTGATTGTAAACAGCTGACAAGAACTGAACACTTAGATGGTTCAAGCAGGGCGTTGTTTGAGCTGGTCGGTGGCGTAATGAGTAACATACATGGTTGACATATATATTACCCAAATGTACGGGTTCGAATCCTGTCGCTAGAGTATGAATATTGTTTATTTTTATTTTTATTTTTTGGCCAGCGTATTTTCTGTTGTTGTCTGTAGGTGATCTCCACATGCACATTTACATGAAGTGATGCTTACGTTTTTTCGCCGAGGTTTTTTTTAAAAGTATTGTCTGGTCACACTTCAGACACACAAGTAAGGTGAAAATGACGAACCTGGCAACCACATATGATTCGGCCAGTATAGTGTCATATGACGCTCAAGGAGTCGAAAACGTAAACTCAACCATTTGAACCGGAATCGAGTTAAACTGGAACACCGGCTTCCATTTGTAATTCTTTATCATAAACCAGGGATTCCCAAAGTGTGGGGTGCACGAGCTGCCACCAGGGGGTGCGCGAGATGAAACGTGTAATGGTGGTCTGGTGTAAAAAATATTACAGTGTTGTTTTTTAAATGGGATTTTTCCATAGGCTACAATAAAAAAAAACAGGAATAAACATTTCCTTTGTAATCCCTTTTATTTTAAATCAAAAAACTATAATTTATTAGTTTTTGATAGAAACGTAGTAGGATCTATGCGCGCCAACTCGTTTCATTCATTCTTTCAAATATGATTAACTGGCTGAAATCAGGTAAACTGTCAAGTGGAACGTCTCATGACAACGTGGTTAGTCATGAAGGAAGAGAGGGGTCAAGAGAGAGTGAGGATTTGGAGGCAACAGAGACGGAGAGAATAGGAACGAATCCGAGAGAAGAAAATGAGCGGGAGTCAGGAATGATTGATCCTCGTTTTTATGTATTGTATCTGTTTCTGAGCCCATGCTCTTTAATGTTGTGGATCGTTGCAATTTTTCTTTTTTGCATTATATTGAAACTTTGTTGATGTTGTTATCGTCATGCGTGTTCTGGTTTTTGCGGATGATTAAACATGAGTCTTTATATGGCGATAAAACCAATCTTTATTGCGTTTTATTTATTTTTTTGGGGGGGTGTGTCAACCCGGTTGGGACGTAGAAGGGGGTGCGCCGCAAAAAAAGTGTGGGAACCGCTGACATAAACAATAGTCTACTGAACAAGGACACACACTTGGCTTTGTTAGAGTAACGCTCAATGGTATGTCTCCAATGTGAGATCAAGCAAGGACAATTTGCATATGTTCAAATCTCAAACAAATGACCAGTAAATTAAACATTGTTAGTTTATCAAGGAACCCAGATTAAACTTTCTTTCACAATATGCACGACTAGAGACTGCTCAGGTACAGCACATGTGGAGACTATTGAATGCATGAGAGAGTAATTTGGGAATTGTTAATTGGTAAAGCAGCTCAATTACTCAGGTCACGTAGGCTGTTTATACCTGACATCAGCCAATTGAATCCAGCTTTAATATATTGACTCGTGAAACCGGAAAACGTAATCCTTAATATGCTTAGGTGTATGCAATTACTGCTACATACGATCCACCAACTTAAGCAAGTAAGCTTACTCTTTATTCAACATATATACAGGATATCTGAAGGTAATAATCATCCTTGAACCTTTCTAAATACTGCTGTTTATAAATCGGCAATGTAACCCCTTAACGGTCTTTCCAGGATGAGCACTTAAGTGATTGTGAATGAGTATGACCAAGATACCACAGATGTGACAACAAAAAAAGAAAACAGAGGCATTTTGTATTTTTTCACTCTTTGTTCATACGTTATTTTTTTCAGCAACAATTGTTTTGACATTGATACAGTGCAAATGCACAATAGCACAACAGACGCCATTAGGATACATACTATTTTCAAAGTCAATACAGCAGATTTTGACAATTTGCATGTTGGATTTTTTTCTTCTGCTAAACATGAATATGTTTGTTCTTCATTTAGGCCTTCAATGTCCGAAATACACATTTTCTTCACTGGTAGGGACCATTCAACAGAGGCATTTGGAAATAAATGGCAAGTCATTTTCCAAGCGTGGTCAGCAACTTCTGCAATTGGTGAAGCAGGGCACTGTCAGCATCTGTTTCCCCATCATGCCCAGGAGTAGAGTGATCATCCGAGTCATTCAGTCCAATCAGCTTCATTCATATTTGTTTCAAGCAAACTGAAGTCATTTAAGCCATACTGTAAACCATTGCTGATGTTAAACATGTCTACTTTGTCTTGATATGCATATTATATTAAGAAAGAGATAACCTAAGACCTGAGAAAATATCACATTTTGCAATGTAAGACACAGAAGATACAGTGCCGTTCACCCCATCAGTTCAGAACCACCAACACTTACCAGTGTTTCAAACGTTTTCTTTGACAGATCAAAACAAAAAAACAAACATTGACAACAGATGGACAAAACACTCAGATGGCCCCGATACATCTTCATATGTACAAATTAATATATGTATTTAATATCAAGTAAACATATGCTTGTGGCATTTTTTTAATCTGGTAATTTTAGTTAAATTTAAGATTTTAAAATGAATTTAAAAAAGGGCTTTTAAACTTCAGGTGGACATGTTGTAATGGCTCTGACCATGGCAATGCTTCATTCTCAGCATCCCTCAACTACATCCTTTGAGGGCTTTTAGATCTGCACATTAGTAATAATGCTCAAGCACAAACGCTAGTCATCTCTTGACCCTCCCACCTCTACCCCAACCCTATGCCTGCTCTGCATCATTCATCTTTCTTTCAACAAACTTAACACCAAACCGATTATCTCATGTCACTGGTCCCTGCTCTTCATTCCCAATTACCTTTTTCATCATTATCTCCCTTCTCGTACTTATGGCACTTGTTTATTCGCTCTTCTTGGCGACAGTTGTTGCCGATGATTTGGACTTGCCAAAGTAGGCCTCGATGAAGAACTGGACAAAGAGCACAAAGTAGCTAAGGTACATGAGGGAGGACCACACAATGTTCTGCATGTGGGATGGACACTCCTGGCCCTGCTGCATCCACGAGTACACCAGGTAGTTGACCACACAGCCCATCAGCATCTGGGTGATCTGGGTCAGTGTGATAAACATGGCAAACTTGCGTGACACCTTGAAGCCAGCTGCACGCAAGGCGTAGTAAGAGTACATGACCGCGTGGACCAAGTAGTTCATGGTCATGAACCATCCCCCGCCGGCCACCATGTCCTTGTAGGAGTACCAGGAGTAGAGCAGCACGGTGATGTGGTGGTACCAGTGGAGGAAGATGAGCTTCTGTTTCCTCAGGACAATGAAGAGAGTGTCACCTGCGGATATGATAGAGACAGTAGGGTTGTCAAAAATATCCTGAAGGTTTGTAGAGAACATTCAGTAGTAGTAGATAAACACCTGTTTGAAAAGGTTAGAGAATGACCACTAATACCAGTCCTTGCTCACTATTTGACCACTAAGTGAATTTGCACATGTTGTAAAACAGTCACTAGGAGCTTCCAGTAGTAAGGTTAGACTCATAGCATACTTTAGGCCTGTTTGTAATGCCTAACCACCGTAGCGACACAGTCTCTGTCGAAACCAACTCTGAGGTTTTCTTCCCTTGTCATTATTACCTAAAAACCCCTAAGAGCATAATCAACATTATACTACAAGACCCTGCAAATCCTGTCCCTGGCAGGGTCAAACTGTCCTGTTATGGTCTGAAGAAAATGTCATTTTAAGGTCATATCTAAGACACAGCTGTAGTTGAAGCCAAAGCAAAAAGAGAGGGCCTGCCTTATCATACTGGTAGAAACAGCTCTCCCAAGGCTGTTTGCCTGAGCTCGGAGAGAGGTAAAAACCAAGATTATTAAAAGCAAAAATAATGGCCATATGAGTATTTCCCTCTCAATTATGACAATAATAGATGTAAACCTAAGAAGTAAACCTTACTTGGCGGCCTGTTTATTAACATACCAAAGATGGTTTACGCAAAAGCAAAAATGATGCCCAGTGGACACACACTATAAGACATGAAAAGGTCTTGACTTACCCAGTTCTGGTGCTTTACTAAGTACAAAGGCATATGCCCAGAATTTGCTGACAGGACCGTTGTAAAAGCTCTGGTCACAAACTGACTGTTTAAGCCCTTTTGTCATCAGGATGTACATCATGTAACTCCCAGTACGGATGGCACCAAATATACTACAAAGACAGAGAGAACAAGCAAACATAAGAAATCATTGAAGGAGATTTTGTACTATAGTTGATATGTCAAGTATATTCCATGTGAATTAAACGTATTCTTGTTTGTTTTTTATAAACTACGTCTTTGTTTTTGTGATGAATTTAATGTAACACACATGATTATGATTTCTAAGTCATTACACACTGTATTTATTTGAAAATGAAGACAAAAAATGTAGCACTGAATTACTGCTCAAACTTTGAAGACCATAGGAAAATGACCCGTATGACAACCACGGCAAAACATAGATACTGAATCCACTTTCTGTCTACTGGGCACCTTGATGACCATGGTACACTAACTGAAAACACAGTTGATAATCATTAATATTGACATTCATTTGATCATATTAATAATATCTGCGCTGTCTCACCTGAACACAGCAAGTGTGAGCGACCATAGCACCAGTGGCTTCCTCAACTCAAACTTCTCCCTCGGTTTCATGACATGGCGGCCACCGAGGATAAAGGCAACATAGAGTGCAGCGAAGAGAAAAGACTTCTTCCTGCAGACACAAAAAAACAAAGATTATCAATAACCTTTTTATTACACTTCATTGTCTTGACCTCTCATCTTTTAGTTGTCTGTACAAGCGACCTCTTGCAACAAATAAAAGGAGTCAAGGAAATAAAATAGCATGTTTTCAAAGGAACTTTTCCTTTATAGCTTTCTGTGAAAAACATCCCGGTTACCAAGGGAATATAGTGTGATTCAGGCACTTATAAACATCATTTCTAGGTTTGAAAAGAGATGGATTTAACCAAAATGATGCCTCTCTTCTAACAGCACCACTATAATAAGTACAGAACACAAACAATAGCTGTACCAACGTCACAAGTAATGATTCAACAATTTGGGTCCAGATCCATCGGTCCCTAAACGCTTAGCGTTCAGTTAACAGTCATTTCTACTATTCAGTTCCTACACCCACCATCCTGTGACGTCTGTTTGCCTTAATTGACCTGTCAAAGGATTTTTGCTGAAGCATCACATGGCCTGACTAAATCTAAAGAAAAGCTTCTCCCAGTGCTCAGCACAATTACAAAGCACAGGTGGTAAGACTTGACAGACTGGATGCTGAGTAGGACAGAAGTGCATGCTGCCTAAATCTAGAGCAGGTTTGTCTAAAAAAGTGTTTGATATATTGGGTAGGAAGCAGAGGAATAGTTTGGATCAGCATTAGCAAATACAGTTAGATCAATTACACTTGTATTGGTAAGGTTTCAATGAGCAAAGCATAATAACTGCAGAAGGGTTCTTAAAGGAGAGAGAAAGCTAGTAAGACAAATACACCATTAGTACCCCCCTTGGAAAACAATAAATAGAAACAAATGGTTTGTTTTCATAGGACAATGCAAAGACACCAAGAATGAAGCATTATGGGAGCTCTTTGATTTTTAGCCCTGGGGATGATGAGTTGCATAAAACTAGCCCAAGGAGTCAGGAAGGATTTTTCAGAGGTTATACAAAGAGAAACGCATGATTTCATAGTGTGTCACCAAAACAATGTACTACTTATGTGTATTAATTATTCAGTTTGAAGATGTATGTGTGTAGCATCATATAACACAGAAAGGCAAGTTTTAATGCTGTCTTTGTAGTATACACAGTGTTTCCCACAGATCTGAAATATACTTGGGGGGGTGCAGATGACCGGGCACGGGGGGGGGGGGACCTTACTCTTTTTCTCGTAAGGTCTCCCTTTCTGTTTTGTCGCTTGTTAGCAGACCCTACACTCGATAGCAGAGCGGTCAGGTACAGGAGGCGTAGAGCGAGGAGATCATTGTCCTCTAGTTAATCGATCCCGGATGGCGTCGTGCTCGAGGACGCCATCCGGGATCCCTAAAAGGGTCACGAAATATACTTGTGCGGCCGTTAATATACCTGGGCGGCTCGCCCAAGTAAAGTCTATGTGTGGGAAACCCTGATACAGTATAGTAGCATTGGTCAAATGGTCCATGCAAAACTCACACTAAAAACGCAATCATTTCTCACAGAACCGTGACATAATTCACCTGAAACAGCAACAAAAACAGCCTAAGCGGAGCACAGAACAAACAGCACTTTATTTTGCTTATCAGGTGTTTAGTTAGGCTAAAAAAAAAGGGGGAAATGTGCATTCTGCTTAGCCAGTTCAAAAACATGATACATATGAAAAATATATAAACAGGAAACCTTTGATTAGCACAATTTAGATGTTATGTTTTTCTCAATGTCAATTCATGACATAATGTGAAGACCTGCCTGATACCCATACTGCAGACTTTTGTGGGGCATTTCTGACCGGTCTTTAAAATACATTTAATAACTATTACCAGCTGTATGATCTGAGAACTTAAATCACCATCAGAGTGAACTCGCTGAACTGATCAACTCTGAGACTTAAACTATTGTTATCTAAGTAAATAAAGATAGCAACAACAGTACAATAACAGTGACAGTTGTTGAACACAGTGGACTTGATTGTTCGTCAGTATTCACAGAATGACAGATGCCAATTCTCTGTTCTAGCAGGAAGCCCACAAACTGATCCAGGCCACCTCCACAGAACAAAGGACAAAGCAGCCCAGTTGAAGTGGAAAGGAACATCTTTCACAGAATGACAACAGGGGCGGACTGCAGAATGACATCACTGTTTCTCAACTACACATGGAGGAGGAGAGGACAGGACAGAGCAACACAGACCACATTGTGGCCTACATACTGTAGAGGGGCCGGCTCAGCATTCCCCTTCAGTGTACTGCTGTCAAAGTTAAAGGGTCAAAGGTCAGAGTGATGTACAAACCGTACATCAGCTATTAACTTGTTGTGTAGGAGAAACCATAAAATGTGTCATAACTTTCCTTAAGATAAATTAATCATTTAAAGTAAGACAACTTGAACAAATGAATGTATCTATAATGAGAAAGTTGTAGCCCTTTAGTTGAATACTGAGAGTGTTTGCCTGTAGCACAATCACTATAGATAAAATGTCTTATTTATTACTGTCCTAACATTACAATTTATTCACTTAAGGCTCTAGTATTTATGACTTCACTGACCTTATGGAAATGTACCAAAACATCTCCTCTATGTTATTCTGCATGTCAGCCATTATCAGGACAAAAATGATATAAGTTTCAAAAAGTTCTCACTGTTTATTGCAGATATGAATGTTTTTGTTATGCCCTGGTCCAAGCATAACGATGTGTAGAGAAATCCCTGTCTTGTGCTCTGTGTTTGTCATCCTCAAGTACAAGCCGACCTAGCCAAAGGTTAAGATGTGCTCGGCCTACTGTGTTAGGTTCAGAAGATGGATTAAACTGTCTGATAAAAATAATAAAGGGTACAGGAAGCCAAGGGCATGGTTAAAGATGACAAGTCGGTGAAGGGCGGTGGTGGGGGTGGGGGCGCTGCTGTTGTCTTTGCAAAGGCTGTGAAGAGCCAGCTGCAGCAAAGCTATGTCTACCGTCACAGGAATCTATTTGAGACATCAGTGTGAATTCACATCATCCCTTTATGCACCCTGGTGCCTCTACAGCTCTACTCCTGACCTCGTATTGAATTTGCTTTCTTCAGACAAACTGCATTTGCCAATGTGCAAGTTAAATTCTTTTAATGATCCTGCTTTGACAAACTGACTAATGAGTCATGTTCATTGGTCAGTTTCTTTTAAGAAGAGCTGAAGGTTTGATCTGTCGACAAGATCTGCTAGCAAGGGATATACCCTGTGTGTTTTGTCGTGGGCTAACAGTTTGATCAGTTTTTACCCCCATCTTCCTTCAGTTGCTTCAAAAATAATTGCAACAACTCATCTGATGAACTATTTTAGGAAGAACAATCTTGAGATGAAACAAGACTAACTACTCATTTTGACTTCAAGAACCATTTAAAATATAGCATCACTGAACACATTTCAATGATAAATCCAACAAATGCAACCAACCACCATTTCTGATTTCTGTCTACACAGGATAATATATAAGAGGGCAGTGTTTGTCAAAGTGGGCCGAGGCAGCACAAATTGGAAAACTCCAACATCAGAGCTCTTTCCGGGAGGATCAGCATGGAGTAGTTACAGAATCAGCAGAGATTTCATGCTTGCTGCAAGGTTGGAAATGTGTCCCTCCGGATGAAATTTTCTCCAAATAAAACGTTACAGCAGTGGTTTCATTTGAGTAAGGTACAGGTATCAGAGATCCACTGAATAAACTGCATCTACTGCATGTTTAAAGGGTTTACATGAATCCCAACATGTGTATCTAAAGCTTAACATATATTGTAAAACGTGTATGTGGCTACAGAAAGTCGATAACATTAAATGCACACTGTGAACATTTGTTTTGTTCTAATAAAATATTTATTTATTTCATAGGAACGGATTCAAATAAAAATGTGACCATTAAAGTATCATATTACAAATGAAACAACCAACTAGAAGAATGTGTTTGATAGATCTAACCAGGACAATGTGCAAGTACTATAAATGTATCAGGAAAGCTGCTCAGTTAGGTAGGCACGGCACCTCCGGCATCTCTTTCTCCCATGTGTGATTGTTAACAGAGGATGAGGCCTTAGGTATGACACTGTTTGATCTACTGCCAAATCAAGCTGAAATCTGATATTTAAAAATCTCAACTGAAGTGGTGCTAGTTGCCAAATTAGTCCAACAAAAGAGCTCGTAAAAACATGAGCATATCACTGGTATGTTGTTTAGCAGGCATGTTACTTTAGCTCATTCAAATAACTGCCAATGAGAAAACACAGAGTAGACAGGTAAATACATCATCTTAATGTAATGTAACAGTATTTGTAGTCTTTGTAGAAGTAGTCTGTGTACCTGCATGTAGCACAGTTTGTAATAGAATAAGAATGTGCAGCCCCTCCCCCACTCACTGTTTCCTAAAGCTGCTGAATAACCTGCTGTGAAACTTGTATCAGTATTAGCTGGAGGAGCAGGAGATTTCAGCCGTTATATAACCCTGAGGTTGCAGTCTGATGACTCTGCAGGTCTGTGCGACTGAGCTGATCTCTAATTGTCTCAACAAACTGTGTGCTTAAAGTATCAAATATGCATCTGCAACTGTGTTACGAGCGTGAATCGATGTGTTCAAAAGCACACAAAGCACTCAGGGAGTTTACCTTATCGGGCACTTGTATCTAAAAATGTAAAAAGGCGATCAGAGTTGCTGTGCCAAAGTGTAGGATGATCATCAAAACTCTAAATAAGACAAATGAGGTGCTGTAAGAACGATATCTATTAGAAAATAGCAGCACCCGTTTACCCAGTTATTCACACACACACACACACACCCACACCCACACCCACACCCACACCCTAATTGAACTTTAAAATAACCAGGCTAGAAAAAGTCCTACCACATATTGGTTTAGTCAATGCTGAATCTGACGGCCCAATGTTTCTATTCAGGAAACAGAACAGTTATTTAGATGTGTGTTAATTATTTTAAAAGATTATGTTAAGTGCTTAAGAACATCCAGAGCCATGCTAACAGTTAATTGCGCTAACACCGTTAACAGTATTAGCACAATGCAGCGCACCTAATTTAATCTCTAAACAACCCTCATATTGCGTCAAATCTTAGGCTTCTTTTCAAGTGACAGAGGTTACTAGAATCTGTGTCTGTCCATCTGACCAATATGTCCTTTCAGTCAAAAATTGTAAACTGTTATTATTTTGAAGAGGGCGTGCCAAATGTGTGTTTATCTTGGCTCAATTAGCACTTAATAATGGAACACATGTACACAGCCGTGCACAAGAGATCCAATACTCATTCCTGGAGCTGCATAAAGCGGTAATGCAATTATGAACAGTATGCAAGGCATGCTATTCCACTGATTGAAAGTTGATGGAGATAACGTGCTAAGAAAAGATGCAATGCACTGCCTAGGCGAGGAAGAAGGCCGCTATTCAAAGTAAGCGAGGAAGGTTTAAAAAATAAACCAAACAACAAACTGCTCTTTCATGTGTGTTTTCATCTAAACGTTTCCTTGACAGCTTCATAAAATCTAAAAAAGTAAAACCAGACTAGGCAACACTCCAGGCAGACCTTAATTCTTGAGGAGCCATCCCACATCTTCATCTCACCAGTCGTGAGAAGGAGAGCAGCCCAGCGAACATCAAGCCTGGAGCGGACGCTGGGTTAACACGGTCGGAAATGATCAGCGTCATCGTGTGCTACTCTCGTTAAAATGGCACCAAGAAGCAAGACCATGTAACATTAACTTTAAAAGCAGCAAAACGAACCTTTCGAACTGCACTGGGAAGCAAACGTTGTTGTTTTGTTTTGGGTTGTCCTATTTTCTCCAACAACACTTTGAAAATCGCCTTAAATGACCTATACTTCTACATTGTATAAGGCATCTAGAAATATTCCTGTTGAATGCAAGCAATATTGGAAAACGTCATTATCTAAGTTCTTCAGACAAAAACCCTAAAGTTACAAACATCCTTCGACCAAATATTTTCCAAGAGAAGACAGAACAAGCTCTGTAATGATAGAAAGGATGCCCTGATGTTAAATGTAAGATGGGGGGTATCTATAGGTCTCATCCATCAGACAGGAGGCTCAAGAACTCTGGGACAATAGGATGGATAGCTCTTGGAACTGAATTAGTAACATGAAGCTTGGAAGGAAGAGACTTATCTCCTTTACTCATCTAGTACCATAGGAACCAGACATTCGACACCAGTCAAAGAGCGGTGATACTTCTGAACAACATTGCTATATCCCTCATAGGCCGTCTTAGATTATATAAACAGTGTGAATAAAATGAAACCGTCAAAACAGAGCACAACAAACACATCATTGAGCATTCTCATTTGTGCATCCCTTGTTGTCATTCGAAGGCTAAAACAACCAGATATCCGTCAGAATTGCAGAGACCCACAGCGATGTTATCTGCCCCAGAAGCTTCTCAATAAACAGAGAACGCAACCTGCATGGTGATGGGAGATGGTGACGTTTGTGGGAGTACAGAGTGAGTCAGCAGGTTAAAGATGTATGTATAACAGAGGCTAACAGCTCTCTTTTAGATGGCAAGGTACACCATCAACAAACAAATAACAGGCTGTTTTGAACTGCCAGTTTTTTTTAACCGTCACCCAGAATCCCAGCCAATGCATTTATTACTACGAGGAAATAAGAACACAAATCCCAAAAGGCATCTGTATTTACTATGACAATTTCACAAGGTCAAGCAGTGAGCAATCACTTTGTTAAACTATGTGATTTGAATGATATGCAGCTATGCAGTGACGCAGTATAGCTTTTAAATCAGTACAGGTAGGTAAATGATTCTTCATAAATCATCACACCAGATGTTTTAGCTCTAATGGCTACATTAGATAGTACCAAAGAATATGGCTGTGAGCACTGCTATGTCTCCAAACATGTAAGAATGTTACACATCACCAGTATACAGTCATTTCATTCATTTACTTTACAGTACATCAAAATATACAATTAGGATTTTTAATTTAACAGTCTTTGTAAAGAAAACGATGACGATTTCATGAAAATGAGAACTCAATCACTTTGGAAGTTCATAATATACCAATAAAGCATGATTTCTGGACATGGTAGAAAAGTAAATGCATGCAATAATTTGCAAGCAGTAGACGAGGACTGTTATTTGGTCTATGTTATCAATTTATACAGAATGTTTATTTAAATCATTCATTACTTTGAGTTGGCAGTTAACAATGTTAACAATGTCAAGTTTGCCAACGGTGTCACCTCTACCACATTGCCTATGTTGAAGACAATAAGAATGTACTACATGCGTGGCCAAAATATTGTCCTGCATCTCCAACAGATCTAGAGTCCATTGTATTTGACACTGATGCTGCTTAATATAACCATCCCTTTCCACTCCTTCCCCTTCCTTTTCCCAGCCTTCTGACGACTGGGAACTCAATGATCATTGTTTCACAATGCTGAGCTGTCTGCTGCCAGTCTCTAGGGAACCAATCAGATCAGTGTACCAGTCTCCAGTTTTCATTCAGAACAATGACATGTGCAGTAGGCTGTATATCCAGTATGCAGTGAGATGTCTCACCGTGTCTGTTTTGTAAAGCATAGTATTACTGTAGCTTAATACTAACTTGGAAGTATGTTGTAATTCGGGCCTCACCTTAGTGATGTAAAAAACACATGAGTGTTATGCAGCAGTAGTACGGACCGACTCAACTTTGGCCTACATCAGGGCACACTGGTGTTTTGACTGTAATGGGCCGGAATTGGCACTTAGAGTGTACCAATTAGCCCTCAATTAATTCATGTGTTGCCATTTATAACTGTTAAGACTGTTTATTGCCTATAACTTCCAAAATAGTTTTGCTTTTACTTTACTTATTTAAATGTGACAACAACTGCACCAGAACTGGAAATTAATCAGTAACAATCAACTCTCAACAAATAGTCTCTTAGCAACCTTTTGTCATCCGAAGAGCAATTTGCTTTTGACCATGGCTAGTTAAATAGCAGGGCAGTTTGTATTCAATCATCCTACTGAAGTTAAAGCATTATTTTTACGCTTGCCTTTAAATTAGTTTATTTGTGTTTGTTTGTTTTTTCCCCCCTTTATCTATCTCACCCCTAAGCCATAAAAAAACATGTCATGCTTAATCAGTTGCTTCCTGGACCTTTAAAAAGCAATAAACAAGCTATCAAATCATATTTTCTGTGGTTGTTCCCCTTCAGCCATGTGCACTGGCCTGGTCTGACATCCTCCACTATATGAACAGCTGCAGAGAAGTCAGCACAGATTAGCTGCAACCTGATTGGCTAATTCTCTGTCAGCCAACATCAGAAGACTAACGTGATTGGTCAGTTGTCAGTACCAGGGTATGGACAGCTCCCTCACACTGTTCCCAAATCTCTCTCTCTCTCTCTCTCTCTCTCTCTCTCTCTCTCTCTCTCTCTCTCTCTCTCTCTCTCTCCCTCTCTCTCTCCCTCTCTCTCTCCCTCTCTCTCTCCCTCTCTCTCTCCCTCTCTCTCTCCCCCCTCTCCCTCTCCCTCTCCCTCCCTTCTCCCCTCCCCGATGAATAAGGGCAAGGCTGTTCTGAGATTAGCTCAACATTTGTGGCAAAAATATTACTCTAAATGTGACTCCTTTCTACATGCAAATTAAACGGAAGATAGAAGCCAGATGAATGCCTCCTTCTCACCGTATGCTGCTCTATACAAACTCAGTGCCACTGAATGCTTAATGAAGCCTACCGCTATCTTAACGCATGACTCCTTTTGTTTTGCTCAGTACCATTTCTTTGCTCAACCTAGCACGATCTGGATAATAATGACCATTCGGTTTGTTCATGCAAAGGATGTTTGGATGGACCAGCACATGACCTACATATGAAATTCATCGATGCTCACAACCACAACGCAATATTTACTTAACCCCAGTAGCCACTGTAACATTTCATTCCCTGATAATGTTGTGTACAATCTGACTAGACACTCCCCTGATAAAACATGACATTTGTACTTAAGAAATTCATCTCTTTCTACTGAATTGTTTAATGCACAGTTCAACGCCCACTTCTGTCACTTTCTTTTGCTCTGAAATGTACTTAAATTGCCAATGTTGATTTTATCTCTGTCTGGTTTTAGGCATGTTTTTTTGGTTTTCTGCTCTGTTTACCTGCTGTATTTTGCCCAAGTAGAGCTTTGGTCAGTGCCTACTGTTTTATTGTGCTATAGAATGCATAAAAAATGACATTTAAAGAAGGTCTCTTGAAACACACTGCACGTTACTCTGTTTCAGTGTGTTAAGTATCAATTGGTTATAAGTTAATCACTGTCCTTTTCCCAAAAACATTTCTCATTAATAAAGCTTGTCTGTAAATCAATAAGTCAATCGACAGCAAACACACTCTAGAAATTCTGATTCCAGACATGCAAATGAGTGGATTTGCTACTTTTCACCATTTCATATCAATGCAATTAGAATATTGTTTACATTTTGGACTGTTTGGATTGTGACTTGGAGAAAAGAAACCTCTGGAGGACTTTAAGACTCTGCATCTTGAGAAGGCCAATGCATTTTGTATCCTAATAGTTTGTACTGTAACTGGTTTAAGAAAGATAATCAATGGATTAATCAACAATACAAATATATTTTAATTGGAGCCCTTAACATATTCTAAATAATTAACAAACTATTGATAATGAAATTTTAGGTGACTTGTATAAAGATGTTTGGCATCATCGGAGAGCCATGTAGGATCCCATTAGCTCAGACATTCTTGAAGTGTGGCAGAGCATCGCTTTCACACGCTGCCGAAGGCCTGCATGAATTTGTTCATTTCATGAAGCACAAGCAGCAATTTGCGGATGATGACAGTGGGTCTGATATAATAGGATATGGCTAGGTTTAATCCCGGTGAGCGACGTTGATGCATGTGCACGGCTTCAGCCTCCAATTCACTTTAAGCACGTACACACAGCGGGGTGAATTTGCAGAGGAATACTGTATTGTGGGATTAAAAAACGAGGCGCTATCACAATGTAGCCTTACCAGTTCTCCTGCATCCATCGGATGGCTTCGTCCTCGTTGAACTGTCTCTCGAATTCATACTCTTGCAGAGCTACTTGCACCGACATGCTCTCTGTGCTGTGTTTGTGTAATCGTTGCTAAAACAAGACGATGTGGCTTTAGTGTTTCTGTTTGTTAGTCTGTTTCCTCGCAACTCTTTACTTGCATCGCTCGTCCTGCTGTCTGGACCTCGCGGTTGTGCGCGGGCAGCTGGGCGGTCTTCACCTTCCTCTACCGGCAGACAGAGCCTACGCCCTCCTCCTCAGGAAGGCGGACTCCAGGTCCTAACGCCCATCATATTTCACTTTACTGCAATTAGAGTGCCATAAAAATTCAGTTGAAGTCAAATTGTTTTAAGCAGAAATGCTTTTAATTGCGTTATTTACTGATGGGCATGTTTTATCTATACCAATGTAAAATATGTTTTAGCAAGTATAAAAATAGACAGTGCTTCTATTTTATTAGTATTAGTCTATGCAGTGTTTTAGATACAATTTACTTTATTGATCACAAATGGGAAAGTGTTTTGTCACAGAAGCATATAAAGAACAGATACAAATTGTATAAAAATAATATCATCAACAGTAAAAAACATATAATAACAGTAGTGAGATGTATCTAACAATGCACAAAGACTGCACAACATAAATATACACAATCATTTAGAAAACTAGTTTATAATATAAAAATCACCTACTAAAAAATATAAAAACAGAGAATACTATATACATGATAAAAGTGTGCAAAGTAGTTGCAGTTTCTCAAATGTCAAATTTAAATGAAGTGTGGCAATTTGAGTACAATACGTGGGGGAAAAATGGTAACGAGTAAAACAATCAATTAACTCGATCAGTGGTCAGGTGTTGAATACAGTTGTCGCTTTTGGCAGGACTATTCTGCAATGGACTTTGTGACATTGAAGCTCAAACAAGATGTTAGGAAAAAAAGCTGTCTGTCCAGTAGAGTTGGCTGGCTGGGTTCCATCATTGTATATAGAGTTTGTGGAGAAAAGATGTGAACCATAACGGTTGTGGAATGATGGTTGGACAGGATTTTCTGGTCCACCTTCATCTAAAGCACTAAAAAACCTGTATGTTTAAATTCAAAACATTTTAAACAACACTTTAACAGCATAGCCTGACTGTGGCTGTCAAATAATGCTATAGAAAACCTTGCATGAAAAGTGCATGATGCATAATTAAAATTGACTGCTTTATCAGCCCTTACAGGTTGGACCTATCACTACATCTGGCAAAAAGACAAATAGGTGCGGTGAGCCCTATTATAACTGCCTGATTGAACTTTTACCTAGATACTATCGATAGGCCTGCAGGCAAACACAGACACATGCATAAATTCACTCAAACAAGAACATACTGTATCACACAATGATTCACTTTCCATATTTTAAAGTTTTCACCAGTTGCATGCTGTGCTCTCTGGCACACTTAACTCTAGATAGTGCGATGTTGATATCGTCACTAACTTTTATTGCATCACTGTGGGCTTGGTTAAAGTCAAAGAGAGACTGGTTGGCAAGTGTTCAGGGAAAGTGAATAGGCAAAAGGTGCAATGACACATGAAATGAGCAATACTTATGAATTGGTTTAAGATGTAAAGCTGATGTGCAGTATTTTTAAGGTTGGTATCACATACGAGCAAGATGTTCCACATGATTAACCTAAAATAGGGTAAAAAGGAGTTCTTGTTGAGTTTAGACTAGACTTGGAAAATAATGACTTATCTTCATAGATTATCACAAACACATTGCAAACATTTGAAAGGTTGTAGGCCCACTATCTCAGGGAATATTGTTGTGGGTAAGCATTTATTTTGGAACATGCACTCAGCCTGTAGTCAAATAGCCACACACAATACACTCAAGGCACATTTGTATTGTAGGCTCTTTTGTTTACAGTGTTTTGTTAAACTACCCTTTAAATTGAGCGCTTTCCCTGCCAGATCAAGCTAGGCGCTGCAGCCCAGGTGACATGGCCCACCTGCAGCCACTTGTAATTAGCGCGGTCTATTTAAACTGGCAGTGCCCTGCCTTCTGTTTCGGTCTGCAACGCTGCTCAGTAGCTAACTCTGCTGCACATTTCTGTTACTTTTGCTGCTAATGCTAATTGATGTCTCATAAATAAGCTAACCTATAAACTGTCCTTGTGGCTTAGAATTAATGTGGAGGAATTAAATGTGTTGGTGCTTCTTGACTACCATGCAATCACCTGTGACCTGAATGCTCACCTCAAAACTGGATTTACCGGTGCTGTTTGGAGCCCATCTGTCTGAGAAACGTCTCAAAGTAAGTTATTGCTGTTTGTTCTTACGTCCATAAATTGTCATCTGCTGTTTAAACTATGTGCAATTGGTTTGTGTATTCATGGATGTCAAAAAGAGACAAGGTGACTGTTGCTGCTGGTTGTGAATTGCTTTTGGTTAAAGTCTTGAAGGCCGAAAGCCTGTTTTCTGCTCTGCTGCTTTCTTCATTGTATTCATTCCTCTGCAATGTTTGCTTAAAGTTTGATTTGTAAATGTCTCTCATGTTGCCTGTTTGGTTTCTATACTGCTGATTTACATTGGGCCTGTTTATGACTCATGTTTGATTATCCTTGTTAAGTTACAATTGTTTAAGAGGTTTGCTGATAAAAAAACTGTGAATCAGAGCTTGTAGATTGTGATATACAGTACGCTTAGTTGCCTGTTCAGTAACCATTCTGCGTTTCAATACAACAGTTCTGCTTTTGGAGGATGCAGTTTGCGATGCTGCCGAGTTGTTTTGTGTGAATGTGTCTCTGTTTAGCCTACACTCATTGATATTCATTGGGTGCTCAAAGTAATAGAAACACTTTAACGTTTCATATGTTGCGACAGACGGCCCACATTAACAAACGTATACCTATAATTTTAGCTTTATAGGAATAAACGTCATAATCGCATTAATGATAGTATTTCTAACGGACATATTTCAGCTGAACATTATAGAAATGTGTATGTATGCTGCGTCTGCTGGAATTGTGAATGTCAATATGAAAACAAGTGAATGATTATCTGCTGCATATAGAGACCATGTTTTGGCTTGCTGCCTCATAACATGTTGTTCAACGTGTATGAGGTCACTAAATATTCCTTACTATGGTTCCAGATGCTTGTTAGGAATTGCCACATTATTATGATGACACTTAATGACTGTTTTTGGGTGGTAGGCGTTTATATTCGGCAGTCCACAGTTTGTTCTATGCAGAGTCAAAGGCATATTGTTGCAGAACCTGGATAGCAATTTATCTTTGCTCGCATTAATTGATTTGCTAAACCTGAGCTGAACTGCTCTTCAGGAGTGAGTTCCTTCTCACTCTTGCTCTTTTTCTCCTGATACCTAATTATGCTAGCTTTTACATTTTAACATGGCATCATTAGTTTCACACAAGTCTCTGGGGTATAATTCTGCTGTAGGAATGAAAGGTGTGACCTATGACCTTTCAGTCCAAACATATCTTCTTAAGGTCTCCCAGGAGAGTTCCTACCTCTGAGGCTGGCTGTACTACATCAGAATAAGCTGGGATTTCATCATCTCAGTTTGTTCTCTGCATTAAATACACCTAGTGTTGTAGAAGAACCTGAGGGCCAAGTGAATGTGTGTCTTCATACACGCTCACCTGCATTCCTGTACGGTTTTGTTGTTAGTGAGTGCACCTCTGTCGAGAATCTGCACTCCCGGGAGAAGTTTTGCAGGCCAGTCTGGTATCTGGAGCCGTGTTACAGAGAGTTAATGCTTTCATAAGTTGTGTGCTTTCATGATCCAGATACTCTTGTGAACATGTGAGGGAATGTGTGTCAGAGTATGTGTCCATGTGCCTGCACTCTCCATGGTGTTGAGATTTCAAGAGAACTGTTGAGGCGAAACATCTTTCGTTCTGATAGTGCCTTTTGTTCTTGTTGTTTGAATGTTAGGGAAATATGCTTTTGTTTTGTGCAAAAGAAAATGAAAGCTCTTTGATTTGGCGTGACAAAAGAAAGAAATGATCAACACTGATATTCCTCTCGTGCCAAAATCATGGAGATTTGCATATCTGCTGCAAAGTTTCTTCAAAGCTTAAGAGATCTTTCAGTTGTTATCTTGAACATCTAGATTGTGTTAATCCACTCCGAGGGAATGAGTCACTGAAGCAATGGAAACAACGAGGATGAAAAAGGTATCTTTCAGACTGTACAATAAAAGTGAAAGAAAGGGGGCGAGAGTAGAAAATGACTTGTCACACTTAAAAAAAGAAAAGAGGAAGGCAGATTAGATAAAAGGAGAAGGAAGGGAATGGAAAGTAAACTTATAATAGTTGTATTCTTTTTCTGTCAGTGCTGTTCTACAGAAACACGTTACAGTACTTTGAACATTGAGATCATTTATTAATGTGTGGGACTTGCATTGGTCAAATGGTTTATTGGTAATGAGTGGAAATAGATGTTCGAGTTTGCGGGGGCTATTCAATGGCTATTCAAATGTTCATCAATTGTGTATCTGTTAAAGATTTATATTTTTAGGTATTAAGACAAAAAGGGAAAAACCCGTCTTTCAACCTATTCAACCTTCACCTAGTAACTTTACCCTGTGTGAAGAAAAAGACTGCATCGTCTCATTACAACATCGTGCCATGTATCTATCAAGGATTTAAACAGTGACCATCTGTTGTGTATTGTTTTTACTAGCAAAATACATAACCCTGGTGCCATGTAAAAAGAACACATTAGTGCACCTTGAACCATAGCTAGCTATCTTTTGAAACCCAAACATGGATTTGTTTTAGTTTTGTGGAATCGCAAACTAACAAATGCGTCTGTTTTCGCTGTATATCAGGGAGACCTCACTAGTGAAGAGCAGAGATGCCAGTTACAGTTAATCTCATAACTCATGACCATCAACTGACCTCGATAGTGTCCTGTGCTCTAATTGGCTGATGTGGATCTAGGTAGAAATGCAGTTAGAAGAATGGATTTACCCCTTTTGAATGTGTTATCTCCTGTAGTGTTTTCCTCTAAAAGAAGTATGTTCCTGTATGACCCCTGTAGAATTACACATCATGACGTATCCTCCCTCTTATCCCCGACCTTTGCGTTTGCAGAATTAGTACTTGCTAACATAACACCTTGTTATTCTGTTTTTGCTCCGTGTGCTTTAAGTATGCCCTTTCCTTGAGGCAAAAAACCCATCTGTTCTGAAACACAAAGTTTGTTAACACATTTCTCTGACCATCTGGATGCACCAAGGTGCTAACATGGATTAAATTGTACTTGTGTCATGTGCAGTAAGGGCATCATGGTAAAACCCTTTCTTGTGTATTTGCAGCAATATAACAGTCATCTATCAAATGAAATGCTATGTTGGCTTCTTCAATTTGAGAGTTTACAGCTTCTCTGTATATTTAGAATATGTTATTGTAAATTGAAAAGTTTGGGGTTTCGAAATATTGGTTGAAAAAAATAAATCATTTGAAGATTAATGTGACCTTAGGCTCTCAGTGCTTGTGATGGCCATTCTCTATTTATTTTAATAAGGCTTGGTGTCATTTTGATTACCTATTACTCGAATAATCAAACTAAAATTGACAGATTATTTCATATTTACAATAATTATTGGTTGCAGATCTACTGTTTTCACCCCAAAATATTCAACACATATTAACTGAATGAATGCACACAATGAACCGTTGTCTTAGACATGTTTTTCACAGTGACTAATTGCACACTTTCATCACTCTGATAGCACATGCATTCTTGAAATGCTAAAGGTATGTGTAAGATACGGGGCCATCAGTAAACCTGTTATTGTGAAAGTTTTGAAGCAGCTAATAACCCCCGAAGCCTACAACCTGACGCAATTACCTATTGAAACATTTAAAATACACTGTACAGACTGGCAGTGTCAGTATTTTTTTTAGCAGTTGTAGTCTGATGCAATCCAAAACTAAAAGCCTGCAAACCTTATGACTATAGATTATTAGTTGATACTGATCTGAACTGTGTTTATTTAAAGGCTGTATTTCATTGTGTTGTTGCACATGATTAGGGTGTATCTAATATAATACTCGTATACAATGCAGGGTCTAAATAACAGTAACACCTCACAAGATAATATAATTGTATGTGGCATCGCATCATCCACAATACAGCTTCAAACAAATCAGATCAGAGATTAATCAACACCTTTTAGACACAGCTAAGTATATTATAAGTTCACAAATGTAATACTCACTGAATTTGCATAAGATGGTATTGGTATTCTCTATGTTTTTATACATTCAAGTATTTGCCACTTTTAGGGGTGTTGCATTGATACTCAAACCTCATTTTCTGAAGCTTGCTGCCATCTGGTGGTCTCAGGGGGACTCTGCAACCTAGCAGATGTGTTTTCTGATCGGGGCCAAACAAATTGGATTCATAATGTATGGCTTACATTACATGCCGTTTATATGATATCTGAGGCTGAGGAAGAACCCTTGCAGTAAATCTATTCTGTAATATCCCCCAGCCTTCTGTGTGACATTGCCAATAAGATGGAGAATTGGTGATCTGATGTATGAGTGACCAAGGTGAATGTATTGTTTTAACCAAGAGGGCACCAGCTGCAGTCACAGAGTTGTGGCGTGGAAAGTGGAAATGTGACCTATTGGTTTAGAGCGGATAGAAACACATTCCCCCTGACCTTTCCGCTTCATTACCCGCCATGATACCTCATAAATTGAAGGGAATACAGTGCTGGAGTCACGGCAGAAGCACGGAGGCCTTTTCTCTCCATTTCTTTCTCAGTTTGTGTCAACGTCAGACTGTGTGGGGGACTTACATTTTATTGAGTGTGTTTTGTGACATTGTAGATGTGTGTGATGCATGGTAAATCACCATTACATCTCACATTAAATGCAGTAATGCACTAAATAAAGCAACAGTTGTCCATATTTAGGATACATATGTTGCAATAATTAAATACAATTGTTATTTTTTAAGATATTAAATACAATTTAATTATAGAATATTTTATTTTATTTTACATGGCCATTAAGTGCCAAATACAAAGTTTAATTCAGAATAGAGAACATGACTATTAAAGGAATACCATGTGAATTTCAGTTTTCACAAGGCAATTGAAGACTAAATGCTGTTTACATAGATTTAATTATATGTGGTGCCCTCTGCTGGTTAGTGGGGTGATACACACTAACTACAAGACTGATGATTGTGCCCCAGCTCAAAGACAAGCAATGAAGTATCATCATTTTTTTTCATAGTTTATTTATCAGCTTTTGGAGTCCTGTCTCAACCTTTTGAAGAATAGCTTAAATAAGAGCCCATCTTTTTGTCCTCTTACAATCTATTTATCTTATTAGTTATCACTGTATTTAATTTCATCTTCCTGTTCAATATTTAATTTTGCATTCGATTCTTGTGTATCATATTCTATTTAGGTGTATAGACTGTTCTTGCACGGTTTCGATTATTTTAATTTGATTTTTGAGTTAGTTTCATTGTTTTATGTCTTATATAACTATGTTGCATTGTTGGAGGAGCTCAGTACCATTTCTGCACTGTAGCTTATGACATTAAAACCTTTGAATTTGAAGAGGATATCATGATGGTATATAATGCCAGCGTCTTACAACTACTCTAGCAGCATCTACAACTTTAAAATGGTATTAGTTGTTGTTGCGTTTAAAATATCAGCATATGTCCATATTCCCACTACAAAAGCTAAATACTGTTGACTATTATAACGTCACCGTATATATGATATACATTTATTATCAAGAGATCACAAAATAAACCGTGCTGCTTGTGAGATAATGAACTGAACAGGAAAGCCAAAATACAAACATTTCTAAAAGAAAACACATTTAAATAGTTATTTCTCTTGTGTGAATTATTGGACAAGTTAAGCCACTGTTAAGCACTATTACAAATCTGTAGACATATATACAATATTTTAAGGGAGGTCATGAGTAGATGATTCATGCCATAGGAGGCCATGAGAAATACAGGTAATACAAAAAAAGTATGCAAAGGTGACAGAAACATGGTTTATGCAGAGACAATAGCATTAGACAGGACTAAGCAAACAGCATTAGACCTCACAGCAGTATACCACATAAAGTATAAATGACATTATCAACAACAAATAGGAGCAGTCCATGCCTATAAATAACTACAGAGGATATATCTGAGCCAATATAACGTCTCCTGCTGAGATATAAACCTCCATGTGTACTCTACAAGACGCTGCTGCAACCATTCATCTCTCAGACTGTGGATGTACATATATGTGTGTGTAGGCTATATATCTTGTGTTTCATTAATGACAGTATATGGTGACGCCTTCCAGCAGGGATTACCACACCGTGCGCTCTGGCTCTCCTGCCGTGCGCAGTAATGAAGGAGAGCCGTGGAGACTGGAGGCACAGGCAGCAGGTCGTTTTCCACCAGAGTTTACACGGCAGATGACAAATCTAGACGTGACTGCCTTACCAGAGATTAAAACTGTCTGAGAGAGAGAGAGACACACACACACACAGACCGAGAGAGAGTGGGTTGGCAGGCTTTATGCATTGGTTCCGTCTACCTGCTTGTGCAATTTAACACATGAGCGCTGGCTAACAGTCCAGGAGATGAAAGGAAAAACTGGAAAAATGTGAGGTTTTACAGGTGTCAACTATAGAGCAATTGCAAAACAAGCACCCAAAGCTGAGCAGTTAATTAGCCACTGTTTACACCCAATATTCGGAGCACAATTCCTTATCAATTTCATAGTTGTATCTTACAAAAACTGTAATAATGGAAATTTGAGATGATCTATCAGTACCAGAAACATTCATTTCTTATCTAACTTAACTTTCTTTATCATATCAAGACAAGACAGTGGTTCGGGTGAATTAAGATCTTTATTAATATGATGCTGATTATCTTATATTATTTTTCAAAGCCACACACAGATACTTTAGCAGATGTGAAAGGTACAGAACATGTCAATTGCACAAGTAGTTCAGCAATGGGCTTTATGATAAACATATTCATACACTTATAAGACTTAATGGAAGGCAATCCTCAGATTTATACTTGAGAAAAAGCATTTTGGATTTGCATGCATTTGGTGCAGAGGTAGTGTGTTTAATATCTAGTAAAAGCAGATGACTCTGATCTTTCTGAAGATATCCCACTGTCTGTAACTTCATCTTACAGGAATAATCATCAAGGTTTTGTTTTTCATTTTGGTGACATCTTTGACGCAACCTGATTATTACTGTTGTGGTTTTGGTCTTAATCTACCCAGAGATCCGTTGGCAAGCAAACAGTGAGTCAACAGTGAGTTTCCATGGATTTTTCTGTTGTATTTGCTGTAGGTGGTAGTTTTGTTCCTTTCTTCTGTTTAGACCTCGTTGCTAAAGCTACTAATGCTAACAGTCCGGTTCCAATTTATTTAAAAGCAATTGAAAGCACAACATGAACAACAAATGTAAAGCTGGCGATATGTTGAGTAGTTATACTGCATATATTGAAAGTTTGTGGAGGTCCTGGGTGAAAATGTTCCATAGCATTACTTTCACTGTACCGGTTCAAGGTAGTCTGAGGATTTCTGCGGCCCTGCTCCCCTCCAGCTCTCTGCGGATGTTCAGATCCTGTGGAGATCAGGCAGAGAGAGCAGATCTTAGAAAGATCAATACTCCTTAGTGGATGTCCTATATCAACCACAGTGAAATCCTACCATCTGTGACATATAGGTTGAGCGTATAAGGCACTGCTGGGTGGGATCCAATCCAGTAAATCGCTCCCCGCACCGTCTGTTCTCGTTGGGTTGGAAATGCTGTAGGCTGGGAGAGGTGGCTGTGTGGAGCTACCTGCGACGCCAGGTGGAGTGCTGTACTGTTCACTGCTGTTTGTCTAGACAGGTCAAACAAATGTATGATTCATTTGTCATCTTATTTAAACAGATATACACAGCCAGAAGTAAACGGGAACAAACAGTGATGACATTGTTTGAGTATTAGAGCTTCTTCCTAATTACCTCAGAACTGCAAAAGTAAAAACATCAACTTATATTTTATCAGGTAATTATTCTACTAGCTGTCACTGTTAACTTTCTGCCACCGTGAGGGTGGTGGGAAACAGCAGGGACTCCCAGGAAGTTACTGCACCTTGGCAAAAGGTAGTCTGTGCTTGCATAGGCATTGCTTTTCAAACCCTGGCACTCATTTAAGTATATTTATAAAGATTTGATAAACTCAAATAAGATGCAAAGAACTTTGAAATATGTAAACTCTAACTATATAAACCCTAATAATATGGTACAAAAGGAATGCATTAAACAATAGTGTATGAAAATATCACTTGAAAAGCTAAATATAACAATGAACAGAAAAGAAAAGATCAACAACACGGGGAAAATTAAGAAATCAATTAATATTTGTGTTAAAACCTTAGAAATTCTTGTGTAGTTTGCATTTGTCTGAATATAATGGGTCGTTGTTTCAAAACAGCTGCTCATATTCAAAAAATAAACTTGTGCACCACTTTTGACCGGAGAGATGGAAAACTGACTGCCAGAATTTGAAGCAGAGAAAATACAGGCTCCGTATTTGCGCCAGGGAAAGTGGAAATTGCAGCATCTGGCTTTAATAAGAGAGCATCCCAAATACATATTTCAAGGAGGAGTAAACATTGTATAAGTGTGCCGAGACCAGAGTGACTTACAGTGGCTGAAGTTTAGCTATTGATGGATACCCTGGATGATGGGAGGTGTAGGCTTGTAACCACTGCTGCTCGCGATTGGAGACAAACAGCCGCTGGATCTAAAAGCAGGACAAAAAGGTGTTGATTGTAAGGACATGTGCAATAGGAAGGAAGATGCATTTAATTAGGCCATTTATCTGTGTGAGAAATACTTATTTTTAGGCAATAAAAACCTTAACTGACAATTAAGACTTCTGCTACTCTGCTTCTTCTTTTAACAGAAAAGCAGAATGAACAAATTCAACAAAAAGGTGAAATATTTGAATATTTGGGAGAGTCTATGAAGATTTGTATCTGAAAGAGCAAAAGTTGCATCAATTTGGAAAAGAGGCTATCAATACAAATACATAAAGTGTGACGTCACTCCAGTATTCTAAATTTCTGCAGTGATTTTGAATTGGATGTGTTTTATCTTTAAAGCCAGCTTTTGTTTTTAATGCAAGAAGACTTTAGTGATGTTATACTTCTCTTGCTGGATCCTAACACAGTAGGACACATGGACAAGAAAAAGTATGCATGAATAATTGCCTGCATGCATAGAAAGCCAGATTTTAACATGCATAAACTTGCTAAGTTGTAACCTATTTATTTTTCTCTCGGGAGCCAAAAGCCCTTCAGCAAAGGCTTGCCAAAAGTAAAAGTCAATGGGTGTAAAACTAGCTATAGCTGCTATACATTCAACAATTTGCAACCACAACAGTACTCATTCCAGAAACTGGGTTCAGGGCAGGAAATGAAGACTGGAAATAAGAGTTTTAAAATTGGTTCACCGCTCTCTTTTTATTCCAAGTTTCATGGTGCCAGAATTTCCTTTTAGCGAAAATACAATGCTGTACTGTTCTGCATCTGAAGAGCACCACAGTAACAGTATGATGACGGTGAGATTCTACACAGGGTTACCTTTTAATATTGCCAAAATCATTCAAAAACAGGTAACTATTTCCCATGTCAACATTTTCTTACATTTACGTCTTACATAAGGTACATTATTTTACGTGATGTATGAATTACATTTCAATAGTTCTTTCCCCAATAACTGTAACACATACAAGCCTTTTTATTGTATAACCTCTTCTTCCTGACTTCTAGTGTTGAAGTAAACGTGGCATCAGACGAGGATAACTGAAGTAAAGCTTTTTCTTAAGTAGTCCTCTCCATAATAGTGTGCATTTGTATGCCCAAAGATACCGTTTGTACAGCTGACAGTCAGATCAGCTCTTAAACTGTGACACAGGGCGTTACAGGTTTTGTTTCCACTGGTGATACAAAAACAGCATACTTTAAACGGCGGTGCATTTATTTTGTATGTTTTGACCTTCTTTCTGAAATCTTACCTAACATAGCAGTTTCGGATTAATGCCACACAAAAACGTCTTCATGCCTGCAGATGGGATTAAGATGGAAATCTTTCCAATGAGAGCTTCTGTATTTGGAGAATGTGCTGTCATTTGATTTTCCAGAAAAGATAAGATGGACGGCCACGTTTTCCCTTACGCCACTGAACTAAAATGACCCAAGTGTTAGGTAGAAGCTACACACCCCGACAATCTCTGCAGCCTTTTTTTTATTAGCCCTGCGTGTGAAGGGAGAATTGCACGACACAAAATGGAAAAAGAATACACTAAAACAAACAAAAGCGCTCAGGTGTAATTTTCTAACTGAAGTTGAAGCCTGGGAAAGTATTGTGCCAGGCTGCTCATCAGACGCAGACTCCGGGTGGCTGACAGCGGCGAACAGAGGTAAACGTCAATTAAGCCGTTACAGTAGATGACAGGCCTAAAGAAAACAGCGCTGAGAGATGCCATCTGGGGCAGACTGTGTAAACTGAAGGTGTCTGAACACGATGCTTCAGATATGGCTAAAATGTTAGCAGCTTTGGACTTGTCAGCTTAACATGAAGAGGCATGAGGAAGACTTTAGGTAGCCTGCATGTAACCTAAAGGCTGCCTATTTATGAAAAAGATCTATTGTTTGTATTTAGTCTCTTATTGTAGTGGGTTTTAATCTGGCATATTGGTTTCATGTGGCCGACATGCAGCCTTAGATGTGTTTCCTACAGCTCGGTAGGTCTACTGTATTTAGCCCTAATGCCTAATAATGTCACTTGAATGGCATTTTTATCCAGGTAGTTTGAGCTTTCAAGATCTTCCTCTGCAGCAGCCCACCACACAGAAACATAGCTCCAGCAGCAGTATTATTATTGTAGTGCAGAGTGCATTTGCACAGCTCCTGCTTCTGTTTCAAATGTTTTATGTAGTCCAATAATGGACCTCAGAGAGCAAAATGGCAAAAGACGCCTCCAAACATTTACATTTCAGGCGCTACAGATCATGACCTACAAAGGGTTCAGTAGTAAAATATACACGCCACCAGATCAGCTGTATTCCTCAACAATTTTTATACAAGTTATGAGTCTTCTTTCCAATAAATGCATAGGTCTCTCCTGGAAGATCATACCTCCACCCCCAATTTCAAGGTCCATGAGAGCTGTGCTACTGATCTTTTCAGCATGCTTAATGTGTAAAAATTGATTTGGAAGGAAAAACATCTCAGATCTGTGTTTTGTTTTCATCCTTCTTTAATAGAACTTCAGAGAGCAGGAAGTGTGTGCGTCATGAAATTCACCCTGGTTATCTGCTTTCACACGCTCTGGCCAGCCGCCTGCCCTCGAAAAGCACCAAGCATCCAGTATCAGAGGGACTAACTCACAACTTTATACACATAAAAGTAGATCCACACGCATCATATGTGCAACAGACACCAGCGATGAGCCCGTTTGCGTGTTCTTGTTCGCCTGTATTCTTAAGCATGCAGACAAAAACGCACACAAGGAAATCCATGTTTTCACGCAAAGCCCGGGGCAAATGCATATAATTATTTCTCTTTGCACCGTGCAAACACATGTGAATGATATTGTAGTGTATCAAACGTCAATACGTGTATTGGCATGTCTTTGCTGACCCACTGAGATGTTTTTAAAGCTAATTCAAGGTGTTTAGAGCTCAGCTGAGATAGACGTTGGTGCATCTTGTTATGGAGAAATTCTCGGGCCTTAGGTGAGGGTGAGAATGTGTGAGGTCACACCATGTGACCTTTAGCTGATGCCACTGGGCCGCCATTGGTCCAGAGTCAAACCCCCAAACCCTCAAGCACCCCCCTCCCCCAGACCCACAGCAGCTCTCTCTGCTGCACGGAGAGCTCAGACAAGTTGTGTGTTTGCAAGTAGACTCTTCTCTGTGGCCATCATCCTACATTTATTCTAAACGCATATAGTGTGTTTTATAGAATTAAATACCTTGCTGAAAGCATATGTGAAATGACAGCAAGAGTACACATGTATGAGATGCAAGAAAGGTGTATGTGTATACTTTTAATATTATGTCTACAGTATTTGTTTGTTTTTGTTGAGACACGCAGATACTAAAAAAGAAATACCTGCCTGTGTCACTACAGACTGTCTTATAAACAGTAATAGCAACTAACAGTTTACTGATTCCCCCCCCCCCCCCCATCTTGTTGGAGTCAGTATCTTTGCATTTTGAAAGCTGCCTGATCTTAACCCCTAAGTCCTGCTGTGATTTAATTGTGGCTGTTGCATCACTGAAAAACTATTGATCAGAACCACCCATGCATGTGCTCTGAAACATCTCAAATCTTTGTTCATTTCCTTAACCATAACACACTGCTCACACACTTTCTACTGCACATCTTCAGTTACGAACACAGCCTAATACTAAAGTCATTTAAAAAAGGTTGTTTAGTATCCTCTTCAAAAGTAAATGTTTGATTTGCAAAACGTTCTGAAGCACAACAAAACACGTTTTCATTAAACTTCTTCTAAACTTAAAAGATTCATAATTTCTGTGTATTAATTACATGCAACATCGTACTGTTTACCTGCTAAATTCTGCTTAATTATTTACCTGCTAAATTCTGAATGTCCTGCATTTGTTTTAAAAAATAATTATTAATAATTATTTATTAATCCCACTTTTCGATCTTCTGATCTCCCTTGGTTGAACTGCTGCAATTAGAAAACGTGTGTATTTTTCATAGAAAATGCAATATTTGAATTCCAGGCCTCATTAGCGTAACATTACAAAACATGCTCCCTGAAAGCTCGCAGCAGCGTTACCGAACTCCCAACCCGCCGCTGCATGCATATTGAGAGACTGTTAATTATTTAGATTGGAGGTGTAGCGATACATGTTTGGATATTTGCACTTGCTCGCTTTCTGTTTGAATTCCCTCAGGAGAGCTGTGTTTCCTCGGTGTGTTACTCCACAGTCGGATTTTTTTTGTTCAGCTGGCGGAACAAATCTCACATTAAGATGTAGTAGTGTGCTTTAGGTGTCCGAAAGCGGAGGCAGGGCAAATATGAATTTGGCTCAAACGGAGATTGTTTGTTGAAATATGAACTACATGTTTTCAAAGCTCATTCACTTTATTTCTCAGGTAATATTATGCATGGTTATTCCTGGGTAGCATGTCATTTCCCTGCTTTAAAATGAGTTTGGTTTGATGCATAAATGACTCTGCAGCGTCTTAATTTAAAGAATATTAATTTCAACTAAAAACGTGAGCAGAATTTAAGAAGACATGGTGCAAAAACAAACCAATTTTGTGAAATTTCTCATCAAAAATGTATAATTAAACATAAGTGAACATGCAACTGTAAAGCTCAGAGGCGTATGCCTGTTTTCCAAGTAATCTTTAATACGCTCTTACCTTTTGCAGGCTGGAGAGGAGAGGCTAAAGGTCTGCTGTCCTGCGCGCCGTTTCAGCCAAATGAACACTTCCCTCTGCAGCCTCTTCTCTTCAGGTCATCCTCTGTTCACATGTGGATTGTGTGGATGTGTATTAGGACTGCAGACTTGCGTATTCGTCTCAACAGCAGCCGAGACTTATCCCCTGTCAGCTGATTATTGCTCCTCGTCAGCGACTCCATCAAAAGGTGATACTTGTGCAACTTTTTTTAGAGAGAAAGTCTAATTGTGTAGGACGAGTTCAATAGTTCAGGCTGCAGGATGCGCACTGCAGCTTGGATTTCTTTTTTAATTCATGGATGTAAAATCAGAAGAATGCTCTTGTCGTGTTTATTTATTATTTTTTTGCAAAAAACATTTGGACTGATTTGTATCTTCTAATAATAACCCCCCCCCCCCCCCCTCAGGAGTTCAATTAAGGTGTCCTGAAGCATGACATTAAATCAGCTCCTTTACCAAAAATATTAAAGTTATTATAGTAATGAGTGTTTAAGTAGAGTAGGGTTAAAAACGTACACAATCAACATTATGATGAAATATTACCATAACTCATCCTGCAACCCAAAAGTCGTCCTTTATGTAATTGTGTGTTTTCTTCAAGGAGGGTTAAGGTGTTTCCTCCCTGGTGTGTCCGCTCTGCCTGCAGCCACGAATCTGTACCCGTCCCCCGCCTGCCCTAACGTGCGTGTGTGTGTGTGTTTCAGTGTATGTGTATTTGTTTAAGCTTGTAATTCATCGGTGTCCTAGACCGTATCTTTGCTTTGCTTTGGCTCATTTGCGCACTATAAGGCATGACTAAAAAAGTGCCAAATTACAAAGAGAGGGACAAGTCAAAAGCAAACAGACAGTGTAAAACAGTATGCTGCTTTTAGGAACATTTAAAAGGGACCAGTACTTATTATAACATCTAAACAACATATTTTAAGTTATTTATATTTCACACATTTTATAGATCATTTTAATGAATTTACACGAATTTAGAAATGCCATATTTATAATATCCTTAGTGAATCCAATAATTTATTTAAATGTGTTGAATGTGAACCTTTTTTTCTCCTGATAATCCCCTTAAGGGAACTACAATCTCTCCTGAGTTCAAACACTGGGAGAAATAACAAACCTTAATGGACTGTTGTCGCCATTGTGTGGTCCCCCTCCTGTTTGTTGATTCCCGTGTTATTTCAAGCACCAGTGCCCAGCCGAGGCCCTTGGCTGGGCAGGCAGACATGTATTCAGCAGTTAATCTGACCGAGCATCTCGCTGCTATGTGTATTGGAGCAGCCATTGTTTTCCTCTATAGATTAGCCGCACAAGCACCTCACATAATCGAAAGGCTATAGACAGACTGTCATTGCTTTACACTCCCGTAACAGACTACCAGCACAAAGATTCAATAAGATCAGAATGTTTTTGAACAATATATTTACTTCCATTAAATAAAACACAATAGTTTTTTTGGATGTTGAAAAAAAAACAAAAACATAATTCCGTACCAAATAGTATACACAGAGCAAAAAACCAAATAATTTGTCGCAGGAACATTTTTGATGCTTCTTTTTTTTTTAAATCCAGAATTGCTATTCTAAGTCGATATTCACACAGACATTAATAATAAATTTATAATATGTTAGAAACACACAACTGGTGCGTTTTAGTATGTACATTCCCTTTTTGTTTGCAAGCAAAACATAATTCCTTTTTAGGTGTTTTTTTTCCACATGCGTTGATAAATTGAACCTGGAGAGGACTGGAGGGTTATAGCGCATTCGCCTCGACAAACAGGAGATGATAATTCAAATATATATACAACCTTTTCAGTCAACAATAAACGTCCAAAATCCACCAGAAAAAAAACGCTCATGACGAGCTATGAAGAATAAGACAGGCCGTATGTTTACTGTGGTGCAGTTTGAAGCAGGCCTGGACTCATCAAAGGGGATTAAACCTAAAATCTCCCGTTTCAGTTTTGACTCCGACCTGGAGTTTAACTCGTTTCAGTGGTTCAGTCTTCTAGTGCCCTTTTTTGAAAAATGAAAAAGTAGTTGTAGTAGTCTCTTGTTCCTGTGGCCGCCTGTTTGTGATTACCCACACACTGCAAAAAATGACCACCATTACAAACAAATAGGTCTTGTAATCACCCTCAAAATCAAATGCTTTCCCCAAAACATAAACGGATGGAATAACCTCACTTGTTTCTTTAAGAGGTGTGGGGATGTTCAAGAAACAAGTGGCAACATCTTGATGGAAAAAGTGAGAATAATGCAAGTCACAATCCGACAAGAAAAAATCAAGAAATTTCCTGAAACACGTGAAAAAAGTACAATTATCTCACTGCCAGACTCCCTTTAGAGAAAAACAACACTTTAAGCGTCACTACACCTATAATGACTTGCTAAGGGGGTCTTTTTTTGCAGTGCAGGTAGGTATTAGACTGGTCTGTCCACGGCGTACTGGCAAGCGCTCAGATTAGCGGCCGGATTCTGCACACTGGCGTATCCAAAACTCGAGTGCTGCTTGGCTTTCAGTCTCAGGCTGGCCAGGCTGGAGTTACAAGTGTCCCTGTACACATAAGGGGGGGTCGGAGGTGCGTAGGGGCACGCCGAGGTGGGCACCCCCGAGTTGAGGGACGGGTTACTGAGGTTGTTCAAGTTATTCAGGCTGTTGAGGCTGGAGCCCGGCACCCCGGTCACCGACGATGGCACCATGCTGGAAGTCATGGAGGATATGGAGTTTGGCGGCGAGAACATGGTCTGCGAGGATAAGGGGTTGACATTCATGGAGTTGAAGAAGGGGAAGCTTTTGGTAGATAAAGACGCCGACGTGAGACCCTTGGCGGCCCAGTTGTTGTACGTGTAGCTCGGGTACATGTCTTCGTAGGGCTGCATGAGTCCATTGAACTGCGGGCCGAAGCCGTTTTTGCAGAGCTCGGCTTGTTGGTTTCTTTCCCGTTTCCTCCACTTGGCTCGCCGGTTCTTGAACCAAACCTAGAGCGAAAAAAATAAGAGCAGGTTAGAAAATATATATTTGCCTATATATTTCTTACAATGGCCGATATGGGTTAAGTTCCGCATGCATGTTTTTTTTTTTGGTACTAGTTTCGAATTTAAGTTCCACATGAAGCCTACATTAGTAAATAATATTCCGTCTGTAAATCCCCCCAAAATAATAATATTGGTATTTGTTTTGCTGTGCAGACAATTTCGCTTTGATTCTTTCTTTATCTGAGCAGAATACACACAGGTCTCCCTGCACCATCCTAATGTGTATTCCCTCTGCAGCCCCCCACAAACACTCTGACCTTAACCACACAGCACCAGGGCGACAATCGCAAAATACAAGCTTTGCACCTCTTTCACACGAACAGGAGAACACGACTGGTATCTGCCACCGACAATGTCAACAACCTTAACTGTTAACCACCTAACAGCGTGTAATTACCCTTAATAGGCAAACAACAATTAATTAGCTGCTGTTATATTTCATTATGAAATTACTGAAACTATTAACTTGTGCCGAGACACGCCAATATCATTTGGAAATTATTATTTTGCTCCGTGTGATTTGAACACAAATATACAATATAATTAAATTGAGTTCATACCAGCAGTTTATTTAAACAAGAGTCTGATTATTTGTTTCCCAGCTCGAAACTATGTCATACATTATTTTTCGAGGACAATTCAGATGTGCCTAAGGTTTGGTGTCAGTGCGTAAAAATAAGGAATCATGTATTCGGAGGTTAACCGGGCACTTGGCACAAATTACCCAAAATTAAACACAGGGATTGTTTTTATTTGCACCCAGGGGAGTACTCACCCTGACCCGGGCCTCTGTGAGGTTGGTCCACACGGCTATCTCCTCCCTCGTGCTCATGTCCGGGTAGCGATTCCGCTGGAAAGTGGCCTCGAGCTCCTGCAGCTGCTGGCTGGTGAAGTGAGTCCTCTGCCGCCGCTGCCGCTTCTTTTTCGAAGGGTCATCTGAAGAGTCGTCGTTTTTATTTTGGTTCTTTTCTTTTTCTGTCAAGAGGAAATAAATTGATTCAGTATGGGTCTGGCGGATTAAGGCCTGTATGCTATAGAGAGCAGGGGAAACAATCCTGAATCCAGGACACTGTTGGAAATGGAAGAGCTGGAGGAAAGGCTCTGGTGCACAAAATAAACAGTTTTCTTATATTTCACTTCGCTTCATTTTATTAAATTTGAATTAATGTTGTAGTTGTATTTAATAGACAGGGATCATATCCATTAATGCCAGGCTAATTTCAGTTGCACAACAAAAGCGCTCTTTACTTTGCATATCACATAACTTTTCACACCACAGACAAGTGTCAACTAATTACGTGTGAGTCTAATGACTGCTATAATCGCCTTTTTTTGCATGCACGATAAACTCCCTATAATTGATAAATAGGAGCCACCTTTTGTTTGATATCGAGATGACATCTGCGGCGCCTTGCTGCAAACATCTGCCCCCCCCAAGCGGTTCTTACCGACAGACTCCGGACTGGACGTGTCCGACACTGTCTGCACCTCTAACCGGTGTTTAGAGTCCACAGACCGCTGCAGCGGCTGTAAAGTAGAGGCCATCGCCAGAGCCGTGTGGTGCGTGGAGGCAAGTTTATTCCCTGTGAGTTGGTGATGGTCTATGTTTAAAGGATCCCTCATAGAGTTCATCGGCGGAAGATCGCAAAACTGGCTGTCAAAAGCAGAGTAAGTCCCTTTAATACAGCAAGAATACGCGGAAAGTCCGTCTGCAGAATGTGTTCACTTCTCCAAAAAAACGCGCACCAGAACAGTCCCTCTTGCGGTTGAGATAAAATCTTCTTTCTGTTAAAACTGGAAAATGCTTTAAAATAGGCCATTGAATGTTGCCATACTAGCACCGGCAGTAAACAGCGGCTACCTCGGCTGACTATCAGAGTGACAAGGACAGGTAGGTGATATTAGATCCAGAGGCATACACTACACTGCTCTCTGTTCATTTCAGCTGCGCCTCTCTCCAGAGCTCTACGTCACCGTGTTGCGCCCGCCCCCTCTCTGACAGGCACATGCATGTGGATATGACGGTGTGCCCAACCAACCGGAGCTCGCAGAAACGAGATAGTGTGCCAATGCGTTTATGCCGGAGCTGGCGCTTATTTTTCATTTCCAAATAAAAGCATGTAAAGAGAGATGGGACGCACGGTGTACCCGCGGCGCTCCGTTGCGCAGCAGCCCAAGACCAAATAAAAATGAAAATAACACAGTTTGGCCTCATTTTATGAGATGGGTCCAGTGGCCCAGTAAAACGATGCAGTCCTATTGATACCCAAGCTGAGCCGCCTGCTCGCAGGCTGTGTCACTGCAGTTTACTCAGGGACTCTTTGTGGATAAAGCGAGCCACCGAGCCGATTGTATTGAAAGCCGTATAAAGAAAAGAAGCACACTGAATATCAAACAACAGCCATCTACAGCACAATGATCCTGTCAAAGGCCACGCTGTTGAAATATGTTTAAAAGGTGCATGGTGATGCCAAACTCTATCATGTATTCATACAAAGGTAACGGTACATAATATGTGCCATACCTAAAGGCAAACAAATACATTGAATGTAAGCATTCTCAGCTTAATCCTCATAATCAGACTTGAATATAAAGTACCACGTTCTTTGATATCCACTTAGGAAAAGCATTGTCATAGGCCTACTACTTGTCAAATGAGACGATCCTCTGGCCCTCACCAGAGTTAAGGTTCAAATATCCATTAAATGAACCCCACCGGAGCGCAGTTAACCACCAGACTCAGATTGTTGACGGCGGATTACTTTATCTGGGTGCTTAACTGGATCTCTCTCCCCACTTTGCGTTTGGACCCCTCAGTCTTTCCCAGCCAGCACTCCTGTAGTGTTTTTTCTTCTAATCTGATAAGACTCTCATTTGCCTCAGAATTTCTGAAGGAGGACTTTTAATGAGTTTGAGTTGATATGCCAGCACATTTCTTTAACCTATAACTCCCCAAAGATTTAATGCGTAAAGGCAAAGTAAACACGTCTCATCAAACAAATGCGGGTGTAATTTTCAAGGTGGGGGATTCAATCAATCAAATCAATCGCATTTTATTTATACAACCCAATATCCCAAATTACAAATTGGCCTTCGGGGCTTTACAATACAGCATGTCCGTAGAGCCTTGCAGGGGAAAACCGATAGATGAGATATGTCAGCTGCGTAACAGGTGATGAAGAGAGGACACGTCCACGCCAATTAGTGTGGTCCATTCCACTGGAAGTGAAAAATGACTTTATTCCTATATTTGTTTTCATCTTTTTCTAATTCAATGGCAGGATTGCTTGATCATCCTCATCACTTACACACTTCCCATATCCACGTGGCCAGGCGGACGCCAATTCAGCTAGCACATTCGGACTTGGCGCTGTTAAGAAGTTACTGGGCTAATCCCGTGAAAGCCCCTGATGTATAAATACCAGCAGACCATAGACTGTATGCAACATACAGACACATGCACACACACACAAGCGTAAACTATGCGGGACGGATGAGACTTTATGAAAACATAGGGAGTCAATAGCGTCTGAAAGAGTGCATTAAAACTTTGTTTGGAGGACTAAAGATGTGGCACATTTAAACTGATAATAAGGTGCAGATTAATAATAATGTATTTTTCATTATTTTCATAGGTAAATAATACAGGCATACGCAAATTGATCGAAACAAATTAATCCAAAGGACTTTTAAAATGAGTATTTGTATATTAACATATTATCAGGGCTATTTCATAATTAATAATGATGTGCATTTGATACATTTGATTTTACAAATAAAGCGTTTGCTCGTTTCAAAATAAGGCTACCATTTTTTATCAAAAACTATAACCAAACAATATTTTCCATGTCTTATTTTATGATCAGCAGCGAACACGGTGTCATTGCTTTTTTCCTTTACGCCGTATCGTAATACTAAACTTGAAGTGGATTATCGGTTTCCTCTTCATTCCTGCCTTCTGAATGCTTTATCTCTCTTCTGCGGATTACTGTGCGCAATAGGCCTCCGCCATTGAGGGCCATTAATTAGCAATTCAGTCAATATAGGGGGAGACGACAAGGCTTTTTACATAGGATTAAGGGGACATAAGATTCCTCCATTAGTATATTCCTCCTCACGAATGGGCTTTCATTATGCATTTAGTTTTCCCCGGAGTCAATCCAACAACTGCTGCATATATTACAGCAAAACAGTTGGCGCTGGTGTGTCTTTATCTGAGAGCATCACTCCCCCCCTGTAATTCTGTTTTTTATTTTAGTTAGCCTATTATTCTTAATCGATGGTGGTTCACATTGTGCAGCCATGTAGCTATGATCAGCCTGCCCTCTGCCACAGACAGCCCCATCAATGTCGGCTAAATGAATCGGAATGAGACTTATTGGTTATTCGTTTAACACCCTAACAAGACCTGATGTCATTTCCCTTTCCACATTGGAGAATAATTAATAAATCCCAGACTTTGTCGAGCATGGGATTTAAGCTTTTGTTTAGTCTCCTGTTGGGTTTTTTATTTGTAGTTGTTGGTGGTAATAGGGTCGACAAAGAACACCACATAAATGTGTGTCGTATTGGACTACAACGAAAGCCTTATTGCCCCGATTGCACTTGATGAATTAAATATGTTGCATCTAATAAATGTCCTCATTGGTCATATGACAATATTCCTATTCCAATAAATATTGTGGCTGCAGAGCTGCATCCTGATTAACTAATCGGATGATGCTCTGAAGCAGCAGCTCCACTTTTGACCACTAGGTGTCCCTCTAACACAGCCCACACCAACGACTCACACCGACGAGAAAAAGAGGCCAGAATATTTGAGTACCAAACATTGTGGAACAGACGAGTAACACCCACAGCAAAAAGTCAAAATAAAACATAATTTTCTCATTATATTTTAGAGTACTAAAGTGCGAGTTGAATATGGGATACTATTTTGTGAGTAATTAACGTTATTTTGCCTTTTTAATTTAATGTTAACATTGTTTTGAGAAACCTCACAAACTATTAGCTCTCTTAATACTTAATCAAACCGGCTCAGGTTTTGGGTTGCTTATATCTGTGTTTAGACCAAGTTTAAATTAGGCAAATAAAAATAAAAAGGAAGGTATTGATGAAAGATTTTAGCTGTAATTAATAAGTATACTGTGTGCAAAGTAGCACACATGTTGACCTTTAGCCTGCATTTTAAGAAAATAATGCTGATTAAATATAATAAAATTAAATACACAACATAATTAAATATCTTTTCGTACAAATAAAAACAACAAGTCTTTTAATAAACATATGTTTTTTGTACTGCAATATGTGGGAATTGGTCTGTATTGGTGATGATGGATCAGTTACTCACCTATTTGCGCGCAGGTGGTGGCCAGTTTGCGGCAGTGGGAGTCCATTATGGCAATTTAAGGAAACCGCTTCTGGAACAACGGACAAAAGAGACATAATTAGCCTTTAAGTCTGGTAAACAACCCCGCTGTGTTGGTCACTGACATCCAACTTCGGCAGTCAATACTTTCTGAAGTCAACAGAAGACTAAAAGGAATAGTGGTGTGCTCAAAGGATAAATATCAGATTACAAGACAAAAGTGATGGTGGTCTTGAGAAAAGATTTCAAATGGATGGAGAAGAAAAAAAATCAGACATTCCAAGTGTGTAAGAGCAGGCTCAGTAAAGTTCATGTTAATGAGGTAAATGCATTAAATGTAAGATTCAATGAAGATTAATTTGATTGAGTCTCATTTATGAATCAAAGTCTGCTTAGCTTGTCTTTTTTATATGTTTTTTGTAGAAATAGGGCAACAATTGAACTAGTTACTGTTTAATTTACATGAGTCAGGAAATAACTGGCCATATTAGGATACATGGCAGAAATGTACATCTGAAATAACAATTAAGTGAACACAATCATCTGCGTTGCAAACTAATAGTGCATTATTTTTTACGATTTATTTCACTTGATTTGGGAAAAATACGAGTCTAAAATTCCTATTTATCGCGTCAGATTTATTTCCGTACAGTCTGAAAATATAAAACCTTCCGTGTTGTGCATGAGGCGAGTGTTGTGTTTTGGTGCAGCCTGCTGTTGAGAGTGGAGTGATTCCGCAGTAAAATCACGGGATTACAGTCTGATTGAGATGTCTGTCGGTGGGATATTACAAAATTCATTATCGCAGCCCTCATACTACCTCGATATGAAGTTACACAGATGGGGTTTTATTAGTCCAGGCTCACACTGTTTGCTTATGATAATTCAACTCGGGGGGAATTTGCATGCAGTCATGCTGTTAACCATTTTCCTCAGCTCTTCCCTTCACCTGCTCTACATCATCTGCAAGCCTTTTTTTCTCCAATTCAGAAGATGCAGATATTGGAGGTTAAGTTTTACGTCGTGTACCTGCACAACCTTTCTTCTCATCCATCCTCTATATCCCCACTGCAAAATGAAATAGTGGGGGTCAGCCTGTAAGGCGTAAGGTTATTGCACGCGGCTCAGTGTTATCTAATCAGTGAGATTTAATGAGGGGCTCCTTCCAACATTTCAGCCTGCCTGGCTGCTCTGCGGCCTCTGAAACCACAACCGGTGTTATTAATGCATTTTACTGTATTTGATTATTATGGTATACAAAGAATGGTGTAAAAGAAAATATTGACTAATTTACTACATTGATTTCTACTTTCTTAATTTAATGTAGTTTTTGCAGATTTAAAACGAAAGGCATGTATTTCGTTAAAATGTTCATACATGCATCATAAAAAAAAGTGTTCCTTACATTATTTGATACATTAAAGTAAAAAAAAAAACTTGTTATTTTGCTCAGTTAAAAACGCATATGGGGCAAAAATATAATATACTTAATGCTTTACAGCTTTTAATAGAAGTTAGGCCTACAACATTTACAATACTAATAACACAATTTCTGGAAATGAAGCCTCAATATAAAAACAAATTGCATTTATTTTTTACTCTACCACACTGAAGATGCACTACGAGCGTTTCATGATTACTCATATTAATCCGGTTCATCCATTCATTCTCACTCCGCGGACCTCAGCACCAACAGTTGATGTGAATCAGTGACTCACGTGGCACGAGGCCCAGTGCAGACAGAAAGCTGGCATTGCCTCGCACTGGCTTTACTTCTGAAATTAACACCGAGCAGCATGAGAGAGCAGCCTTTACCGGGAGACGAAGCTAACCTCCACCATATGGTCCCGTATTAATTAAAGAAGCGGGACCGTGAACGTCGCCTCTTTTTTACCCAAATGTTTTTCTCCCTGTAATGCAAAACATTTCAAGGGAGGGTAAAAAAGCATCTGAACTCACGATACTCCTTTCTATTAACAGGGTTATTTACACTTTGCTTTAAGAGCTTACTCACCGTTTTATTTAGGCCAGTGAAGGAGAGTTAATACATTTTGTTGTTAGGTTCAGCCACGATTTTACGCATCTATGCCGCATTTACCCAATCATTAATAACTTTAGAGCCACAAACTGACCTAAGGCTGAGTCAGGTACGAAAGATACTTTTAATTGAAACACATTATTTTGTATTTTTGTTTATGTGGCACGAAAAACGGCAAAGATTAATTAAGATTTAACTATTTAATATTAAATATCACAAACTGCAAGAAATACCGTTTTTTTTTAAACCCTCTTTTCATTTCCCGGCACTCCATCACAGCTAATGATACATCATTATCATCTGGCGACCTGTAAGGCGAACCCTGCTCTCACATCACTTCATGCTCCTTTCTGTTACAGCCACGGCTTTGAAATTCCAATAGAAACACGCCAAACAGGCAAAACACGAGCTGGAACAAATCCATTCACTTGCATTAACTCACATCTCAGTTTTATTTATTTTTAGTGCCTCTGCTCTTCCTCTGCTGCACTTACCAGTTGTTGACACCGTTGAGGTTGTCTGTGCCAGCCGTCGGCGTTTTATTCAATATGGAGATAAATTCCACCGTCCAAACACACTCGGACACCGGTAGTTGTGTTTATAGCGAATATACAGGAAACTTCAAGGTCCAGTAGAGCTTATATCTAAGTTTCTGTCCGGAAATATGGGTCTGGCGTGGATGTGGCTCCCCGCTATGTTATCCAAAAAGAAGACTTAGCGATACCTTTTAGGATAGTTTCATTTATGCGCATAAATAACCATCTGTTTACGGTGCGAGGAGAAATAGCGAAGGAGGCGCTTTCATCCGAATCTCCCCTTGGTTCGTCCTCTTCTGTCTTCCTTAACTTTTCCCCCCTTGAAAGACGCTCCAGTGGTGCATTTTTTTCCTCCTTCTTTTGAGCTCAGAGAGGGACCCCGCGTGTGTGTGTGCCTTTTTAAAGGGGTGTGTTTGTGTATGTATGCGCCTGTCCCTGTGTAGTCTAGCAGAGGGCAAACTTGGAGCTTCTCAACTTTCAACAACAATCAAACGAAAATTCCGGATGGCATATTTAAAAAGCACAACCATGTAAAAGACAAATAAACAAAACACTTATATTCCTGTCAACCCTCCCCGGTGCGTTTACTGTAACATTACACCATGAGGTGCTGGCATGCAAAACATATAAGGCTTCAATCTACCTCAACCCAACCTGCTATTTACACCAAGCAACTCAAATGCTTATTATCTAAACTTTGCGTGCGCAAAATAAACAACCGTCTTAACCGCGAATTCATGACTAAACCCACTTACTGGTAGTTAATATAAAGAAATGCTGTATTTAAAGTCACAGTTACGGATTCCTATGGCAGCCTATTATGTAATCAGCAAATTAGAGTCCAATTAACTCCAAATTAGCATATTGTTTGCACTAATTTAACACATTTTTAGAAACGCAATATTGAGAGTAAAACAAAAACCTATCGGGCTATTTAAATGTCTGCATTATAGGCTCCTCCAGGGCCAGACAGAACCCTATCGTGTTGCGGATTTATGTGCAGATGAAGTGAACAGCTGGCTCGGATGCAAATGTTCTTTATAGATCCGTTTCGTCAGATACAGACTGATTTTCCAATTCGCATTTTAAGTAAGGCGAGCAGACCGGACGTAGGCCGGCATTCCCTGCGCCTAATCCGTCTTTTACATTTTTAGTCATACTCCCATTAAACCAGTAATTAATGCACACGTACACACGGGAATTTGCAGGCAATAGGGGACACTGAAGCAAAGCAAGCGCATCATCCATACCTCCACCCCCCGAACCAAATTAGGTGCATGGTTTGGATCGTTGTACTATCCCAAACACTTTGGTGATATAATAGATGTTACTGCTGCCTTTTAAACACGTATAAAGGAGACATTATAAAATGAAATGCATGTTTTAATAGCTACTCAGTTCAGGTTTTTTTTAAGACGACAGATATTAAATAAAAGCAGTTTAAGCACGTATGATCCTCTTTTACGAAGGCCCAAGAAAGCCATATATTTTTAAATTAATTTTCCACTTCCGTAAGCACACGTGGGAGAGAGGCAGAGAGAGAGCGTTGGGTCAAATGCAAACCAATATGGGAACAAATAAATAAAAATTGCATATTTGCCAAAACAGCTCGCTTAGTGCTTTACATTCTGACCCGTGTCTTCTGATATTAGATGTTGTGATGCGGCACACAAACATGTGCACACGCAGACAAAATGCAAGTAAATGACCCCCTTAGCCCCTGCAGAAAACATCCACCCTGCACCATGCATATGTTCACAGCAGCCCCGCCTGCCCGGGATGAAAGGAGGATGAACGGCGTCTGGAGAGGCGTGATGCTTCGGCTATATTCTCCTCTTACCTTCTTATACAAAGAAGAAAAAAAAAATCCGTCAAGAGCCTCCTCTTTCTCACGCAGAAAGGTGCAGAGGAATGCCTGAAGTTCAGAGAAGGCTGGCGGGTATGAAATCTTTCGCCTCGGGGGCAAACCGGCGGCTTCTTTTCATTTCAAGCGCTTATCGATTCTCCGTTGTCATCTTTGGCGACGCAGAAGGACACTTGAAAGAATTTCTGATGGGGCTGTGATGTGAGAAACGGGGTGACCTGCTCTGCTGATGCTCTCTCCTGCCTCTTAACGAGCACATCAGTACAGTTGGCCATTTCAACTTTTCCCCCTGCTGCATACTGGAGAGGACTTTGAAACACTCTTTGCTGCTCTCCGTGTGTATCAGCACGAAATCAAGAGTCCACTTTAAAGAGGAGAGATGATATATTGCCCTGAAACTCCCACTACAACAACGCACATACACAATCTGAAACTGAAGCCATTTAAGTTTTTTAAGTTTAAGTGAGGACTATTTTTTTTTTTTAATCTAGAATGATTAGCTTTTTTTTGCTGATCATTTTCTCTGTGATTGATTAAATAGTTGAAAGTTCCCCAGCCCTGCATACTTCAGATCAACTTGTGCATAGTATTCCTCGGGTTTATTAAGATCTCTTGGGCCTGACATATCTAATTGTTCTAACAACTAAATATAAAAAGTATTCCTCATCATAACCTGGAATGCATTCTCTGCAGAATAAAGCCCTATATCTCCATGAGTGATGACTGTTTTGAGACATTTTAATATTTTTAATATGGGCTCTGTTGTGTGCCAAATTGCACTTCAGTACAAACGTCTTATTGTGAAATTAGGGCCTATTTATTTCCAAAGATGTATAGAATAAATGCTTTTTTTATGACAAATGTCTCTGCAGCCTTTGCAACATGCTTGTGCAATAAGGACCCTATTAAATCACAGTTAAATCAGACAGAAACTAAATGATTTAAATGAGCTTGTCTCTGATTTTTCCCCCCATACCCTGACATTCAAATGAATTTCTATAGGCTGTCATTAAATATTAATCTAAACCTTTTTTCCCACTGCATTACATACACACGTCCTGTCATCATGGTGCACTGGGCAGCTTGAGTAATGCAAATGTGAAGTGGTTCCATTATTCAGGGACGCTCTTACTGAGAAACCAGGCAGCCTTTTTCCTTTTTTCTTCAGTTTAAGCCTCAAACCACATACGATTGTCGCCTAGTGTTCTGTCTGGCCAACACTCTGTGGCCATGTAATAAAAGTTGGAGTCGAATTGGTGTTTCCAAAGCCACAAATCTTTAAACAAATCAGTTTATGTACTGCTAATACGTTAGAAATATAGTAATGGCTTGGAATTTAGTTTTATTGTGGGGTGTGACTCCTCTACGAAAGAAAGGAGGATGAATATGGAGAGAAAGAGAGGAGAAGAAGAAAAGAGACAAAACATTAGATAAGTCTTTCTCCATCGAGACAGAAATATCCTGTGTGTATTTCAATTTGTCAAGTATCACTCCAAGAACGTTATTAGCGAAAAAGCTGCCTGTAAATTAACCAAATTAAAAGGGTGGCTCTTTGATGGCTCTTGAGCTTGTTGAGCGGCTTTATGCTTGATCCTTACTATTCCAGCTCTGTCACAGTACCAAAGGGAGAGAAGCTACACCAACGCTAAGCACTCCAACTCAGCAACATGGCTTTGTGGTTTCCAACGTTATATGCGAGGCCAGTAAATGACTTAGACTCCCCTCACTTCTCCCAACATGCTCAGCTAACATGGTGTATATTTAAAAAGTACTCAGCTCCTCGTCTGTGTCTTCTTCTGTAATTATCCTATCTTCGGCTTCCAAAGAAAATGCTCAGCTGATGTCATTGTGGTTTTGGCCCACCGACTGCTCTAATATTAATCCCGTGCATGAAGCGGCTTCAAATAAATAAGGATTACTTTGAATTAAACTCTGGTCCATGTTTTCATGTGAACACATTAACTCCTGTCATTGCTGGTCAGTTAGACAAGGCTGTCTCCTCTTGACTTTGGACATGACATGGCTTTGGTCAAGCGTGATTAAAATTGTCCCTGAGACTCGGACGGCATTCATTACTCTGACAGCCGCAGACGGGCAGCACAGCAGTGCATTTATGGCACGTGGTTGATCTTGGGGAAAGTAATAGTCGGTGCATGCATAAACACATGCGGCCTCAGCCTTAATCACAGGTGCGAGCAGGCCAATAAATTGCTCAAGCAGGTCTCTGATCAATTACATGAAAAATCAATGGGAAGCTGCCACTAACCTGCCTAAGGGGAAATCGGCCAAGAATGAAATTGGTGTGATAAAATGACTATGATGCCTCCCTCCCCGTCGATAACATGTAAAACAGTTCAGCTACATGTTAACTCTCCTGTCAGCAGACCTGAGGTGGACCCAAAGGTCACAACTGGAATCAGCTTAGTCGTAATTGGTCTACTGTGGCAGAGAGAGGGGGCATGAAGGGAAGGAGCTTGAGTAATATTGAGGCTGAATGAGACGGTGGAGAGTAGGTTGGGGGAAATGTGGGTAATAAACCTTCAACATATTTGGGCTTAAAATATGTATAGAAAACATTATTTCAGAACCAGTTCACACACTTTTTCTGGTGCTTTCAACCACATTTTGTGCCCCACCTTCAAAAACAAATCTGTTAATGTTCAAACAATCAAAATGAAGTACTTGGGTCACGTGATGACATCAAATCATGGGAAATAAGCAACCTCTATCAGATGATACAGAATTTGAAATTAGGTTAAAATCTCCTCAAAAAGCTAATAATCGGACCCTGAGTTAAGATTTGTTTGTTCAAATTCATATATCGATATCTTAAATGGAAACATTTCCAAATCGGGAATCTTGCACTTCAGTTTTTGTCACATTGTCTGATAGCTGAATACAAAAACATTGAGCATTGGCAATATACTGTAGCAGTTTAAGCACTAGATACAATTATGTTTAGCGACAAATATTGAACTGGAGAAATGACCTTTGTTTGTTTTTCAAGCACTTCCACATTGTCCAGATAAATATGTAAACACATTAAAATGGATACTTATTTAATCTTGGAAATTGTCTTGTATGCTGTTAACAAGTCAGAAAATTAGGGTAACTCGGAAATTACTGAAAAATGGTTCGAACTATAGTGTTCCCTTCCCATCCAAACAAAAAATGTCTGTCATGATTTTAATGTTGGACTAAATAGTGTAAACACAGTGGAAATTTAGTCTGATTAGCAAGTATCAAAGCCAAAGTAGTTTAGTCTTTCACTGTCTTTGACGATTCATGTGGACTGGAAACCTGATTAAAGTAACTCGGAAAAACAATCAGAGAATGAGATTAAAAGACATGAAAGGTAGTGGAGGAAAGAGATTTACTCAAGAAGATTGAGGTTGAAATTAAGTAAAGAGGAAAAATAACATGGATGATCCGAAGATGTGTTTTAAAAAACAGAAACATGCTGATAAAAAAAGATCACCCCAAAAGGTATAAAGGATGATGATAAAGAGAGGCAGAGAAATAAAGATGGAGGGAGGGAGGGTGGCTAATCTGAAATCAGGATGCTGGTCCCATGTCTCGTGTTCTGATTAGTTCCAGTGTTTCATGCTTGTCTCTGCTTTTCATGGAGCCTCATCGCCTGGCTGAACTCTGTGGGTCTACGAGTGTTTCACCACAACACAATGACCATCCCCGTGCAATCCCTAGACAAGAAGTGACACATGAAAAGCTCATGGAAGACGCAGGGTCAACATTTACCCGTGCTGTAAGCATGCATTCGATATCTGTGTCATATCCCTTTTTATCTGTGGCTGATTTTAAGAAGCAGCCGTCCTTAGTTTGAAAGACTGTGTTGAACAGTTTCACATACAGACCCCAGCAGCCCCTTTGGCCTTTTCCTTCAGATCAGTACTTCAGATTCACTAATCCGTTAGTAGGGGGGGGGGGACATCCGAGAAAAGGTGATGGAGGTAGGTGGATATTTGTACACTCATAATAACTCCTCATGCTGGATGCGAGATTTGCTGTGTTATCTTGTGTGTGTGTGCAGGGGTTTCTGTGTGAGAGAGAAAGAAAGAAAGCAAGAGCGAGGCCGTGTGCGAATGAGGAGGGTGAGGTGGGGGTGTCTAATCCAGTCCCAGTGTGAAACTGTTGACATTTGTGCTTTTTTTCCCTTCATTATGTGACTGGGGCTGTTTTGCGCTGGATTAGCTACAAATCTCCCATGCAGCACATTCAGCATGCCACTAGTAGTTTAACTTCATTAATAATGGATGAAGAGATTGTAATCCAGGAGTAAGAGAGCATGGAGGAGCACCATACACAGGGAGGGAGGGCACCCCTCTGGTAGATTCAGGATTTTTTTTTCTCCAAGACAATCGTATGACGGCGACAACATCACCCGTTATTGCTCCACACATGTAATATTGCATCAATGCCTTTGTCTCGGGTTGTAATTTGCCTGGAATCCACAAAGGTAGGGGTGTGTAATCGAATACGTGGAGAGCTGAATAAAACGGGGGGGGGGGGGGGGACTTCGGAAGTCTCGGCGGTGCATATGCTAGTATCTTCCATTGATTGTGTTTACTCAAGCTTCTCATTGCAGACTATTATAGAAGACCGGGGGACACACCCTGGCCTAACAGCAGGATAAGGAGGATTAAAGGTGAACATATTCACTATTTCTCTCTCCACTGTCAGATCTTTGATTTCTGATGTGACCCTATAGCAAAATGAGGGCCAGTGGTGTGCAGGTGTATTGAGATTTATGATAAAATAAAATAGTATTCAGATTGAGAAGACAATAATGATGAGCAATTGAAGTCTGGTCATAAGACATATAGTTTAGGTAAGAAACGTCTTACATATGATTTTGTTCTTCATGGTATTGAGTACAGTTTAAAATGCCATGGATAAGGGAGCAGCAAGATGATTGGCTGCTTCCTTATTTGGTCAAAGGGCTAATCATAAACATAAACGAATACAGGATGAAGTGATTAAATGTATTTCACTTTCAGGAGAGCGTTCACATTATTTATGACAAACAGTGTATGGTAGACATTTCTAGGAATACATTCCCTCAGTGTAGGAAGTAATGCAGTTCATATTACATTAAATATCGTTAATAATAATAATAATGACATTTTAAGATATTGCTATGTGCAACTGGATATGATTATCTGTTATATGACTTTGCCTGAAAAACATTTAAAAGACCAAATGACATAACAGTCATGACTGCATTGTACCATTCATTTAAACAAGGGGAAAAAAATCCCCAGATGGTTATACATCACCAACAATAGCTGTTTACCTTTGTTGTTATAAAGAAAGGTCTGAAATCCTTATGGGAGTACATCACAACCAATTAGGTTGTTGTGTGACATTCTGCTGGAGTGCAATTATTCAAGTCAGAGAAAGATAAAAGGGAAGAAGAAGAATGGAGCAAAGATTGGGTCTTTGATCTTTTGCAGTTACTGTTTCCCACCGCACAGCCACAGAAAGCTTGAGGCGCATAACCGTGGTAGATGTGATGGTTCTGGTCTGTTTGGTAGTTGATATTTAATTTTGATAAACATGTTTTTAGTAGCTTTAAAGATTGGCAAATAAAAAATGACTTTTAAATCTCCAGCACAAACAATCATCATGGTTTAGTCTTCCACCAGTGGCGTTTTGTTTTGAATGGACACTGAGCAATGTACAATGTAAAACGACTGAATTCTTCTGGAGGTATTTAACAGGTAGGAAAGATATTTGGTTTACTGGTGCTTACCAATTGACCTTTTACAAAGAGGTGGACACTAATAAAGTCAATCAAACCTATTTATTTGCAGACTTTTGACTCCCATAAGACGACATAAGATATTCATGAAAATGGAACCTCATAATGTTTAAACATTTACAAAGGGTAATGATCCTTTTCATGCTATTATTTCAAGTAAAAAATGACTCAAATTATTCAATTTCACAAGGTGGCTGTGCTCTTTTATGTGGCCGTCGTGTAACTGATATGAAACTTTTTACTACAGCGAAAGATGTCAAGTCAAAGACTGCCAACTAAATTCAGCCCAAAACTCCTCGTAGCTTCAGGGCTCTCTGTCAACATTTAATAGATGTTTTTATTTGAAGGCTCTTACATTTAATTTGTAAAGTATATTATACCACAACAACTGTATCCTTCTCATGTCGTAGAAGAAATCAGGTGGTGAAACCTCTCAAATGCCACAGGTGGAGATGCTTCTTGGCACAGTAGCAGGGGGAAACACCTGAACAACTTTCACAAAGCCACCTGTTGGTGAACTTCCTGATGTGAGTTCTTCAGAAATCTTGTTTGTTCTCGCTCCAGGATGGCTTCCTCTCCCATTTGAAAGTGAAATTACCTCACGGCTGGATATCAAAACAAGACAACTAATGTCTGCTTATATCTGAAGATCAAAGTGATAGCGTAATTAGAAAAGATTAACTGCATTGATCCCAGAGGGCAAACATGGGTATTGTTTTCAAAGTGGTATATTTGATGGTTTGTTCTTCCAAAGGGAAATGATTGTGGTTCCTTTGTTTGGACTATTTAGTAACCAAAACCCTGTTCTGACATGCTATTACAGTGAGTCTTTTTGTGATCCAACCAATCGGTGAAAGCTTATGTCAGTTCACACATGGCATCAGAAAGCGTCTCCACAACCGTCTCAAGTCACCACTCGTGATGAGCATCTCTGTTTGCATATACAAATACCTTTTTATATTGAAAGAAAGTTGTTTTTGTAATTTGTCAGCTGTGAGTACACATTTCAGTTGCTACTCTCGCATAAATCACATCCAAGGAACGTGTGATGACAAATGAGAAAGCGCTCTTTGTCAGCGAGCCAATGGGCGTATTTTTTTGTTGCCCGAAGGCGATATGTGTATTACGAATTTGTTTATAGTCCATTGTCGGTTTCCAGGTCCTCCAGGCTAACAACACATCAGGCAAGTTAAGCAAATCAGATCACCTGTCGACAGGTTCATTGCAAGATAAGTGTCATATTGGTAACAATCTAAAATATCCTCCCCAGATACGATCCTAAGATTTGGTTTATGTCTGCCCAGTTTGCACATAGTTGGACAATAAGCAGCTACAGGCTCAGTTGTGGGTTTAGCACTTTGCTCAAGGGCACAGCAGCTGTTGTTGTCGAGGTGACGGCAAACAAGTTTACTGTCCCAGCAGTGAGCATCCAGTCACAACCTTCCTTGTGTAACTATCAGATCATGTAATTAGCTGCAGGCTGTCGGAGGCACAGGGAATACCGGGCGGACTGCTTTGATGTGTGAGGTGCCACATTACTGCAAATAAATGGTTAATGGGCTAAGCTTAGGTGATGTCATAGTTCATTGTAATGGCAGTTGCCAGCCTCATAAATAATGCTTAAGATTGTTTCCAAGTACGTCTTTTGACTGACATGTCAGTTTGCTTCAGGCTGGCACTGCTGACCCCTGGCATGCTGTGAATGTCACAGGACAGTTTCCATTTTAACGAACAGACCGGACAGACACACAGAGGCATGGCTTTTATTACCAAATTAGTTTGGTAATAAGTCTACAAGTAGTAGAGGTAGGGGTTTGTCATTGAAAGCTAATTTCAGATCTATTTAAATATTTTTTCTCTCCAACATTGACACACGGCATTCAGTCGGTCGTCACAACAAATTCACGCCGTGTGAACACACTAACCGTAGAGCGGGAGTAACGAGATAAATGCCAGCTGGATGGATATAACGTTTTCAAGACAAGAAAAGGAATTTACTGACTGTTATTACAGAGAAGGCTTTTAATGGTGTACTTTTAAAACGTTTACAGTAAAATGCTAACTATCCACACATCATGAAGTGAATAAAACACAGAAAAGCTTGGACGAATTAGGTGGAATACGTTTTATAAATAAAATGTAATTCACAGTGAGTATGTCATTAATGCTGCAACTGACAATGACTGGAAGTCTTTTGGTTCAACTACTCATTATGAAGAATAATTTCACCATCAGTGCTTAGAGTAGTTTCCTGTAAGTCTGCTTTCACTTTGCAATTCTCCTTGCTACTGGTTACGATCTTTGGAAAATAACACAGTGCAGAAACAAAACCAGAAGAGGTCACTGCTCTATTTTTACCCCGGGAAGCTATCCCAAGTTATCAAAGTATCAAGTTATGTGATGTTACAATAGCTAAAAATGCAGAAGGTGGTTTAACCAAAGTAACAGTAGAAAATAAAATTGTAGGTACTTTCTCGGCACTGAGGCATACTGGAAATTAATCCAGCTGTTTTAGTGACAGCAGCGTCAAAAATAATACCACTTGGGAACAAGTTGAAACGTTTTTTGTATCCACTTTAGGGATCAAACTGTTGACTTTTTTGATCACAGATAAATCGTTTTCTCTATAAATTGTCAAAAGTTAATCCCAAACGGCTGTTCAAAATATTCAAGAACTCAAGAACCAACAATCCTAAATTTCAAAGAGATTTCATTTCAAAGAGATTAACCAAAGGCAACCCTCATTGTTTTGCCAAAACGTTTGTATTTTTCTTGTTAAATGGCGTTAACTATTGTTGTTCTAGACAAATTGGGATAATTCATTGCAAAGAGTTCAATGGTTTAAACTAATAAAACAAATCCTTAGAAAGCACACCATGGGCTCAGAGTCGTTTTGAAGGACGCATAAACCAAGGCTGCAATCTAACCTCTAATCCTTCGGATTCAGGACGGTCTCTCTCATCACACGAGCCCATCCCGCCACTCCCTACTTTGTTCCCACTTTCCATACTTCACCCTTTCACCTATACATCTATATCCATATAGCAAGTCAATAAATCAAACTAGTACCCAAAAGTACATCGCGGGGTCTTTCATCTCTAATACTGTCTGGAGAGCAGCCCCTCCAAAATAATACTCAGTAGAGCTCTAACCTCGTCACGTATGGGACACTTACTCACCGGCTGCCTCTACATGATACAAGTGCTAATGCGGAGTACAAAGTTCCATCTGGTTCCCCCTGACTGAGAGGAAAGCTAGCCTGCTGACACTGAGGCTAGGCTAAGCTCCCGCTGGATAGCTTGCGCTTTCCGTGTCTATTGGGGGCTGCAGTGCATGCAACGCTTCAGCCAAGGCCACATGAGCCCCAGAGCATTCCCCCCTTTCTCTAATGTTTCAATTAATTGCAGGGCTGTCACGAACGGTGTTCTGCTAACAGGAAACACATTGGCTTTGACGTGAAAGCCCCGAATGGTGATGGATGTAATTAGAAGTGTTAAATCTCGTTCCAGATAGTTTCACACAACTGTGCCTCCCTCCCTCGGCGTTCCTTCACAATAAATGTGTGCTTAACAGGTTTTATTTTAAAGGACCATAGAGTATAACTGGTTAATGTACAACACACAGCTAAGATCATCCTCTTAGTGACACTCGTCCGAATAAAGCTCTTCAAATGTAAAGTTAATTGTTGAATTTCAGAAGATTTTTACTTCAGGTGAAAAAAGGTTACAAACCATCCTGAGTAGCTGCTCTGGAGCCAATAAGAGCGCTCTGTTTTGCTCAAGGGCACTTTTATGGAGGTCATCATGTATTCATTCAGTTCCCCCACCTAGGTTTTCATAGCAAATCTGGCAGATTCAGACTGTATGACCTTCCGATCACAGAAAAGCTTCTCTAACCTTCAGGCTACTCTAGCGTTGGAATACTTGTGTAATGAAAAAGGGATGAGATAGTTTATTATTTGGAAGAAAATGTCTTGAGGAGTGTCAGAAAACGGAAAGAATGGGAGTGGAACCAAAGCCTTCATTATATGACTGATAATGCCTGGTGTGATGGATCACGCAACACTGTGCATCCCTGGTGGAGCACATGACTTCATATTGCATGTGTGGGGGGGACAAACATTCACTGCTGTCCATTTTAAGGCTACCTCATTTCTTTGCACATGTTACTCTTATACAAGCGGCACAATGAATAGTTCATTATCAAAATGAATTGGTGTGTTATTGGATCAAAGTCCATTTTTGTGAGATTTTGCTGAGGACAACCATTTGTTTCTTGACAAAGTAATAGGAAATTCACAGTCAAAAATATATTAAGTGTGATTATTATTAGGCAAAACAAAGAGCAATAATGTAGCTGATAAATAGGACTTGAGAGATGTCTGGATATGAAACCTCACAGGTGCATAGATCACATTAGGCAACAGTTGTTTGGATTGGAATATTAGCTATGCTTTGAAGGAATAGTGTGATGATGTTCTATTCCTAGGAGACAGATTGATTATAAGAGAGTTGAACTCTGCTCTCATTGGCAGACTTGAAGGAAATAACCTAGACTGCCCTAAAGTGATTCAACTAAACCAAAAATATAATTAAGGCCATGTTATCATTATCAGGATACAGATACAGATGTCATGTCGGAGCAACACGCCTAGATACAGCATACTGCAGTTGTGAAATGAAACGTGATGTAGATGTAAACATAACATGTAAACTCAAACTGTTGCTCCTAAATTCTGTGATATTTTAACTGAACATATTGCAGACCTATCGGGATGACTACAGGCAGTAGCACAGCTTGAAATTGTGGCCTCGGAAAGAGGTAATTTGGCTGTCAAAATAACAATGAAGTCGCTAAGCACAACGTCTTTGAAGGCAGCCTAGTTTTGTTATGGCAGTGCAGGAGAAATATGTGGCTAAGTTGAAAGTTTTTTCTTCCACTGTTTGTTCTTTTGAACCTTCAGATTATTGTCTGACCTGTCAAAGAGGAAGCCAACTAATACACTTTAAAAGCATTTCTATACAGACATGTAGTAGCAGTAGTGGTTATTCATGAATGAAAATCGTCTTGGAATTGGTTTACATTTTGATTGCCTCAACTGAATTGAATTACTAAATAGTTTAAATTAAATTAAAGTCATTTAAAAAGTAATTATCCTGCTCTTGGAATCTGTCTCAACATACAACATCCCTTAAAAAAGTGTAAGGGGGTTTAAGTTAGTGAGAAGTTTTGACATAAATGATGTCTTATCTGCTGTAATAATTCAATTAAACTAAGAACACCTGAAATAAGGCAGTTTTCTAAAGGATAGCCATGTTTGCGAAGAAGATAAAATGCTTACCGTCCGGATTGGCTGCTCTTGAATGGTGGGGATTCAGGTAATGATTGATTGATATTTTTCATTGGCCAGTGAGATATGATTCAGCCAAGGTTGAGAGGTTATAGGTCCATGATCCTCACAAAGAGAACTGCAGATCCTTTAGTATGTTGAAGGCTTGGCCCTTGCTGACCAACCGAGTCTTAACCCCTTCTCTGGTGCTCACGGTTATAACACAGAGCATTCTGATCACTGGACCTGAAGGGCAGTTCAAATACCGGCAGGTCATCGGGGCCCATATTAACAGAACCAAGGCTTTGTCACCAATCCCACTCAACTTCAAGGATCTTTAAGGGAAACAAATCGATCAACTCCTGACTCCTTAACTGGTTTATAGCCACATAGAAGAGAACTGAAATGAAAAATGTATTTTTCTTGTGTTGCTCAAGCACTCTTGAGCTGTAAATCAACGAAATACATGAAACAAGATTAACTCAGGTATACATAAGATAAAAAATAATTAGCTTAAATTAAACTGGCATTAAATGAGTAGAAGGTTTTCTGACTGTGGGCGTGAACAACGTCTTTCCTGATTTAGGACAAAGAAGTTGCGCAGTTGTCATCGAACTAAAGAGCAGGCAAGAAAACTCCTCTCCTTTCTCCCCCCTCTGACAAACAAGTGAAATTTCTGAGCGTGCCCACCTGCTTCTTTCTCTCCTGACACCCAATTAGGTATCAGTCCAATTATCTCGGCATACAAACCACAGATCCCTTCAGCTTTTGAACTAGAGCAGCCAAATCAAAGAATGAGTTGGGATCAGTGCAGTCTCCTCAGCTCTAGTTCAATAGCGATGCATGACATGAGAGAAGAAGTCATTTTTTCCCTAAGTCCAATATTCCCCGTGGCTTTGGGAAAAATGTCAGATTGGAGTCTGACTCTCAGATTAGGCTACTACACCATCGCTCAGTACAAAAGGCTTCTGAATTTGTTTTACATCTGTCTATATTGTGTCTTTGTATCAAATATGTCCTGCAGAGGTCTTACACGAAATAATGTCAACGTCCACCACCCTTTTTTAAATTATGTCTTTTGTTCTATTGATACATTAAATAACATGATACTTGAGCTAAAGGATTGAAACACATTTAGCTAGTTCTTTTTTGGTTTCCTCTGATGCAATATGGGATGGCAGAAATGCAGTAAAGGGCAGATTGCTATTGGTGTCTCAGAAGGTCACGGATACGGCTTTAATGTCTTTCCTTACTCTATCGGCATGCTGTGGAGCTCCCTGCTTCTCCAGATAGGTTGCCCCACTGCTGGGACACAAAGCAACTCTGCCCTGGCCACAAAGCAGAAACTTGGATAGCAAAGGCGTCAGCTATGCAGCGCCCAGCAGGAACAGTGGAGCTGTGAAATGGGGCAGTGGGGTGGAGGAATGAGTGCCACCTGTTCACCTCAGCTAAACATTTAACCTAGAGCAAATCGAAGGAGAGAAAGGGTATTTCCGTTTTAACACGGAAACAATTATGGTTTTTACAACCCTCATAGGACACGATGTCCGGAGTGATGGTTGGGGATTTACACCAGGGGCTCAAATATAACTTCATATGCTGGGACTCCTGTCTTTTAAAATACACACTTACACACATACTTTTTTAACAATGTCACTCCATACTCGACAATGAACACAAGGACGGACAGTAGTGCGAGCAGAGATCAGGTTTGCAGATACACTGTACTTTAAAAAACACTTTCACTACTAGCATTGCATTGTGTCACGGCTAGGGGAACAAGGATTCGCACACGCCACCATCATTACAATGGCATAAAGTAATCCTGTGAGTTGCAGTATGTTTAGGTCTCAGGGCCAACATGATTTTCTTTTTTAACTTGTCTCTCTATCAAAAGGACATTTGCCTTTCAAAAATGTTTGAAAAGCACAGTTAATGGGGTAAGGTACTGAGACTGTCTTCTTTAACTCAGTTAGGGTTTGGGAAAGATAATTGTTTAGGGTAAAAATACTTCTTGGTTATGGTTATTGTTAGGGGATGCCATTCATGATTTAAAGAAACCAACATTGAGCGTTTTTGACGTTGACTGGTTACAAACTCTGGTCTCCTGTGTGGTAAACAAACACTTTTTGAACAATCCTTCTTCCTTTACAGACGGCGTGGATTTTTGATGTCACAATGCATCTTCCTTTGCTCCTAGCGGGATAGAGGCCCTATTCTTACAGCTGTTTGGTTTCAAGATTTAACTAAGGTTAAGCTGCTATTAGAAAGTTTTTTAATTTTAGTAGGCCGCTACTGGAGGATCAGTTACTATAAGGTTCTAACAATAGTCTTTTACATTGAGCGGATTGTATTAAAGTAATTCTTTTTGGGGAATTATCAATTGGTATAACGTTG